>NC_090056.1:6170378-6470378 GCF_038355195.1 Osmerus mordax | reverse complement strand
TCTAAGCTGTGAGAAACACCTTGCAAACTCATGATGATCAGAATAGCTGCCTTTCTTGCTCTTCTTGTCTGCGCTTGTTCTGGTAAGTAAATCAATGATCAGATCAGGGATTGCCAGCTTGATACTTTCGTGTTAGCTAACTAAACTAGCTCCCCCCCCCCTCCACCCTAGGCGAGATAACTAACCACAAGCTGGGCCTGCTTGCCTGCAAATTAACAATATCGAATTCATTGAAATAGAGAAAGCTACTTTAAACCTTGTTCAAAGCGTCCTTTATTTGACTAGCTAACTACCTTGCTAGTTAGCTCTGATGTAGCTGACTGATTGGTTGTTAACTACTTGCTACTTAAGTTATGGCTATCTTTCTTGACCAGCCAGCTAGGTAAAACGTTAATGAATTTGCCCTGATGTATTGACTGTTACTATGACATCAATACTAGGTATCTTGCTGCAGAGTTATCGTATGCAGTAACAAAATATTAATAGCCGTTTATGCGTTATAGCTGAAAGCTGCACAGACCCTGTGATCACTCCCTCGGCCTACACAACCTCGGATGCCGTCATCTCCTCCGAGTCCGTCTTCATCGTTGAGCTCAGTCTGGCTTGTGCCAACGGAGCGCAGGTAGTCACACCTGATCATGCACTCTAAAGGGTCATTTATTATAATCAACACTATTTTCCTTTGCCTTAAAATACTTAAGTCAATGTTCAAACGTTTTTTGGATAGCTATAAAGTAGCCATAGCCAGTTTTGTTTTAGCCTTGGCAACCATTCTACTGTAATATGTAGATGTACTGGGTGATGTCTCTGCAGGCCTGCACAGGGCCAAAGTCCAGACATCATAGATAAGACCAATGTATGTTTTTGCCTCCAAGTAATGTAATATGAGTGCTAATGCACACACTTTTTGACAGAGTGTGGCGCTGTATGCTGATGTCCAAGGAAGACAGTTCCCTGTGACCAGGGGCCAGGATGTTGGAAAGTACCAGGTAGGACAACTACAATGTCTTTCCTGTTGTATGTTTATTTATTTTTTTGCAGTCTGTTAACATACCATTGTGTACTCCATCTTTCTTATAAATCTTCAGGTGTCTTGGAGTCTTCCCCACAAACAAGCTAGTTCTGGAACATACCAGGTCAAATTCTTCGATGAGGAGTCTTACAGCTCCCTGCGGAAGGTAGGTTTATGCTCTCACACGTGGCCACGTGTCTACGCAGATCCTGTTTATTGCTGTTATGTTATTGTGAATCAAAAGCCTTTCAGTGATCTTTCATGTGTGTGTCTCAGGCCCAGAGGAACAATGAAGATGTAGCATCCATCCAGCCTCTCTTCTCTGTCAATGTGGATCACAGGGTGAGTCTGAAGCAAAAAGATGAACACTGATCACCACTTGATAATGTAGCAGAGAATTTCACTTTTATTTCTTAGTTGTTGCCTGTGCATTGCGATGCCTCTCTTATTGAAGCCGCCATGTTAGCAAAGAGTATTTATCATCATGTACTTTATCGTTATTTATGGTTATTTTAATTGTAATCTAAATTGCGCAGAGCAGCACTTTATTGAACCCCAACGGGAGGAGTTTCTTTTAATTTGAGTGTGGTTGTTATTGTGTGTGTGTGTGTGTGTGTAGGGTGCATGGAATGGCCCCTGGGTGTCCACTGAAGTGCTGGCGGCTCTCATCGGCATCCTCTTCTACTACCTTGCCTTCAGTGCCAAGAGCACCATCCAGGCATAGAGGAATCTGAAGCCATCTTTTGTTTTGTTTGACACTTTTGTATCTTCATGCAGAATGACTGAGGGACACTGAATTCACACGCACACACACTAATCTGTGTGATTTAAGATTGACTGTGTCTTATTTGTGTGAAATTCCAGAAAATTCCAATGTTTGTTTGTTTGTTTTTTTAAATTGTGGAATTGTGGAGTAACATTCTGAGGGAACCATTGTAAACAAACTCAAAATGATCAAATGTACACTGTACACAGACAAAATGTACGCAGACTGTTTGATTTGTGTGAAATGACGGAACAATCTGTTTTGTGTTAGAAGTTGCGGGAAATTCTCACATCCCGAAGAACATGTTGTAAACCAACTGAAAGAAGAACATCAACATAAACAAACAAACTTGAGTGCAAATGTATTTGAATAACTAGGACCTGAAAGCCAAGAATTGTTGGTACTCATCCTGACCCAGACAGACGCATGTAGATATGGCTTTGAGGCCTTCAAGAGCACAGTGTTTGCCTTTTAGCTTTCATGCACACTCCTTTTCTGTAGCATGGTCTTTTCATTAACAGTGCAGATTAATAACACCTTCAGGAGAGTAGTACAATTCTTAAATCTTCCCGGGCTCCTAAGGGGCAGGAAATGTGTGTACAGATTTGATGCATCTGCTTGCGAAAGAAGCCCAACATTGTGTGATTGGAGATTTATTCCGTCAAATGAATAAACGGTTTGTTACTACCCATGTTTGGCCTTGTCATGGTGCATGTGATTGTCAGTCACAGACAGACTGGCTCCACATAAAATTAAAATGTTCCAGTTCAAGGCAAGTTAGACAATTGACTCCATTGAGGACTACTGCTCAAATGTGATTTTCTGTGCAATTTCATCACTTCAATGAGCCATGTAATGAAATGGACTATAAATTACATGCCCATACTTGCTTTTATTGGATACTGACACATCCTTTATAACTATAGTTAGAAACAGTATTTGTGCTGTTAGGACTTTGTAAATAATAAGTTAGCTTTCCTCAATCAAAACCTTATAATTAGAATGAAAATAAGATCCACTTGGCAATCATAACCTAACAAGTATATAATTTTCCCCCACAACAGTGTCATGTTCACATTGATACCACACACACATTTTACTTGAATTATTATTTTTTACAAAATGTGTCCCTCATAAACCTTATTCATTTTAGAACCCTGAGATCAATCGTTTTCTGAATTTCAGTTTACAGAACATACTTCTGGTATATTTTGATCTCCAGTTTTAGAGAACCAGGTTATCTGTAGGACGATGGGATGTTAGGAATGTTAGTCAGACCCATTTCACATCTGTTTTAATAAACTCATTTCTTTCAGCAGCCCATCCCTTAATTAGTTTACATGGCATGATGAAGTAAACAAACTCATAAAACAAACTGTCGCAGTAAACCTGATCACTAGCTGGACTTTAAAGAGGCACCGGCACACCGGATGGAAATTGAGTTATTTTTGTCTTCTGGGGAAAGCTCAGGGGGGGCAGAAATAACTGTTTCACTGGCATACCTAGATAGCAGAGGAGAGCACGCTCTACATTTCAAGTGGTCTGAGCAGGCTGATGAGAGTTTGCTATAGTTAAGTTTAAGTACATTTAATTCTGGTTTACTTTGCTTTAGCTAACTTGAATTCCACATTTAATGTAGGGGGATCGACACACTGCAAACACTGCCCTCTTCAGTACTCCCAGGTGGACACTCAGTGGCAGCACTGAGACAACTGATTGAGCAGTGCTGTTGGTTTCTCCACATCATCTCACGCATTATAACAGACATACTGTAGGCCTACTGTATGTCAAGGCTATTGTATGTAGTCTGCATGCCTACATAGTCATCTCAAGAAGGATTAAACATTGCCATCAATGTATCACAACCTAACTTACACATCTGGTGCTTTGTTTTTTACTGTGGCTGAAGCATGCCATTCTTTTTCAGCACTTTCTGTTACGTTGAAATGAAAAAAAGTGAACATGAACCATCACACTCTTTGCTTACAAAACTGCTTGCCATGACACTATCTGTACTAAGTGTGGCTAACATGATATAGAGTCACCTACATTACACAATGTACAAAGCACATAAGTACTTAATAAGTAATAAGTAAATAAGTTAAATAAGTAAGTTTCTTACTTAACTTATATTTTCTTTTGCAGTCAAAAGACCAAAATAGTTCTTACATAGTGCACACAATAGTTGAATAGTTAGGCTCTCTAGTCTCAACCCCTTTCATGTCACATTAATGGTTATGGCTATATCTGTAGTAGTGACAATGTGAATTCCAAAACAATGCAAAAATGTGTGTGTGTGTGCGAGAGAGCAGAGTTTGGACCCTCCCTCTGACAGCCCAATGTGGTTTGGGACAGACAGTGAGAGGATGGAGGGAAGTAAATGTAACGTATGTATCCACTCAGACACAGACAGTGACTCATTCTGAATCTTCTATGTGCTGTGAGTGACTTCACCCAGTCTGGTGTCTGGGCCCCCCTGGACTAACGGCAGCTATATTTGTCTCCAGTGGTGTCCCACCAACTGGGGCAGTACCATCACACAACAGAATACACTTCTTGGTTTTTCAAGGTTTTAGATGGATCTATAAATGTATGTTCACACAGTTTTTAAGATGACATTATATCTTATTTACATCATGACAACATTGAATAATCAATTGAATACCTGGGAGGAAACACCATGACGTATATTGTCACCATTGAAGCTTACACCTGCTCATTTCTTGGAAAAGCATGGCAGGAAATACAGCGATAGCACTGTTTGTATATAATCGACTGAGCTTGGTGAACCGAAGGCAGTGAGTGCAGCTGAAGGTGGGTGGGGTGTGTGGGAGGGTGGGGGGTGTAGGGGCGGGGGTGGCTATGTGCTGCGAGGCAGAGAAAGCAGCAGTGACAGAGGTGTAAACCATGGTCCCGGGAGGTCAGACACCACTGGGCTTAGCCGGACTCAGCAGAGTGGAACGAGGCGTCTCGCAAATGATTCTCACATGAAGTAACGTCCGTGGGATGCTACTGTAGGCTTTGTGTTTTGAGGCCATTCAGTGCACTTTGTGGGGCTCCAAACCCAACAGTGGACGCCGTCTGCTGTACTGTAACAGCAGAGTCAGGAAGACATTTCTCTCGCCCAGATCATTCACCCGTGATTTCCTTTGCTCACACTGTAACAACAGTGATGGTCCAAGTCGCACCACTGAATCGTAACATTGTGGAGAATGTTTATCTCTTTATCCCCAACCCTCTTTGGGATTGTGTTTGAGCTGTATAAACAAACAGCAAGTTCTACTTTTCCTCCAAACACATTTATCCATCTTTTGTTTTCCTGTTGGCTGTTTTGGTCCCCTCTAATCCTCTTTGCTACTGGAGTCAATTGCCTGACAAGAATGAACCTTATATGGCAGCAGTTTCTTGTTTCTTCTCAAACCCGTCTATCGCCTCTCGCCTACTGCATCAATGTAGAATTTCTCTCTGCCTCACACCCTTGGGTCAGGTGTTATGACACAACCTTGTTCGTGTTTGCATACCCTCCAAGACCAGGCACATATTGTATTTCAGGTTATGCAAGAAAATGCATCTTGTGCGGACCACTGTTGCCTGTAAAAATGGGAAAAAACCTTTGAAAGAGCACTCATAAAAATATATATTCCAGGTGTCTATCATTAATGTTTTTACCATGTTATCAAGTTCTTGTAAAGGCCTTAATGGATCAGATATGCAAACACTTAGTCATAGTCATGGCAACCAATAAAGGATGTAGTAATAAACTGGAACCATGATCCAACTGGACATTTTCTTTTAAATATAAAAGCTTGGGGATTTTCGTGAAATGTATTTGGAATAAAATGAAGTTGCAAACAGTGGCAGTTATAACAAGGATACCTATAGTTATAATAAGGTTACCTACAGTTATGACAAGGCTACCTATAGTTATAAATGTAGACCTTGCAAATGTCTTTGATGGGAGGAAATTTCCTGGAACGAAACAAACACACACAAATAGGATCTGCAGCTGTAACTCTAGATATCTGTCTCTTAAAAAAAAACATTATCAAGTGAATTAAATAAGACTCATTATCCTTATTAGGGTGTGGCTGAGGAAAGAATGGATCTTCCAGTTAGTTTTTTCTCCAATACTGTATCATTGAGCTGTAGCGTACACAATGCTATCCTGTAATGTTCTAAGGCGAAGAGATCTGTAAACCAACGCCTCAGAGGTCAGGGATTAGCTCTGCCCCCCCAGTGCCTCGGAATGAGCTTAGTAGCCGTGAGAGTCATTTACTCAGGTCTGTGCTGGAGTTCAGCAACCACAGTCAGATAATCAGATTGATACTGGCACTGGCCAACGGAGGTTTCTGGATTCTTCAGAAGGCCGCCAAGCATGGTCCGCGCCTGACCCTAATTGATTTTAATGGAGACGTTCACCTGTTTTGCGGCCCCCGTCTCTGAAGTCTCACGGCAGGTCATTTATTTGGTTAATATCCCTTTCACAAGGTCAGTCCTGGCAGGCCGCCGCTGCCGCCCCTCCCCCCGTAGAGTAATGAAGAAGTGACCTTGAGTGAAGACATCAGCATGGGTTCAGCCCAGATGCTATCAATGTCAGCCCTCTGGACTCCAACCTAACCCTGACTTACAAAATGAGCCACCGACCTGTCCACCAACCACCATCGATCCCGTTCCACTTCACTACTGGAGACTGGAACAGCGATCGGTTTGAAATAATAAGTAATGCCTGTTTATGTCATCCCAGACAGACAAGGAAGTAGACAGGAAAAAATGCTTCACAATCATGCTTTATCTATTATTTAGTGGTGCATGTGAGCCACTAATGGATGTAAGGTGAAGGACGCACTAGGATGGGAGTGTATTCCGCTCATAACTCAGAGCTGAATGAATGGATCATAGCTTTGCGTGGAGAAGGCCCTGGTGACCTCTCACTTCAACATATCCTGGTACTCATCTGACAATGGAAAATGCACTAACACTATACTGCATAGTTGGAACGTATGTATTCCATGAATGCTATTTTAGGAAAAAACACTGGATGAAAATATATTTCAGATTCTAGTTTATAGGAAGCAGCGTCCACCAAACACATCAAGTTCATGGTAAACCCAAACACTGAAATAACGTAAGACCTAACCTTCACTGCACAACGTTATCTTTAGACACCTATTCTTTGTCATTTCAGCATTTTCTGATTAAAATACTGTATTCGCCTTGTCAAATGTATATTGTTTACAATAGTATATAAGTAGATATACACTATATGTATACAATATACCATATAGTACTGTGCAAAAGTCTTAGGCATTCCAATATTTTTTTATACTAATGTTGTCTTAAATATACATTTCTTTTTCTTCTGTATTTATGTGGCAGTATAAAAGTGCAATGTTGAGGAAAAATTGTGTTTAGTCTTTTCACTTCATTATTTCTTAAACCATTTTTGCTTTACTTTAAAAAAGTTTTTATCTGTGCCTAGGAATTTTTCACAGTTCTGTATATATATATATATATATGTCTAAAAGTTTACATTTTATATATATAAAATCGAATTTAATACATATTTGGTACCCAGTACAATAATGATCCAACAAAACTATGTAACAGATTCTTATCATCGTCATACAGTTAAGGGAGCTTTTTCAGAAGTACAGGAATGAAAATACAGATTCAGTTTACCAGAACACAAGGCAGTAACATGATATAGAAAATGTTCCAACTACTAGTCATTATACATATAATACATGTAATAAATATGATCCACGTAACAAAGATGGCTTGTGTACAAGACTGATCCCTGCTCCGCTGGTGCTGTACTGCAGGTCTGACACTATCAGCTGGTTAGATTAAGTCAGAGTCGTTTTAATGTACAGAAAGGCTCCACATCTGGAGATAATGCATAATTTATCTCCGTACTCTAAGTCACAACAGAGGCACTTAATTTGACTGGGACTTGAATCTGAAACTTGTTTTATGTTTTGTTCTATAATAGAGAACAAACTGATCTTTTCCACCAAAGGTTTATAATGTAACTCACATGACTAAACACCACAAGCTCTGGTGTGGATCCTCTGCTGCCTGCATTGATAAGACCTGAAAGTAGTTATTATCATGTAACTGTGAACAGTACATAGAGATAGCATAACATCTTTGGTGAGTAACGTTTTCACACGAAATGTCTGAATAATTACAATTTAAGATACATATTACAATCAACATCACCTTATATAATTTTCTATATTAATTGTCATGTTGTGTCTCATGTTCATCATTTCAATAAATATATTTTACAATGTTCATTGATTTATATGGAATGCATGGATTTTCTGTTGCAAATGTCCTGGCTGTCTGGATTCCTGGTTACAACACCTAGTTCAGAACTCTGTCTGCTCTCAGACTTGTTTCTTGTGTGAAGTTAGAAAGTGACACTGTGAAGCCATGAGAATGTAGTTGTTGGTTAAATACATGATATCTCCCTCTCCCCTGACGTTGCTCCAGTTGAGCGTGTGAACATGTCTCGTGTCCAACCTGTGAACCATGAATTACGGTATGATTCCATGAGGGACTGGAGTGGTTTGTGATGCATGTGTTTGAAATGCAACATGGCCATTATATGTCAGCTTATTGTTTACAACCTCGACACAGTTTAATGTGTTGTAACGTGTTCCTCCCTCTCTCTCTCTCTCTCTCTCTCTCTCTCTCTCTCTCTCTCTCTCTCTCTCTCTCTCTCTCTCTCTCTCTCTCTCTCTCTCTCTCTCTCTCTCTCTCTCTCTCTCTCTCTCTCTCTCTCTCTCTCTCTCTCTCTCTCTCTCCTCTCTCCAGCTCTGCCCTGAACATCCTGACGTGTCTGTTTCTCCACAGTGTTCAGATTCAGCTCTCAGTCTGGTGCACTGCATCACTTGAGATTGTTTCTCCTTTTCCTGTGCTCTTCACAAGTCGCCATTGTTCTTGGAAACCGGATTCCTCTCCTGGGTGTACATGAATTCTACCTCAGGCATTCGTTTATAAGCCACTTGCTTTGATTTGACTAAGAATTCCCTCAGAATATTAGCTTTAGCTCCCGGTGACTCCCACTCCCAGGGACTCCCACAGCTGTAACATCCATGTCATCCTCATGTCTGTTCTCAGTCCAAGCCCAGCTCTGTGCCTCCCCCCCCCCCTCTCTCTCTCTCTCTCTCTCTCTCTCTCTCTCTCTCTCTCTCTCTCTCTCCTCTCCCTGAGCCCATGGCTTTGTAGTCTCAGAGTACTGCCTGCTTGCCACTCTGCTCTATGCATTAGGCATGCAGTCAGCCAGCCCATTACGGCCCTGTCCGTTCCAATCCCATGAGGTAAACAGATTTACAGCTGAAGAGGGAGTACAGAAGCTACCGTTCTTTCTGGAGGGGGGGGGGGGGGGTGGGAGAGATTTGGCGCAGAGTGTTAGTCAGTATCTCAGTCAGTTCAACAGGAGTCGTCTCTTTTGCAAGTGGTTATGTTGCTTTGCGCCATCTCTGCCAGGTGCTGGGTCTGATCCTGGCGTCGATGCCTGCTGGGTGTTTCATTGTGTGGTGCTGACACGCAGGGTCCCGCCCTCCCACGGGAGAAAGGCCTTGGAGACAGGTGATGCTGGATACGGGAGCCCCCGACAACGATGACACAGCTGTCCCCTTGTTGTCGAGAGCTTCCTGTGGCAGGAGTCAGTAGAGGCTGTTCTCCAGGGGCAGCTGTGGCGCAGTGTGCGTACGTGTCATCCACAAGCTGTCCTCGTGTGTGTACGTGTCATCCACAAGCTGTCCTCGTGTGTGTACGTGTCTTCCACAAGCTGTCCTCGTGTGTGTACGTGTCATCCAGAAGCTGTACTCGTGTGTGTACGTGTCATCCACAAGCTGTCCTCGTGTGTGTACGTGTCTTCCACAAGCTGTCCTCGTGTGT
This sequence comes from Osmerus mordax, assembly GCF_038355195.1. NCBI lineage: Eukaryota > Metazoa > Chordata > Actinopteri > Osmeriformes > Osmeridae > Osmerus > Osmerus mordax. Next base: position 6,460,689 of record NC_090056.1, on the reverse strand, counting down.
GTACGTGTCTTCCACAAGCTGTCCTCGTGTGTGTACGTGTCTTCCACAAGCTGTCCTCGTGTGTGTACGTGTCATCCACAAGCTGTCCTCGTGTGTGTACGTGTCATCCACAAGCTGTCCTCGTGTGTGTACGTGTCATCCACAAGCTGTCCTCGTGTGTGCGTGTCTCTGAGCATGTGCGTGTGTCAAATGTCCATCCCTTGGGGATCTGTCAGTACAGGCTGTCCTTGGTGGAGGTGTGTGTGGTGGTGGAGTCGTCGGGGAGGGAGCCCCTCCGCGGGGGCCGTGGCCTGCAGCGCAGCAGGGCTTGGAGCTCCAGAGACACACTGCTGGAGAAGGCTGTGTAGATCCAGGGATTGGTGCAGGAGTTCAGACTGGCCAACAGCATCAGGATGGTGAAGGCTATGCCTGCAGGCAAAGGATACACCAGCATACACACACACACACACAGACAGACACACACACACACACACACACACACACACACACAGACACACACGGTCATAAGTCAGCCAGTGGGAGACGGTACTAGAACAAACACAGCAGTAGTAGTCTTGGTGAATTACTGAGAAGAGTGATGGTGGCGTGAGTGTGAAGGGCAGATAGATGGAGGAGTGTAGGTCATGGTTATCCCCTCCTTTTTACCAACCATGAGAAAAATGAATGCCTGTAATTCGGTATGAAAAAAAGCAGTTTACGACACTCCAGGTTTATTTCCCCCTGGAATGATTACAGAGGTCATCAATTTCCCTTCTCTTCCTTCCTCTACCTATTTTCTTTTTGGCGCATCCTTGTTTTCTAAATTAGATTTTTTATGAAATAAATAGGACGCTGCCTATGCTATTGCCAATTTCGGATTGCAAAGGGAGCTCCGATTGGGAACAGACTATAACAGCTGATAATAATCAGATATATTGTCTGTGCTTGTGTGTGGCGCGTTTGTTTGAATAGTGTGTGTGTGTGTGTGTGTGTGTGTGTGGCAACAGTGTGTGTGTGTGTGGCAACAGTGTGTGAGCTGCTGGCAAAGGTTATTGTTGATGAAATATGCACATCTGGTGAGGACACGAAAGCAGCAGGAGACATAAACAGGTTATTTACTGGCATCGAAGTATTCAGACTTTCAGATAAAAGAAGGACTGTAGGACGTCCCTTCTGTCTTCAATGGCCTGACTTACTAATCTGCTCTGCTTTTATTACAGGCTGCCAGCAACTCTCTGGCATCAACAGATGGTGTCTTTCCAAATGTAGATACCAAAAAGGGAAAACTCTATCCATTCATGGAACAAAAGTGAAATGTTTAGGAAACAACGAGATGGCTGTGAGTACTTGCTTTCACCCCTCAACAATTCTTCATTGTGTCCATGACTTTGTTATTGTAACCGTCAGTCATGTATTGTGTATGGGGTTACCAGTGGACAGCTGGACTAACAGTGAAGCTTAAATCTTGTCGGTTAAATTGTCAGATGGCTTGCGCTAGTAATGCACAAATGGGAGTGGTGTGTTTGGTACCTTGGTCGGGGGGGTTGGGGTCCCAGGCGGCCCACAGCTGGACGATGAAGAACGGCGACCAGCAGATGGTGTAGACCAGCACGATGACCAGCGTCATCCTCACCGTCTTGGACATGGCCTTGGAGATGCCGGGCGGAGCCAGGGGCGCCAGGGGCGCCAGGGGCGGCGGGTACTCCAGGGAGGCGTGCGTCAAGGAGCCACGAGGCAGCTCGTAGGAGCTGTAGGACTGGCAGTAGCAGACATTGCTCGGCCCGTGTGAGCAGTCACAAGGCAGGGAAGAGGCACCGTCCTGCCGGCCGTCTCCTGGTCCAGGGCTGGCGTGCAGGTTCTCCGGGGGGCAGAAAGGCTGCTGTTGTGCCGCGTGGTCGAAGGCACTGTGGCAGCCGGAGGGGTTGCTGTTCATCGTCTTCAACAGCAGGCCCCCTCTGCCCTCCCTGCCTCCTCCACAGGCCCCCCTCCCCCTCTCCCGCGCTCGCTCCTCCTTCTTCTTGACACTGTGGAAACGGAAGAAGACGGCGTTCTTTTTGAGCTCCGCCGACACAACTCTCTCCGATTTCAGGTAGATGTTGTTGTGGATCTCCCGGAAGATCCTTATCTGGAATGGGAGGAGGTCGCCATCAGTCATTGCAGATCAAATCAAAACCACGTGCATGTCAGGACAACACAATCGCAATCGGTTCATCTTGGTCAAAGATGTTGTTTGTGTAATTTGTGAAGGACAAGACCCAGATTCTAGCGCTGAAGAACCACATGACTCCAGATGGAAACTGGGTCTTCGCTGAATCTTTCATAAGTAGTCTGAGGAGGTCAAACATGGAACAACGGTGAAAATAACATATGACGAATAAAAAAGGTGCAAAACCCTCTGGGACCGGCTCAGAGGTGCCACATTTCTGGCAGGGTCCTCAAGAAGGGCAGATTTCCTGACCAGCAGGCCCAGCAGTAGCCCAGCAGTAGCCCAGCGATGCTGTTTTAATGAGGGGAAATAGTTGGACCCTGAAAATATCTTTCCTTAAATAGAGCAGCTCTGGCTGAAGAGAGGCAGCCTAGAATGTCTATCCTCCACGGGATGCTACACGGCACCAGCCGCACGATAGCGAAGTACCCTGCAGCTTATTGAACAATGCCAAATACCGCTCCTTCAGAACAAACCCTCATGTCCATGTTGAAGGCTGTGGCTCATTGTGTATATCACTAGATCTGCAGTCCTACTTTCCTTCTGCCTGAGGCTGAGAATGCAGACAGTCTTACCTGGCAGACGGTGATGATCAAGGCAGGCAGCAGGAACACTGCAACAGTCATCCAGGTGACGTAGGCCTTGAGCCCCCATGGTTCTGCAAAGTGACCCCAGCACTCAAACTCTCCCGGAGACACCTCCGACCTGGAGAAGATGAACACCTGACAGACAGGAGACACGTGGGTGGTCAGGACAATTTTTTTTACATTTTCCATCCACCAACTATCCTGACAACACGGCAGACTCGACACCTAAACCCCTTAATGATGTCACTGTTTGAACCCAGCCCAGCGTGGAGCCTATTGAGCTTGTTCCAAGGATCAGAGACCATGAATGCCCCACCAAGCTCATTTCCTGTGCCAGCCTGGCATCTGTGCTCACCTGTGGTATGCTGAGGACCAGGGCCAGACCCCAGGCCACCATAACGGGGGTGTTCCAGCGGGAAACTGCCCCCCCGCGGTAGGCCTGCAGTGGGCAGCAGATGGCATGGTGTCTGTCCACCGTCATGGCCACAATCATGTATGATGAGGCGAACATGCCCACGATCTGAAGGTACTTGACGGAGCGACAGAGCATGTCAGGCCCCTGGAACCTTTCTGTGATGTCCCACACCAGCTGGGGAAGAACCTGAAGGACGGACATGGGAGAGGGTCATGAGGAGACAGAGAGGGCAAGGTTAGGTGGAACACAGAGAAATTGAACAAGCAACAGATGCTCTGATTTCCAACGTTGCTAGTTATTATTTTCTCACTAAGAGGGCACACAGGTGTATGTGCTGATAATATCAAAGATGGTCAACATAGGTTACTGGGAAGATCCCGCTCCAATAGTACCTGTTAATGCTGATAAGCAGTGTCATGGATGGAGCAGGAAAGGTTGTCAGCATGACATGAATTGTCAAGCAGGTAAAGCCGTTCTTCTCAGCATGTTCAAAAACTTGCTACAGTAGCTCATGTTTCAGCAGGCATATGTCGTACACAACCAATCAAGCGTCCTAAATAATTAATGCTGACAACCTTTCCTGCTCCATCCATGACACTGCTTATCAGCATTAACAGGTACTATTGGAGCGGTTTCTCCCCAGTAACTTTTGTTGACCATCTTTGATATTAGCAGCACATACACCTGTGTCTATTGCTTAGGTATTTTACCCACAGTGTCTAACCCTTGCTTTTGTGCTTGAGTATAAAGCCCTATTGGTATTGTAAAGCCTTAGGTTTGGAATAGTTGACTCATACCAACTATCACCTTTGCCCTTGGCAAACAAGTAACAATGGACAGAATGGTAAATTTTGATCTGCCATCTTTGACTCTAAGACAGTATTGTTAATTTCATGAGTCAGTGTTGTTGATGTAAACGTAGTGCCTAGCAACTGAAATGCTCACCTGGAACAGCGCCACCACCAGGTCGGCCACACAAAGGTTGACCATGAACAGGTGCATGGGAGCATTCTGCTTCTTCCTCCTTAACAAAACCCACAGCACAAAGCCATTCCCCAGGGTGGTTAAGGCTAGCACCAGCCCCAGCACCCCGATCTCAGCCCGGGCCAAGCCCAGGTCACGCACCCTGGGCTGGGGCATGGTGTGAGGTGGGGTGGCCGAGGCATTTTCAGGGATGATCCAGAAGTAAGACCCCCCACCATGGGAGCTGTTGAAGGAGGCAAAGTCCGCCGAGTAAAGGGAAGAGGAAGTGATGTTAGTCCTTCCTGTCGTCACCAGAGAGGAGTGGACTGTTCCATCCCAACCCGTTTCTCCAGAGATGGTTTCCATGCCTGCAGAGAGACAGAATCATCCTGAGATAATAAAGTCTCACATGTTTGTGTTTGGCAGGAAGACTGCATCAGGAGGTCCTGGCGGAGGCAGTGTGTCTCGTCCACGGAGTCTCAAGCCCCGCTGTTCGGTCGCAACAAAACAAACATGTGCCTCAGATGATAAACAAACTAGAGCTGTTAGTGTTGATAATTCCATTTTTATTAAATGATCTTTGATTGCCCTTCAATTTGTTAGTCAGGTTGACTTAGGGCCCACATTTTCTGCTCCCAACCATCTTTGTCTTTACTGTTGAGTATTTTTACCAGTTCTTCTGTCAATCCTAACTTATCCAAAGTCAACACTTGGCTGAGCATCCTATGTATTTTGCTTGGCTAAGCAGCCACATAAGCATCTAAGCTCCATTGGGACCGAGAAAGAGAAGAAATTAGAAGGGCACCTTTTGGCAAAATTGGCAGAAATCATCCGAGACATCACAAATTTTTTATGAGGGAGGTATTTTTAGATTTGTGCCTCTGCTAGACTTTTCCATTTTAAAAGTAAAACGTACATGGATAATCAGTTCATGTTTTGAAAGGCAGATTGAACAAACATGAAATATATGCTTTATGTAATCCAGCCCAATTTTCATCACGTGGTTCAGTAAAGAGTGTGACAGCGCCGGTTCTCTCCATCTCTTTGACGCAAGTCCTGACCAGTTTGTTATTGTTCTCATACTTTTCCAAAGTTGATTTGACAGCTTTCCTTTTTATCCCACCACTCTTACTCCTTCACCTTCGCTCTCATAATCTCTTTCTCATCCCTCACTTACCCCCATACATTCCTCACTCCCCCCTCATTCTCTGCCTCACTCACTTCCTTGTATGTGTGTGCATTCTTCCCTGTTCTACCCTGATCCCAATAAAATCATGTTTATTTAGCTCCCGTTATAAATAAATAGCACAAAAGTCAATAGAGTGGATATGAATGAAACTGACAATTTGAGAAACAGAGTCGTGGGAGTTGGAAGAGCCCCATTGGCCAAATAAACAGGCCGAGGGGAGCGGGAGAGATGGAGAGAGAAGAAGAAAGGAAGAGGGGGTTGAGAGAGAAGGAGGAGTGTTGAGGGAAGGGTAACAGGAGGGCAGCTGAGGAAAACCACCCGGAAACTTCTTCACAGAAACACAGGCGAGGTGTGGAGGGATGCGTGATAAGACAGACGTGGGACAAGCATCCAGAGTCAAACGGAAGAAAGTGTGCTGCTACATTAGTGTGGTGAAAGGCTCCTGATTGAGAAGGTCAATATCAGGCTATAACTGGTTTCAAGGTGAAAACTGATATTCCCAATTGTGATATCATATCAGGGAACAGTTGTTAAATGTATACGTGGAATCTTCCTCGAACAGGGGAAACAGTCACATCTGATTTGGTGTGACTAACACAACCTAGAACAGTCTCCCTTGTTCACGGGATCTTAATGGTCAGTTTGCTGGACTAGTTCTTATAGCGTGCTTTTTGCTTGTTAAGCAAGGTGAAAAAGCAGAACATTGCTTATGTCCAAGATCACGTTTATTCTGAATGCTGTTGCATGCTGGCTTTGCCAGTGGAATGTGTGAGATGAATGCATGACAACCCAGCTGTATCTACCCACTGCTCAGCGGGCAGGTATAGAAGCAGAGAGAAAGAGGGAAACAGAGCAGAACTGTCTCTTTCCAAGAAGACAGCCCTGCCCTGTGTGAATCCATAGGGAACACCAGATGTTGGGAAACCAAAACATTGCCCTAGATGGTGAAAAATCCAAACGGTTAAAGTATCATCTTAGGACATGTGGGTTTGAGCCACTTGTCCTAACTTTAATTCGCCCTGGGGTTTGGGTGTAAACTTGCCTCCTGGTTACCGACGCTCCCCTCATTTTTAAATGATGGCTTTGAGCTCTTTTTAATCAGAAGATCTTTTGGCATCCCTTTGTGTTGACTCGAGGACCCTTGCGCCCAGTTATATCTAATCATTATCATTAGAGGCTTCTTTGTACTCCTACGGGCCTCTAGGTCCTCCTCCTCGGTAATTGTTGTGTGCCCTTGTGACCACACTGTAACGTATCTAACCGCATCAGACTTGCGTCTTCACACGTCACTCAGACTACCAAGATAGAACGGATGACTTAGAACACCTTGTACACCGGGTGACGCCCCTGCCCCCCCCCTCCCCTCTCAGATGCTCAAGACTGGAGTTGCTGGACGGAGTCTCTGCTTGATGGGTCTCACACCTCATTGTGTAACTTAGTGTCGCATTGCTTGTCATATGTTGATACTGGTCAAGATGTGGTCTGATTGGTTGTTTTACAGATAATAGTTGGGTATGAAGGGAATTATGAAGCATTGTTCTCTAGATTCATAATCTCCTGAGGGCTTCTCAGCTCTGGCTTCTCCTACTCCTTCTCCTTGCTCACCTCAGTCTTTCCCTGCCGGATTTACAATAATCATGGCGTAGGTAGTAGTAGGTATGATTTAAAACCTTCATGTTGTAACATGTTTGAAAATTGATTGAATTCATTTACATTTATATAAAATATCAATTTCATTGACCATTCTTGCTCTGATTTAACCCATATACTAAAATAACTGCAAATTTGCAAAATAATATGAATACACTGTTCAGTTTACCTTTATTCCTTTAAACCTAGGGGAATAGTTTTGGTTGTTTGGACAATATAAAAAAAAAACTACAACCTCACGCCGTGCAAACACCAACACCTGCTACATTAACAGCACAAACACCAACACTGGGGTTTCAATCAGTTCGTGAGCAATGACTTAATGATCGGCCTCCAAAGCAGGCCTCTTGACAACAACACTCAGCGGTGGTGTGCTTGATCACCCTGGAAATGTATGACTTAGCGCGTCATGGTGGTAATGGGTTTAGAGGTGGTGAGATAAATATAACCTTTATTAGTCTATTAGTGTATCCACAGTTCTAACCAACCTCCAGGTCCTGAGCACACTGCCAATTGCTAGGAGCACAGGATCCTTCAAGATGTAGTGGCCTTTAGCAGTTCTTATTACGACTTGAGCTTAAATTGGCAACGATTCCAGAAGCTTCCTAAACTTCGAAGTGATCACCGCAACAAACACTATCCCTCAAGTGACTCTCAAGATGTCAGGTGACTGCCATTTACAGAAATGCTCCCTTGTTCCCTCAGCTCTAGAGGAAATATTGGAATTATCCCCCAAACCTGTTCCAGGATTGTTTTGCATATGGGTCCAAAATCCAAAATTGATGATCTTTTAATGACTCTTGTGGTCTGACTTGAGAAAACCCAGCCAAAAGCTTGCAAACCAGGGCAAGGCATTCTAAGTGTAAAGAGTGCAGACAGAGCTTTGTCCTGTTCCAGAGTTAAACAACATTGTGGGGCTTTGTGGATCATGGTGCAGCTCTTTACATCTGACCTCTGATGAATGGAGCATCACCAGGAGTTATACGTCTCAATGAGGTTAATCAAATTAGGCCACGCTGCCAAAACATAAGCACTCCCGTTCACCACACAGTATACTATGTACTGTACAAATTGTCCTGTCATACTCAGTGAAATGAGAAGCACACATTCCCTGTGGTGAGTAACTGAAGTAGGTGGGTGCTCTTTACCTCCGAGCCTTTCAGTCAGATTAATGAACGACTGAATTCCTCGCTCACTTCAAATCAGCAACTATTCATTTTCCCTCCCTCCCTCCTTCCCTCCCACCTCCTTCTGCTTCCCTCGCACCGTTCTGGCTGTAGAACACGGTTACTTGCCCTGTGTCTTCGGGATCACAACACGTCTCAGAGAGTCAGTTAACATGATGGGAAGAGCTTGACATCGGCCCATTTCATCTCTCACCACCATCTCCCCTTTCTTCTCTTCACGCCTGGGAGCATCCGTCCCCTACACTCCACTGTTACCAAATGGGCTGTGAGACCTGGATCCGAGTCCCATCTGTGCCAGCGTGGTTGAGACAAGTGGGGGTGAAGCTGGCAGAGTGGGACTAATCAGCGGCCTGATATTAGACTGAGCCGTAGCAGCAGACCAGCAGGTGATGGAGGGCAACTAGGGCTTCTAGGAAAACAGACTAAATGAATGGAGCAACTGTCATGGATTAGTCAGAGCGCACACATGTCTGTCTCTATTATAAACCTTTGTTTGACCAGGCCTGACTCTTTGCCTGACTAATGGGGCGCTCCTCACAGCATCCTCCACTCCCTCTCTTCCTTTATCTATCATTTTTTCTCTCCCTTCGCCTCTCCTTCCCCTCACTCTATCTCTTCGTATCTCATTAATAGGGATTAAAGCCTACATTCAAGAGAAGAAACTGTTGTTGCTAAACACACCAACCAAGCTGCTAATGATTCATTTTCAAGTGAGTTATTTGGCTCTTTAATCCAAATGTGGCTTGAGGAAAGAGACAAGGGGGATCACAGCACAATCCAATCAGCCCAACTGAAAATAAATGCATGACTCAAGCATGAGATCATGCCATGTTGTATGGTGAACCTAGAAATGGAGCAGTGTGCAGCGTTTTGTGAAAAGATGTTATTTACATACCAATCAATACCATCTAATTCAACCGCGGGTAATTTAACAATCCAATGTCAAAGACTGTGGCACTATCATTCCCCAGCCTCAGCATTCTGAAGAAGACAGGGATGAGGTCGCTATGGTGATGGTCTATGTCACCTCCACTACCACACAAACGTATTAAACTGACTCACGTATTGTGAAAGTGCAAAACGATTCATATTTAAATACAAATTATTATTCAATCCATATCCATTGTCAATGCCTAAAAGTAATTGTCTCAACTCTTTAAAAGTCAAATCTGTACACGTGAACGCATTGATCGACCTCCCCGGCTGACTTTCAGCCCGTGTCACGCGCACTATTGCATGTAAACACTTTGTTCTTTCTTGCCAAAACATCCCATTAAATGTTAATCGCGGCAACCACACCTCATTGCGCACAATGATACAGTCATTACTCACTCGCCCGCATTTCAATGCCACTCGAGTGTGCGGCCACTTGAGTGTGGAACGTGCCTTGAGCCATTGACGATGCAGGCTGGCACCACACACGCAATCACCGCCTATTTCCACAATAGACAGGCTGGAGGGTCCAAGTCCTTAGTCTAGCTGATAAATCGTTTACCCAAAACGTTTTCTTCAAAAACGGTATATCATTAACCCATACACTGGCTTCCCCTACGTTCTGAAAACTGTAACAGAAAATACAAGCCAGTTGTTTTGACGTCACAGAAAAAAACAGGAGAATACCAAATCCACTTTGAGTCGTATCCTGACCAAAGTGACCTCACTGGCCAGAACAGAACTCTGCCCAACACTCAGTCATGCTGTCTCTCATTCCTGTTTGCAACTGATAAGGTCAAATCCATACACACACTTTTCTGGTAAAGATTAATTCCGGTCTACAGACTTATAAGAAACTAATTAAGAAGAAGCATGATGATAGTTTGGTTGATGGAAACTAACATGCACAATCACAATCACGGAAGCAATTTCAACATAATGTATTTTTCTTCTGAAATAGGATGCATTCCATGGAGTATGCCAAAATCACAAAAATGTATAGACCTGGAAAGCTAAAATGTAAAACTTTCAGTCTAAATGTCAGGGATTGTTATCATAATTATATCATAAATAGATATTCCACATTTTTGACTGATAAAAAAAAAAGTATTATATAAATGGGTGCAATCAGAATGTCTTTGTATGTATTGTGCTTGTGTAAATGGAATACATTAGCCAGTGTGTACCAATCACAATTTATCATCACTGCTCAGATCATCAGTACAATGTTAATACACAAAGAGAATATTGAGCAATGACCCACACAGATCAACAAATACACGTAGCAGCACACACACATACACACAAACAGAAACACACACTCCTCGTCTTCTCTTACCTTTTTGTCAGTGCATTGTCAGCCCCCCCTCACGCGTATCCTCTCCCCTCGGTTTCTCTACAGTGCGGAGGGAGACAAGTCATTACCCTCCATTCAGCACAAAACCCCTTCTGCAGCGGATTCCTGCTCCCACCATGACCATCACCCTGGACCTTCTCTTAGGAAACCTGACACACTCTCACCTTGAACGTGTCAGTAAACCAGTACTCTGTATGTTGATTTGGATGTAAACTCCTAAATACACCTCCTCAAAATCACCATCGGGCATCTCTGAGCAATAATCTGCTGCATGTAATCCCTCAGCGCACAGCAAGAAAGTCAGTTTACCTTCTCTGTGGCATTATGCAAAGTCCTTATGAAAATGTGGTGTAACACTAAATGTCAACTAACACCTGGTAAATGTTTATTAAAATCCACAATTTTACTCAAACAAGCAATGAAGTACATAATATGTAGGTGTAGATCTAATAGAAGTGTATAGAATGGAAATATAACTTGGGTGAGAAATTTGGAATGAAACGACTGGTTTATGACCCGCACTTACTTGATTGAGATCTGATCTTCACTGCTGGGACACAAAATGTGTCAGAATTTCCCATGAAAAATCACATCCTCGTTTCCACTGAATGCTAAGCAGACATCTCATCATTGCGTGTGCATAAGTTTGAGCCAAGAAATTCTACGTGTTTTCTTAGTCACATGGGAGATTTAAATCATGTCTCTCTCAATCTCTGTGGCGCAGTGCATTAGGTCTGTGAATCTGAAGTTGTAAGTTCTATACCTGTGTTTGCCCTCTGTGGTTGGCGGTAGGTCTGCGCGGTCTAGTACTTCACAAGTGTGTGTCAGGATAATCCATTAGTTGTCCATGTGTTTTCAGCAGGCTGCCTCTGTGTGTATGTGTGTGTGTCCTCTCTCTCCTTTGGCTCGGTGTGCCTCTACACACCGACAGAAGTGAATTTGAGCTCCGTCCGCACATGCCGTCCCCTCCTTCCCCCTCTCCCTCTCTCTCCTCCCTCTCCCTCTCTCTCCTCCCTCTCCCTCTCTCCCCTCCCCCCTTTTCCCTCCTCCTCCTGGGTCAACTAGCCTGTCCTATAGGATTGGGGGAGGAGCTTGCATGGAGAGGGGGGTGGGGGCAGAGCAGTGTTATTACACATGTGGTATATCTGAACAACAACCCCCCCCCCCCCCCCCCCCCCCCTCTGTCTCCACATTTCTGCATCGCGCTGAACTCTGCTGAGTGCTCAATTTGATCGTTCACCTGTTGTTGACAAACATGACAACCTTGGGGGTGGGGGGGGGGGGGGGGGGTGGGAGCTTAATGTGTCGATTTGATCCAGTCACCCACCAATCCCCATCTGTTGGCTGACTCAGCTCAGTCAACAGCAGTGTATGCCCTTGGCGGACACACCTTCTGTGACAGGATAGGTGACAGACTTTAGGACCTGTGCGTGTGTTGGTGGGTGTGTGTTTGCATGGACACTAATACTTTGACACATCTCTACTCAAAGGTAAAGAGTGTGTTATGCGTGGGGGGTGTGGGGCTGGGTGCAGGTGGTGGAGAGGGCGGACGTATTTTCTGTCTGGTCCAGACTAGGGATTGGACCAGAGTCAACAAAGCCCAAACATGTCCCATGATGTCATCAAACATGGCCAGTTGAGTCCAATACTAGACGTGCCAGCTTCACGTCACATGTCACACTCAATCAAACTACACAGTCATACCAGAGTCACTTCAGTGCCCCAAATTCTTAGAAACGACAGTGATGTGATTATCCTGGATCCTGTGGGTCTGTGAGCGCATTATGTCACGTAGCTTGCTGAACAGAAGACATGCACAGCCTTTTTCTCAACAGAAAATGCACCTGCAGAGAGTCCCGAGGACACAAAGAGCAGACGCGCACAGAAGAATGAAAACAAGGCAGCCTTCAGGGGACAGAAGAAAGAGTTCAGCGTTTAATCAACCGCTCCAGCAAAGGTGTGAGTGTCATTTGGCTGAATGCGTGTGTTATGGAGGAACAAAAACAATAACATGAGCAGAGAGATATCTTGCCGGACTTGTTTTCTCAAGATCATCACAACTCCACCTAGTACGATGTGACAGCAACTCCATTCCAGACGTCACAATCAAAGACGGCTAACCACAGAAGTAGCAACGTGAAGCTTTATAAACATATCTGTGTTCTCTATAAAATCTTCTTCTTCTCTTCTTCTTCAAAAGGGACATTCTCCCACACGTTGGGACTTATTTCCAACTTGTAGTTTTGAAGCCAGAAATTAAATGGCAGCTGTTTTCCTTTGGGAGAAAGACTATTTTGCGAGAACCTGTCAACACTTCTACTCAGGGACCTCCTTGTCCTAATGGGGGTGTTGAAAGTTAGGCATGTCTTGCATCATGGCTGAACATATCAATCGTGTGGTCAATCACTGACCTTACTCTGTCCAGAGGAGGAAGGTCATACGTTGAACCAGGCCCATGAGTCACTCAAGTCTGTTTTTCCATCCAAAAACTTGGCTCTTTGCTTGCCTCACCAGAATCTGTTGAAGTCCACAAACATGGCTGATTTTGATTCCCCCTCCTCCCCCTCCTCCTCCTCCTCCTCCTAGAGGAGATTCGAATTGCTGCTGCTACATGAGACAGTTTCTCTGCTTTCTGCCCAGAATCGAGGCCGAAAAAAGTTCAGAAGAGCAGTTCGTCATCCAGTCGGACGAGGCTGAAGTAGGCCACGGGCTTTGAGAAGGGAGATGTATAGAGGACAGGACAACACCTGGTCAGAGAGAGCTGGCAGAACACTCTGGAACATCTGAAGAAGCCATTAGCTGTCATCTGCCCAATAAATACCAAAGACAGATGAGGAAACTCCAGCTCCATGGAGCTGTTCTTTCGTACTTGGCCGTATGAATGGTGAAGATATATGGCTGCAGGATTGATCTGCAGAAGAAATGGATGCTTTATCGATATGTGAAGTTCTTTGATAACTGTCACGTGTTCCTACCATCTAGTTCCTCTGCCCTGTGAGATTCATCAGGTCAGCGAACTGTCAGAGTAGTCACAGGGTTTGCCTATCCAGGACAGACAATACCACGCAATCCTTAAATGTGTCTTCATTCATTATACAGTAAATTAGCCATGTATCGTCCGTGAGATTCAACGGAAGTATGTGCAGAGCTATGTCCTTTCTTTATCACGTCACAGCTTGTGGCCACAGTATGATTGCAGAAGCCACTTTTCATGATAGAATACAGCTATTATCCTGGGTCCTTTATCATGTTAATCGCCCCCAGGATGGATAGCCTAGAGAAACACATCAGTCATTTTCGCTGCTGGGTGGATGGACACTTGTTGATAAATGATGATTCATTGTCCTCCAAAGATGAGTGTCAGACATCAGTATGTTTCTAGGAACCAAGTTACTTATAGTCAGCAAGGCTTGTTGTAGGATGGTGACCTGATGGCTTGGCCTATGTGTGTGTGTGTATGTTTATGTGTGTGTGGCCAGAATGCATGTGCACTCACGTGTATTTACAGAGTCTGTCTGTGTGTGTGTGTGTGTGTGTGTGTGTGTGTGCATATTACATGAGGTCCTGAGAACTAGTCTTTTCTCAGAAAAGGCCAGGAGGGAACAGATGACGATTTTGGCTCCCTTGACCAAATCCCCTCCTGATTTTTCAGCCTCTTCTGCATCTGCCCCTCTCCTAATTTTCACCTCTCTCTCTCTCTCTCTCTCTCTCTCTCTCTTTCTATCTATCTATCTATCTATCTATCTCTCTCTCTCTCTCTCTCTCTCTCTCTCTCTCTCTCTCTCTCTCTCTCTTTCTCTCTTTCTCTCTTTCTCTCTTTCTCTCTCTCTCTCTCTCTCTCTCTCTCTCTCTCTCTCTCTCTCTCTCTCTCTCTCTCTCTCTCTCTCTCTCTCATTCTCCTCATTTTCACCTCTGTTTCTATCTCTCTCTCTCTCTCTGTCTCTCTCTCTCTTTCTCTCATTCTCTCTTTCTCTCACTCTCTCTCTATTTCTCTGTCATTACTGTGGCAGCCCTCCTCCTATCAGGTATAATGATTGCTTGATGGGTGCAGAGCGCACTGGAACAATGGAAGGGATAAACAACAGAATAAACATTAAACAAACAATAAACATGAAGTATCATAAAGAGGAGATAAAGGGTAGGAACAAGGAAGGAGGAAGCAGGAGAGAAAAGAAACAGTTTGTGACGCCAGAAAATCAACAGAGAAACTGAAATATTTTCCAGGAGTGTTTTCACCTTGAATGGGTTCTGATGAAAACTCTGTTGCACAGGCACACGTCCCTTGAACCATTAAGGCTGGATCAACTTAGAGCAAACTCTCCAAACCTGAACTCCTCTCCTTCCATGCTGCTTCACTCTCACAGTAAACAAGATACATTGAAAGAGAGAGAGACCCAATGTAGAGAAGGAGATAGAAAGAGAGTGTAATTCAAGCGTAAAAGATGGTTGGAAGACAGTGGAGCAGAAAATGATAAATGTTCCTGGAACCAAAGTTGGACTAACAGACAGCACGTGGAGAGAAAGCATTTAGAGGGATTACTGGGAAGGTTGGAGGGAGGAATACGATCTATCCATCAGTTTAGACAGGGAAAGACAAGTAGAGAGAGACAGGAAGGGTGAGAGAGAGAGAGAGAGAGAGAGTGAGAAAGAGAGAGCAAGAGAGAGAGAGAGAGAGAGAGAGAGAGAGAGAGAGAGAGAGAGAGAGAGAGAGAGAGAGAGAGAGAGAGAGAGAGAGAGAGAGAGAGAGAGAGAGCAAAGGGAGTAAGTACACTGGTAAAGTGTTGGCGGAATCACACACACATTGACACACAGCAAAGTACACAGCTGAGATACGAGTGGCAGTTAGGGACTCGGTCTTGTACACGAGCCATTGGGAAACTGCTTCCATGGGAGGGTTGGCTGTGGGAGACCTGTGTGCATCCATCGACTCCATGTTCAAGGCGTGATGCGGAGCATGATTCCATTAAGAGCGAGTGTTTGTTTAGAGCAGTGTTTGTGTGAGGGAGTGTGTGTTTGGAAAGGAAGAAAGCTCCGAAGCAGAACCCAGAATCTGTTGGTCTCCTCACTCACTCAAGGCCGCAGCATCACTCACCAAATCCGTCTTTTCTGTGTATGTTGGTGTGTATTGTGTGTGTGTGTGTGTGTGTGTGTATGTGTGTGCATCAGACTGGAGAGTTGCAGTGTTGACGGTGGGCCCAGGCGCAGCAGGAGACAAAATAAGGGAAAAGAGAAATTTGTGGAGAAGAACGCGGAATGGGTTGTTATCTCTTTGTTCAGCTCAAACTGCCAGAATCTCATTATATACACAAGAGATGGATAGAGCATCTTAATGAAACACAGACAAGGAAAGAAGGATGAAGAGAAGGGGAAGAAAGAGATGGTCAGAATGTAGATCTCACAATCTCACTTTGCATGCGCAGATTGACACACAGGCCATTACAAGTCATTTATGAACCACAATCTAAGACTAAGGCACAATACATCTAGTTATCCCACCCAGAGAGTGTTTACATGGCCTTAATAAATTACACAAACAAATCACACTCACACATTGAATGCAAATGTTCAATAAGTAGGATTTTGGCCACACTTCTGGGGCATGTAGCAGCAGGAGATACGAGGTGAGTGTATATGTGCGTGCGTGTGTGTATATGTGTGTGTGTGTTTATGTGTGTGTGGGCGCGCGTGTACCTAAGTCCCAACATGTTTACTGACCACACGCTCATCATATTCCAGGCTGCATGTATGTGAGTGCTGACGTCACTCCGTTCATCAGGATGATGATGATTATGTTTATTTCTCTGCGGAGGTGGAAAAGGGTAGCGAAGGTTGAATGAGCGCAGTGTCGGTAGGGGGGCAGGAAGAGAGAGGGAGCGAGAGGGAGAACCAGGGAGCAAGGTGAATAGGGTTCTGTTTGGGGAGAGGGAGACAAGAGAGAGACTCTTGTGGTATGTTTACATGTCAGCGCGGTTCCAAGTCTGATTGATAATATCAGTGTGCGAGCATGTGTGTGCGTGCGTGTGTGTGTCTGTTAGAAAGAGTGCATGAAGGAGAGCGGGAAAGTTAGTGCGTATGTGAGCGAGAGGAAGTATGGCCGAGCGCGCATGTTA
The DNA here is from genome assembly GCF_038355195.1 of Osmerus mordax. Lineage (NCBI taxonomy): Eukaryota > Metazoa > Chordata > Actinopteri > Osmeriformes > Osmeridae > Osmerus > Osmerus mordax. Next base: position 6,444,113 of record NC_090056.1, on the reverse strand, counting down.
ACGGTATTTTCAGATATTTGTGTGTGTGAAAGCTGTGTGTTTGTCCATGTCAGCAAATGTGAGTTTGTACACGAAATAAATTCATTTCCCTTTGCAATTTAACCCCAAAAGTGCACTGACAGTCACCACATGTTAGGTTAGGCCAGCTCACAACTCAATGAACATCCTCAGGAATCTCCCGCCTATGAAAACAAGCAGAGGTGTACGAAAGGCATCGTATTTCAACTGTTGTGATTTATCATGTTATGACCCCGCAAAGCAACACTCTCCTACAGGCAGCGTAAATCTGAGGCAGTTTTTGCTGGCTGTTGTTCCAGGAAACCAAGATTGTAGTGAAGCTATTGTCAAAGGTTAATTGGCAAACCTTAACAGAAAATTTAACATTACCACAGTGCGGGAATCCCATCAATTATTTGTAACTTTTTTTTTGCTCAAATAATTATATACGTATTCACTGTATGTTGGTAACAGATAATGCATAGGCACGTATGAGAAAAATAACAGCACATATTTCATAATTATATCATAATTCTTACCTCTGTCATCATATTCACATCAAGTTTTGCACGGCTCTGCAGCACTGAACTACAACCATTCTTACATCCAGTGCATACACAACTGGTAATATGTTTTGATATCAAGATGTTATCAGCGAACGTAGCCAGACGTAGCCAGTTCGGCCTGCTTTGAAGTGCGCTCGCAAAACATTGGAACAATTGATGTAATTTCTCAGAGCGGCTTTGAGTGTTTTCTGATTCTTAAGGCAGCAGAGGAACTGTTTCTCATTATTTAACTGCTGCATAGACGGAGGAGAAGAGTCATAGGGATGGAGGGATGGAGGGAAAGGGGGAAGCCAATGGAAAGAGACTTAGAGGCCAGACAGGGCAGGAGGGGATGAATGGACAGTGGGATGTTTTTGTTTTCGGTGTTCGTAGTGGAAATTATTTTCATGGTAATTTCGTATTTGAACTGAGGGAGACTAAACAAGAGTGGGAGAGTGTGTACGTGTGTGTGTGTATGTGTGTGTGTGTGTGTGTGTGTGTGTGTGTGTGGAGAGAGACTGTGTGGGAGAGACAGAAGAGAGATTACAGGTTCATCTCCTATTACACTCAATGAAACTTTTAAGTGTGTCCGTCAGTGTAGTGCGTGAGGTGTCAAGTTGGTGCCCTTCATGGCCCTCCTCAGCAGTGGGGGTGAGTGTGTGTGTGTCAGTGAGTGGGTGTGTACGAGTGTGTTACGATGTCCCTCCTCGTGCATGAAACCTGCCTTTAATCAGCCTGTCACACACTCCACTGGACAACAGAGGACTGCTTCTTTGACCCAAGGTGCTAATGTCGTTAAGCTAACCCGGTAAGGCCCGGATGTCCTTTTGCCAGGTCTGAGGTGAGGCGTTTGTTGCACTTTAAATGTGCCTTTTAACAGCATAGCTACGCCTCTGTGACTTACCAGAGCTTGTTGGACCCTGCTTCCATGGAGCAATAAGACGGTAGGTCCGCCAGGCATTTATAAGTGTGTTTACGATCGCTTTCCGATAATTCCTTTGGGAATGTAACCTAGCCTGGATATAATACCCAAGAATAGAGGATAAATTGGAGAGTACTCTCCTGGCTACAGAGAGACAATGACATCCTCTGGTGGTGGTGGGGTCAACCGGTCAGCCAATTGTGCTGAGTGTCCGGAGAGACATCCCTTAGAGTTAGGGGGCAGGACTCTGGGTCCCCTCGACTCCATTATTCAGCTGTGTGTGTGTGTGTGTGTGTGTCTGTGAGTGTATGTGTGTGTGAGTGTGTCTGTGAGTGTGTGTGAACATGTGTGTGTGTGTGTGTGTGTGTGTGTGTGTGTGTGTGTGTGTGTGTGTGTGTGTGTGTGTGTGTGTGTGTGTGTGTGTGTGTGTGTGTGTGTGTGTGTGAGCGAGTGTGAGCGAGTGTGTCTGTGAGCGGCTCTGTCTATAAGAGAGGGAGACTGAGATATGTGTGCAAGGGTGTTCTGTGTTTATAAGTGTCCACACTCCTTACACTAACAGAAGTCTCTTTCATCTGTTCTAGTTCCATGGATTTACAACCTCGGATTGTTAATGACATATTAAATATGTATTTTAGAAGCCGTCCTGCCCTCGGCTTACTGTCTGTCTCTGAACATTAGATTAGAGCAGTCTAATTGAGTGAAAATCATTCCATGCACCCTAATGAAGCCTACAAAATGCCACACAGTGCATCTCTTTGATAAAGAGCCAAATATTGTAGAAACAAATAGATGTGCCCGATAGCGAAGAAATATGAGCAGAAATATTTGCAAAACATAAGCAGACGTTGGAAGGACAAGCTGACAAGGCAGTGAACACAATACGGGCGGTTCTGCTTTGTGTACTTTGGGTCCCTAGAAGCTTGTACAACAGGTCACATACAGTACTGTACTTTGCTGTATAAACACTCCCGACCTAGCTGAGGGTCATGCTATGCATCAGGAAAGCAGTTTAGTGTTCCAATTCCACAGTCAGCAACGTTAATCATAGTTGTTTCTTCACCCAGCACGCTGCCCATTACTCCAGACAGCACACACTGGAGAGGACAGCTTTTTGGGCCTGCAAGTGACATCGGGACACACTGACATTAGTTTTTCATGAGGTCCCCCCTATCTGGTATTAAACGAGCCTGAATAATGGAGATGGACGGGTTAAATGAGCAGGACGGAGGGATAAAATTAGACGCCAGCCCATTGTATGTTTCAAGTCCTTGTCTTCGGCATTGACTCGCTTGGCTCCTCCAGGGTGAGCCAGATTTCCATATTCTATTTCCATGGAAAAACAAGCGGACTGGTGAAAGGTGAGCACACCTGTGTCGTATACGCCAGCCCCCGACTCTCAGACGTTCGTGTCTCATTCCGAGCTTCGCTTTCCTTGACGACCTCCTCAAAACCTCTTTGACATTGTACATCTTGCTCCCTGACTCTGTTGTGTGTTGAATTGCTTTTTCGAAATAATAGATAGACTGGGGCATAACACAAGACTCGTGTTGTTTCCATGATTAAGGGAAATAGCTCAGTAACTGATTATTTTGAGGAGCCAGGGCCCCTCAGGAGTAAAAGAAGAAAGGCCTTTTTGTTGGACCAGCTGAGGAGAGACCTAAAACTCACTCAGCACCAGGCATGATGGGACATGGGCAAAACCCCACCACTGCTCCTTGCATCTGCTGTATCTGAGAGAAGACAAACATGGACAAGTCTCACGCACAGACACTGTCGAAGACTTCATTCCACCTACAAAAACTGTATCCCGGCTGGCCTTGAATCCAACATAGAGACTTGAGGAGGCTCATTGTACAGAAAGTCAGTAAGTCATAATGAGACAAAGTTTCCCCTTCAGCTGTGCTTTGTTTCGGTACTAAATAGTTTTTGGGGGAGACAGCGGATGGTGGGCTGGAGTGATAGGAGAGGAAACCACGAATAAGACTGGAGGAAGCCCTTTGATGTGAGTTCAAGGAGGGGGGCCGAGACAAGTATGTAGACTCCAGGGGTGTCGAAAGACGGAGCAGGCCAGTAATGTTAAAAGAATGTGAGACAAAATGTGAGCCATACCGGGAGCAATTGAGCCCCTGGAGCATCAGAAATAATGGACAGTTTATCATCTGAGATTGTAACAGCACACAGGACAAACAAGACTCCCGATGCAACTTCTTATCATTTATTTACATTTATGCATTTATCAGATGCTTTTATCCAAAGCGACTTCCAAGAGAGAGCTTTACAAAAGAGCATAGGTCACTGATCATAACAACGAGATAGCCCCAAACATTGCGAGCACCCAAACATTGTGGAAAACCAAATAAGTGCCAAAGGGAAGAACCATAAGAGCATGCAGTTAAACAAGTTACAATTGAACAACATGAAACTCCCCACAAGAGTGCAAGAGTGTACCTGTAGAAAAAACAATCAACAGTAAAATATTTCACAGCGAGTACAAGAATTTGAAACCGTTACAACTAACCAACAAGAGCTACAAGTCTCTCAATACGAGTCATTGTGATCCTGGAGGAAACTAACATCAGGTCCAGCCAAGCATTCCTAAGTGCCGTTGTACTCCCAGAACAAATGCGTCTTGAGCCTTTTCTTGAAGGTGGGGAGACAGTCAGTGTCCCTGATGGAGGTGGGGAGTTACATTTACATTTACATTTAGTCATTTAGCAGACGCTCTTATCCAGAGCGACTTACAGTAAGTACAGGGACATTCCCCCAAAGGCAAGTAGGGTGAAGTGCCTTGCCCAAGGACACAACGTCAGTTGGCATGACCGGGAATCGAACTGGCAACCTTCGGATTACTAGCCCGACTCCCTCACCGCTCAGCCAACTGACTCCCTACAGTTGATTCCACCATTGGGGGGCCAGACAGGAGAAGAGCTTTTGTTGGGACCGGGCGCTCTTGAGTGGTGGGACCACCAGACGGTTGTCAGAAGAAGACCGTAGGTGGCGGGGGGGGGGGGGGGGGGGGGGGTGTAAGGCTGGAGGAGAGTTGATGTAGTCGGGTGCAGTCCCGTTCACCGCTCGGAAGGTCAGTACTAGAGTCTTGAATCTGATACGGGCCGTGATGGGAAGCCAGTGGAGGGAGATGAGGAGCGGGGTAACATGGGAGCGTCTGGGTAGATTGAAGACCAGACGGGCTGCCGTGTTCTGAATCCTCTGGAGAGGGCGGGTTGCGCATGCTGGGAGACCGGCGAGCAGCGAGTTGCAGTAGTCAACTTTGAGAGGACAAGTGCTTGGACTAGCAGCTGGGTGGAATTCTCAGACAGGTATCTCCTGATCTTCCGGATGTTGTACAGGGTGAATCTGCACGACAGGGAGGCCGCAGCAATGTGGGCTGTGAGGGAGAGCTCATCATCCAACCCAAGGTTCCTGGCAGAGGATGAAGGGGTCACCGTCGCCGATCCCAGGGTGATTGAGAGATCGTGGGAGATGGAGGGTTTGGCCGGGATGATGAGGAGTTCTGTTTTGGCGAGGTTCAGCTGGAGGTGGTGCTCGGTCATCCAGGCGGAGATGTTCTGGAGGACAGCTGGGTTAAGGGAGGGTTTTTTGAGTAGAGGGCTAACTCTGGCCTGTTTGAAGGCAGAGGGGAAAGTGCCGGAAGTAAGAGAAAAGTTAAGGACATGGAGAAGAAAAGTTATGATGGAGAGAGAGATGGTTTGAAAGAGAGGGGAGGGGACTGGATCAATGGGACAGGAGGTGGGGCGATGAGAGAGAGTGAGGTCAGAGATCTCTGCCTCGGACAGAGGAGAGAAAGAGTTTAGACATGTAGTTGGGTCAGTCATGGAGGGTGAGAGGGTAGGAAAGGTGGGTTCAGGGAACCGACTGCTAATGTCAGCAACTTTTTCTCAAAGAAGGAGGAGAAGTCGTCTGCTGTCAGGGTGGAGGGGGAGGGTGGGGGAGGTGGGTTAAGAAGGGTGGAGAAGGTAGAGAAAAGTTTGTGAGGGTTTGAGGCAGAGTTAATTTTATTTAGGAAGTAGTAGTCCATCAGATCAGATAAGTAGTATTCCGATAAGTAGTTATCAGTGAGTAAAGTGTAAAAATTACACAAGAAAAAAAATTACACAAAATTACACAAGACTTGGGATACCACAGGTACTTACCTTGAAAAGAACATTCAGGTAATTCCGATAAAATAAAGCAACGCCTTAAAATCAAGTGAAGATTTTGATTGACTAGAATATCTTTCTCCTCATTATCAGATGTGGACGTGTATGTATTCAGACGACGAGAGTGGCAACTCAGCATTTCTGCGCATCTGTTGAGCAAGACATGGCTTATGTAACACCTCCTCTAATACCCCCAACCCGAATGGAAGGACTTCAGTGGAAACCCCTCCCCTCCAAAAAAAGAAATGGAATTCTCACCACCTTCTCCTGACAGGATTTATGCTGAGATAGGATTGAGAGAGCTCTTGCACACACAGAGAGATAAAAGCTGTTGTGAGATTCAGCGTCGGTTCCACAGAGTCCTCCCTATCTGTTCTGGTCTTGGTGCTCGGTCACTGTGGAGGTATGCAAGTGGGAGAAAGCCTGGGGCTGGGAATGAACTAAACACCACTCTTCCTGAGTGAGGCCATTCTGCCCTGCCAGCCTAATGACCAGAATGGAACACATTACATAGGACTAAACACTGCAGGGGTGGAAAGCTTTGGAGTACAAAGTCTGGGTGAGGGTTAGGGTTAGTGTAGGCCTAAGGTAAGCACAGCATATGTGTTTATAAATACAGGCAGCTATTGACAAACTCACTGTCATAAACACTGTGCACTGCTTTTCCTTTCTCCCTAAATACACAACAAGACCGTAGCTCTTTCATGATGTGCCGTTCAGGTTACACTGACAAGCGGTTTACCCGCTTTCCATCGTCTACGGGGTTTTTGCACATTCTGAAATAGAAAATAAATATTGGGGGTCATTTGTTACACAGGGAAGACTATGAAAACTATGGTGAACCTCAACTACAGACGTAAAGGAGTTGTCACAGTGGAGATGGGAAATGTCATCCAACCAGTATGTTCTGGGGGATTAGCAGAAAAATCTGTTTTCATCAAAACCGCTTTAGGGACGGTGCACCTGGGGAGACCGGGGAAGAGGAGGCAGACATGCAGGGAGAGAGCAATATAGGGAGGTAAGGATAGATCAAATAAAACAAGTTTCACGATCATGTGAAGCAGTGAGTAAAGTGGAACTGTGTTTCCAACGGCAATTGGAGAGAAACTGGAAAAGTAGAAATGTTGTAGGGTGCATGGATAGAAAACTCTTCTTATCTCCAAAACATCTGTCGTCTCATTTTGGTGAGATTTAGTTGGATTACATGGGTCTTTTAGTGTGACATATTTATTTACTAATAGTTGTCTAGACAATCCTCCTGGCTGGGAGATTGACTGATACTGTCGGGAGGACTAGGGTGACCTCTTCCACTGTCTAAATGGAAAACATAGTAATTGTAGATAAGGAACGAATTCTCTTTCATCGACTGTTGGGCAAATGTGGCCCAGTCTGGTCATAACTTTGAGTCTGACTTCTGGCACAACGCAGAGGCAGTAGTTAGAGAGGAAGGGTTTGGTTAAAGAAATAGGTGCAGAGCTGGCAAGGAGCCAGGGTTTAAGTTTGGAGAGAGAGAGAGAGAGAGAGAGAGAGAGAGAGAGAGAGAGAGAGAGAGAGAGAGAGAGAGAGAGAGAGAGAGAGAGAGAGGTGGGGGGTCAGTCTCTGATGACATCAGGGTAATGTTATGCAGGTTGACATGAGAGCAGCGTGCATGTCTTGAAATGCAGCCTTGGCAATGTTGCCCTGAGACCCATCAGGAGAGCAGGACGTAAAGCACTTAGCAGTGGCCAGATAAGCAACAGAAAGAAGAGTGAGAACGAGAGAGAGAGTGAGAGTGAGAGTAACAAAACAAACAAAAACGTAAGTAGGGAGGGTTGGTTGGGTTGGGTTGGAAAGGCATATGGACATCTCCAAACGGAATAAACAACCCATCAATATCCAATAAATAATTATGTTTCCTGCTCCCCTGACCCTTGGTCCATAGTCTTGCCAATAAGCTTGGCAGCCTGACCCATTAGCTGATAAGAAGGTGCCTAAGTTGTGGCTCTCTGCTCTCCTATGACTCGAAGGAAAACAAGTCAACCAATTTGTCATAAAACCAAACAGAAATAGCACGCAGGCTAGCTCTCCAGCCAAGGCCCCCGGAGAGATACTTGACTCAACTGACTGAGAGAGAGGCGAGGAGAGAGTGACACAGAGGGACAGAGGGGGGGGGGGGGGGGGGGGGGCTGTGTAACAACGCTCCCCAGTTGGCCTAATCAGTCCCCCCTGCACTACAAATTATGGCCTCAGTCACAGAGCGGGACCCGCTGTAGCATATACACAGGTGGGATCCATTTAGACAGCCTCATGCAGGCTCGCTAAAAGCATGCCCATGTACACGCACACACACTCCAGCTAGGCCATGGGCATAATAAGTCTGCACTGTGGGATCAAGTAGTGGCCTTATATCTGAACTTAAAAGGCATGTGGTCCTGCTCCGTCTATGCGTGTGTGGCACATAACCCCTCTAAGCATACATGTTGTGTTAAGACTGTGTGTGTGCTTGAGTTCAGAGCCAGGAAACCCCCCCCCTCCCCCTCCCCCTCCCGATCCATGGAACCCTCCACTGAGCTCCAGCTGTAAAAGAATCGCTCTCTCTATGTGATAAGCCTCCGTGGTCCCCTTTCTGGTAGCCGCTACCGTCCTACTACTATTGTTAGACAGTGTAAATAACTACATCCCCTCCCCATGTCAACATCAACAGATAACAACCGCTGGACAGAAGTCAGCTGATCTTTGTTGTAACTGAGGTCTTCCTATATCCTCCAAAGCATCGTTAAACTCACCGTCCTTCTCCCCCCAGCTCTTTTGGCATGCTGTCATAGTCACAACTCTTTTCTGAATAGGCCTACCCCTGTTCCTGTCTAAAGCCCCCAAAAAAGACACGTGAATTATCTTTAAACGGAGACACCAGAGAACACGTCTTGGAAGGAATAGCTGACCCCTGACGTAGCTTTATATACCGGCAGGGAAACGATCCCATTAACATAGACCAGAGCGCTTGACTTAATCCAGCTGTGGTGAGTAGACTACAGGGCCTGATTTTAAGACATGGGGTGATTGATTACTATCACCTGGGGCGCAGCAGATGTGTCGGAGCAGCGCAACAGAAACTTATGCCTCTAATTAGAAAAAAGGAACTTAAGAGTAGAAGTTGAACTAGAACTATTGAAAAAGAAGAGAGAATAGTAGATGCATTCTCTAAAGAGAGCCAGGAGCAAGAGCGACCAGGCAATCAACTGTCGAATATCGTTCCATATCTAGCTGATCGTGTCAAATTTGAGGCACACTTTAGTTATCGTAATAAATTGCAGCAAAGATTGTTAACCTCAATTTACAGTGAGACGTAAGAGGAATGGAGAGGATAGAGTTGCTGTGAAGGAAGGAGAACAAGAGAACTCTCACACTAAGTCAGAGGAGAGGGCATGTAGAACAGACGATGAGAATCGAGTTGTATAGCCTAGACTAGAGTATTGCGTTCTATGCGGGTCCGGCGACAACCCCATCGCCAGCAGGTGGGTGAAATCTAACTTCAGATCACACTCTACGGGGTTCCCTCCACATGAATCACACCCTGGTTCCACGAGCTGCACCCGCCGGGCAAGAGAGAGCGTGAGATATGAGGACGCAGGACCGGGAGAAAGACCAGGAGAGCACGAAAAGGCTATTAGTGTCAGGGAACAGGGGTGCACTGACGTAGGGGTAACGAAAGTCAAAACAAGATTATGGTGAAGGAAGTTGACCTGGAATAGGTTGCATTCACTTTGAGACATCAGTCTTTGTTGGAAAGAGAGCGAGGAGGCACACGAGCCAAATTGCCGTCTCGGCGGGCCGAAAAACTGATGCAAGGCTGAGGGAGTTGTACTGACAGGAAGCCAAGATGCCAGAAGCCAAAATACACTCACGGGGTTCTTCTATGCACACTTCACAGACTATACATCACTCTGCAGTCGTCGACTCGTGCATTCGGATTTCACCCAAGCAACCCATTAGCCAACAGCTTTGTTTACTCAAATTTGCTCAAGTTAAAAACATGGGAACAGATAGGAGTGGTCAGCGTGAATAAAACTGCTGGGAATATGGAGAGGCGAGCAGGAAAGGTTAGAAATGAAGCTCTGTGCAAGAGGTCACTGTATTGAAACCCTGCATGACGTCTATGTGGATCTGCTCCACTGCTGTTTAAGCACCTGGCAAAGTGGAACAAGCTGTGCTGGGGAAACTTCCATGTTCACACTGTCTTTACCCCCCAGTTTTGAATCCAATGCCAAGGTAAAATTAATCTAATTAGAGTCACTTTGATTATACTGCGTAATTCCACCTTGTCAAACAACGGTTAATAGGGTACATGTGTTGCTGGAGCGTGGAGTGTTTCGCTTTACTTTTCAGGGACATGCTTACAAACCAGTATCAATGGTTTCCAAGTTAGTACTTTGAGCGGTGGTTGCCATGAAGTGAACCTTGCCACACTTCAAGTTCTTAGTTTCTTGTTACATTAGTGAAATTAGGATAAATAAAGATGAGTGTGTCAAAATAATCGTTATCAACAGTTTAGCATAGGAAATGTTTTGGTAGCCAAATAGCCCATCTCAACAAAGGATGATACATTTTGCTCACATCATAACAGCACTACATGACCCTTCTTTGATCATTTGAGTCATTTTGCATTCTAGGTGAATACAGCCTCTGATTAATTACCGATACACCAAAGTATGTCTGCATACTTAATTGACCTGGAAAATCTTTACAAATCCATGTGGAATAGATAGTTTATTGATCATTATTTCACGTAAATACAGTATGCCCACGGCTTTAATAAAGTTTATTACATTTCAAAGAATAATTTAGAAGAGGTATGGACCAAAGACAAGATTATCTGGGTGTTAAACAGTTTATACACAGGCAGCACATTTGTTTGAGTTAACATTATGACTATCACAAAGAGGTACACTAGATAACTGTTCAGTGCCTTAAATTAAAAATAACCATTTCGCTACGTGATCTGAAGAGGATGTGCAGATGTAACAGTAAATGAATTACAACAAAACTTAAGGTAATGTAAAAGTAGGCCGTGAATCGCAAGGGAATCGCCGGTAAACAAAATACAATAATAGTAATAAAATGATAAGACTGTCTTTATAAGGTTATCCTGGTTAGCAGCAAGATACTGCTAACAGCAAGCTGATAAGCATAGCTGATGGGGAACATGGAATGAGTAAGCAGTGTACAGGTCAGAACCTATGTAATAATACCAAGATTTAATCTGAACAAAACATCTCCCAGCTAAAAGTGATCCTTGTGATGTGCTACCATCACGTGTTACCTAAATGGTTACCACAAAAAAGGTCCTTGTTCCTTTATCACTGCAGTTTGTCAGAACAGATTTTATAGAATGACCCCAGAATGTGGGCATTCTCAGGAGACTGGAGGCTCCATGTCTGGGCCTAACCGTTTGAGAATAACCCAAGACAATTCACTTAAAGGCAAACATTGTAAAATTATTTTTAAATTGTGAATGGACAGACATTGAGAGCAACATGTGACAACTATTACACTGTGAGGTGACTTCTGTGAAATGAACCGTTTCCATGTTAACGCCAATAAAAGGAAGGGACTGTCACATCACAGACACAGACATGCAGACCCGTTCTCACAAACCTGGGCACACACAGTTGTTCCCAACACATACAAGGTTTGCCGTGTCCTCAGACACAGCATTGTGTGGCTGTGTGTGTTTGTTTAAAGCTCTGTGGTGAGAGGTCCCTTGCTCTGGATGTTCCTCATGATGGACTGCACCACCTCAGAAGTGGTGCCCTGCCCCCCAATGTCAGCCGTGTGCAACTGCAGGGACAAACAATAATAAGCGTCACCACACCGACTGCACTGTCTCGTTAGAACAACGGCAACATCACACGTCCTGTCAAAACCCAACTGAAAACAGAGAGATCCCAGAGAGAACATAGTTCATATGCAGTCTGACACCAGATATGTGGTTCTTTCAACCACATAAGTAGAGAACTCTCTGGAAGCTGTCACATGAAAGTCCACCAATAATGCAAGTCTTAGTGGCCTGTGTCTGTTCTTGAGCTCTGCAGATAACAACCACATTCTGGATTCATGACTTAAACACAGAGTCCTGAGTTGTAAAAACAACCACTATGGGGTGAGTGAGGGGATGGACGGGGGCAGGTTAGCAGAGGAGGTCATGAGCTAGTTACCCTGGTTACATTCATGGTGGACAGCACCGCGTTCCGGATCATAGTCGCGTAGTCATACAGCCTGGAGAAACACAAAGGAAAATGAAGTCAGAGGACTCACCTGACCTACTTCAGTGAGCTGTATTGCCGACTGATAAAAACAGTGATTAATGAGTTCAAAACGTGAACTCATTAAAACGTCTTAAATTATTCGTAGTACAAAGAGCAAAAAACAAAAGCAAAAGAAAGCTGTCAATTTGAGTTATTGTGCAGTGAAGAGGTGTGATAAAATAAGACCTCACTTAAGGTGATCGAGCATCATGCAGCTAGCCAGCAGCATGGCCGTGGGGTTGGCAATGTTCCTGTTGGCGATACTCTTCCCAGTGTTCCTTGTGGCCTACCAGAGAGACGAGACAAGCAGACCCAACGGAGATATCAACAGAGAAGAGCACATTTCACTAAAGTACATCCGGCTACATCAATACATCTTATGTGTTGTGAGGAACTCTTTTGCGTCTCAAAGCATTTCTTCTCCCTCTAAAGTGGAATTTGACACCCTGTTGTGAAACATCCATCTGACTCACTGTTTCGAAGACGGCGTAGTCTCGGCCGTAGTTGGCCCCGGGCACCAGCCCTGGCCCTCCCACCAGGCCGGCACACACATTGCTGACCACGTTCCCATACAGGTTGGGCATCACCATCACATCAAACTGCTCAGGCTTGGACACCAGCTAGACCATAGCGAGAGGAAACAGCGAATGAAGCAGAATGGCATAGGAGCCATTTTTGGGTCAACAATCCAATCTGGCTTGGAGGGGGTAGGGCAAACCTGCATGGTGGTGTTGTCGACTATCATGCTGTCGAAGGTGATGTCTGGATAACCTGAGGCAACCTCCCTGCAGCACTGCAGGAACAAGCCGTCGCCCAGCTTCCTGTCAGTGTGGAGAACGGGGAGCGTTCAGGAGCACAAACGTCTTTAACACGTCTACTATTGCTGAGGCGCAGGAAGAGACAGCTCCTGAAGGAGCACAGTCTGGCTGTCTGCTTGGCTGTCTGCCTGGCTGGCTGACTCACATGATGTTGGCCTTGTGGACGGCAGTGACCCTGCGCCGCCCTTTCTCCCTGGCCAGTTTGAAGGCGTACTCTGCGATCCTCAGGGAGTTATTCCTTGTGATGATCTTGAGACATTCCACCACTCCGGACACACTCTGCAGGAGGCACACACACGAGAGAGAGAGAGAGAGAGAGAGAGAGAGAGAGAGAGAGAGAGAGAGAGAGGGAGGGCGGAAGGTTAGCACAGATGAAAGACTCCAAACCAAGAGAACGAGGGGACGACTGGAGATGGCCGAGGAGTAGGTGGTTCCTGACCTCGTGCTCCAGACTGCTGTACTCCCCCTCTGTGTTCTCCCTGATGATCATGATGTCGATGTTCTTGTGGCGAGTCTGGACTCCAGGCAGGGACTGACAGTGCATCACGTTAGCATACAGGTCCAGGCTGGTGCTGTTGGAGCACACGCAAGCAGGGAGGCCGTGTTTAGACCGTACCCTGTATACGTGGGTGAAGAGGCATGTCTACAGTCTCAGTAAATGTAACTCATAACTCACCGTAGGAGGTTGTTCCTTGATTTGTGAGCGGGCGGCATGGTGTGGTTGGTCTCAATATTACCTAAAAAGATCATTATAAATACATGGCAGAGAACCAAAAACGATAAATAACTCATCAACTCATCCTTGCTTGGAGGCTGCACTGTCAGAGGGCATCAGTTCGCTAACCTTTGAGAGCCACACCATTGCGTCGGATGGCGGTGATGGCGTTGTCGATGTCATCCTCTGTGGTTAATGAGGAGTTGACGTTGACCACCTCAAAGTCCACTGGCACGCAACTGAACCTGTAGCCGCCACAGAACAAGCACATTTAACACTTAAGCCTGAACCTGAAAGCACTCAAACAGCAACCTACACAAGACACATTAGAAACCTTTACTAACTCGATAACAGGCTTGTATGGCCCTTAAGAGGCTTTGTAAACACTGTAACGACTGGCTGACCTAAAGAGCTCCCGGACGTGGTTGAGCAGCTCTGGTCCAATGCCGTCTCCTGGGATCAGGGTCACTGTGTGTCTCCCACCATACTTAGCAGGCGGAGGCTGAAGCACAGACACAATACATCAATACAATATCTGTATTTTTGGAGCATGGAGCCATGTAAAAAAAATTAAAGGGCTGAATGTATTGTGATCAGACTACTTACAATATTCTCTCTCTGCTTGTTGAAGATAGACACCAAGGAAAGTCAGAACAATATGGTCAGTAAGAAGGATAGCATGAACAGGAAGTCCAAAAACCATTAACAGAAGCTGGTAAAATGTATCTTCCAAAACGAGGATAGATAAAAAGCCCAGTTAAATATGTTAGCCCATGTTAAAAGGTGAAAATGTGTTTTCCAGAAAAAGTTGGCTAATAGAAGAACACAAAGTAAGTATCCATGTCTACCCGACATTACAGAACAGGTTAAGGTTTTGGAGAGTGGAGTGTCACAAGTGTTTTTCTAACAAGTAACCTAACAGGTTGATAGTAAAGATTGGGTGAGACATTATTTGCCAGTTTTATTACCATTACCATGAAACGGTCTTGATAGTTTACATTTTGGAAGAGTATGCAACCTTAGACACACTGTCCAAATCCCCCCTGGGTGGCTTGGCGTTTATGATTTTCTGCTTCAACATAATCACTCACATAGCTTGATGACTTCTCCCTGTGACTGGTCAGTGTCGCTCCATAAATCTGAAAATGTTGAAAAAGGGATAACGATTTATTCGGTGCGGTTAAGCGTCTATAAATTAGCTACAACGTAACCAGCTGTCAAGATTACCATCATTGATAGCGTTTGGCTTGATGCCATTAACCGTGGACTGTAGCAAAGCAGCACTACAGAGACCTGTTCCGTACCTACACAACTAGCTAGCGTTGCTTACAAAAGCAAGGCGAGGTAGCATAGAATGTAATACATCCTATACACTACAGTTAGCGAACTACCAACACGCTGTGGTTCAACCTTTAAAACAGCTAGCCAGCTGTCAGGCTAGGCCAGCTAGTGCTAGCTAGTAGAGTAAAATGACCTTGTCTTTGATTTTTCTAAATCTGCATTATGTTTGTAAGACTCTACTGTCCCTACAATGTTGACAATCATGACAGTCTATACAAGCCGTCTTACTTTAGCTGAATTCGCCAATTGTCTGCCCCAGATTGGTTTTAGGAGTTTGGACATCGATAGTACTGCACTGGAAGCTGCCATCTTGGTTGAGATCAGCCAGGAATCAGGATGTGCACAGTGCACGCGTGCACGTTGTTGATGCTCGTGACAGCGGACATTTTCATGAATTCTACAGAAAATGTTGTGCCTTTGACTGAAATACGTTAAAATTACAAATAATGACTGGTTATGTATTTGTGAATCATTTGGAATTCCCTAATTATTCACATATACATATGAGGCTTAAATGTGTGATTATTTGTCATAATTTGAGATATTGTCCTGAGAAAGAAAGGCTCAGGGCCTGACTGAGCAACATGTGACCAGGACTTGATGGTCTTGTGTGGCGGCTGGGCATGTACCATGCCCCCACAGTGGGAATGGTTATAATTTGATGCTGGTAGTTCATGAAGAAAGGGACAAACTTATTTTTTCATTCATTCAATATTTTGCATAATAATACATAAATGTATTCATTGTTATCCTGTGAAATTATATGGAAGCAAATCGTTACCAAAATTCAAATGCAAATGCATTTCCAGAAGTACATTTGAGAATGTGGCTGCATTATTTGACTCATAAATGAAATTAGTAATCAATCATCTTATTTGCATTTTAATTTTCTTCTTCAAGAGTGCTCAATCTTTCACTTAATTAAATTGAAAAAGAAATAGACATTTGAGATTTAATTTTCAAAACATGCCCTAGCAAATAGATACCAAAATTCAATTTGAAATGTAAAATTAGAAAATTAGGGATTTATTACAGTCATGCAAACTCCTCACCTTTAGGTCAGACTCACCTTTTTGAAACCAAAATGGGTAACCTACGTGATTCGTGTAAGTTCCGATTAAAGCTTTTTTTTCCCGCTCGTGGCGGGTCGTAGCCGTGGCCAACACAACATTTTACCCTGCTCCCCAACTTTACAATTGGGCTGGCTCTGGAACCAATCGTCACTCCTAATGCCTAAACCTCACAGTCAATCAGAGGCAGAGTGGGGAGAGGTTTACAGACCCATCTTACATCATCTACTAGAAACAATTTGAATACAATATTATTCAATGATGTCTATTGGATGTGTTTTAGTTTTACAGTAAGTGATGCTTTTGACTTTTGCTTTTTGAAGTAGTTTAACACAGGTAATCCTGCTTGTTTAATAGTTTTTTAATGATGTATGCTATACAATTTTTTTATTTATGGTTAAAAGAAGATGACATTTTTTACAAAAGCACAGATTCTACATATATATAACCTCCCCCCCCCCCTGTCTGGCCCCCCAATGGTGGAATCAATTCCCCACCTCCATCAGGGACACTGACAGTCTCCCCACCTTCAAGAAAAGACTCAAGAGGCACTTGTTCCGGGAGTACAACGGCACTTAGGAATGCTTGGCTGGACCTGATGTTAGTTTCCTCCAGGATCACAATGACTCGTATTGAGAAACTTGTAGCTCTTGTTGGTTAGTTGTAACGGTTTCAAATTCTTGTACTTGCTGTGAAATATTTTACTGTTGATTGTTTTTTCTACAGGTACACTCTTGCACTCTTGTGGGGAGTTTCATGTTGTTCAATTGTAACTTGTTTAACTGCATGCTCTTATGGTTCTTCCCTTTGGCACTTATTTGGTTTTCCACAATGTTTGGGTGCTCGCAATGTTTGGGGCTATCTCGTTATTATGATCAGTGACCTATGCTCTTTTGTAAAGCTCTCTCTTGGAAGTCGCTTTGGATAAAAGTGTCTGCTAAATGCATAAATGTAAATGTTATTAGCAAGGGGGTTTAGTACTTCTCCAAGGTACTGTATTCATGTCACATTCTCATTGGGGGCTGAGCACCCCTAAAGGTCTGATCCTAGAATCGCCCCAGTCTAAGGCCTATACCCAAAAACGAAAATATGTCAGAAAGATTATGCACCGGGTGCACATCGCAAAGTAAATAAGTAAAAAAAAAATGAAAGAATCAGAATCAGAATCAGAAGGATGCCTAGACATATTTTTCTAGGCCTACCCAAAATGATTATTATGCCTACGCACCTGTGCTAGCCTAGACACATAAGCCCAGTTTTCATGGATTAGCCTCGTCCTAAAGTAAGATACAATGTCAATGAAGATCTCAATTGAAAACGTTTTTAGGCCAAGGACAAGGCTTTATGTCTGGGAAAGCCCCCCTAAAATATTCTTCACCCCCTCTAAATAATTAGCCTTGTGTTGTTTTTTTGTTTTTTTACTACAGAGCAAAATCACACTCTTTCTGATTGAACCTATCTATGAACTGTCTGAAACAATGGATATCCGCGGCCCCAAATGGGCCCCAAATTGTTTTGCCCCAAGCTAGCGCGCAAACATGCCACTCCCCTTGGGGCTAAGCCGGCCATTTCTTTGAATCCTAGAAACGCCCCTGGAGTGCATCAACTAGAAGAGCTCATCCTTAATTCGCATGACAGTCGCCTTCCTAACAATTTTCATTTACATAGGATATATGTTAAAAAAAGACATAAAAAATTACGTTCCTTTTAGTAAAGATAATGTAGCCCATATACCCTACATAAAATGAGTAAGGTTGCCTGCAAGGGTTAATTTTGGAATCTGTCGTTTGCATTGCATCGGCATCTTTATTGTAAGATAATTATGGTTAACAGGTAGCCAATAAACATTTCGCAGTTGTTGGGTGAGATATCCCTATCTCAAATACTTCAGTTGGTCCACAAAAGCTATTTCACAGGTTTATTTGATTATTAATTGGTTAAGACTGTACATTGTCTTATTGATGCCTGCGATTGCTTGGGACTGACATTATTTTACGAACTCTTGCAAGTGGAGAGAGGAGATTATTTAACGTTATTAATATAACGTGCCTCGCCCTCTGCTCTGTTGTTAATGATACATTGTAAAGGCTTATGATGGAACACAGCCCCACTCACCCCCATCACCCTGTGTGACTCCCCAGTCAACACTGTGGAGTCCTTCCGCTTCCTGGACACTATCCTCTCCCAGGACCTCAAGTGGGAACTGAACATCAGCTCCCTCATCAAGAAAGCACAACAGAGGATGTACTTCCTTCGGCAGCTGAAGAAGTTCAACCTGCCAAAGACAATGATGGTGCACTTCTACTCAGCCATCATTGAGTCCATCCTCACCTCCTCCATCACCGTCTGGTACGCTGCTGCCACTGCCAAGGACAAGAGCAGACTGCAGCGTATCATCCGTACTGCTGAGAAGGTGATTGGCTGCAATCTGCCTACCCTCGAGGACCTGCACACCTCGAGGACCCTGAGGCGAGCGAGGAAGATTGTGGCCGACTCCTCCCACCCTGGACACTCCCTGTTTCAGTCACTCCCCTCCGGCAGAAGGCTGCGGTCTATCAGGACCAATACCTCACGCCACAAAAACAGTTTCTTCCCCTCTGCTGTTGGCCTCTTCAACAAGGCCAAGGGACCACACTGACTCAAATTACTTATTGCTTAAAACACTCTGCTTTTGCACTGCACCACAACATGGTATCTTGTACATTTGTATTTTTTGTAATATTTGTATTTTTATATTGTAATTTACGGCAACTTATATTTATTCCACTTAGTACTGCTAGTCTATGTACCCTTAGTATAGTTAGTCCACATATTTAAATTTTAGGTATATGTTTATTGGATGCACCTTCCTGCCAAAGCAAATTCCTTGTCTGTGCAAACTTTCATGGCGAATAAATCCCTTTCTGATTCTGATTCTGATGTGATGTAATCACAGCCTGTACGTGCATAATAAATGTACGCCTACTGCGCAGACTCTATAAACACGTCACTAAATAGGCTGCTCAGCCTAGAAACTAGTCCGGAAGACAGCTAAGAACAGTGATAGAATAAACATTTGTCATGTGTAATCAAACGGAAGTTGTGTGAATCGCCTAAATGATCGACTAGGTACCCAAATAGATAATAGAAGCTTCCAATGTTTATAGGAGTTTGGGCTTCACTCGTATCTTAAATGAACGCGAGTAAAGTAGCCTACCGATGAGGTTGTAAAGCAATAGTACAGATTCTGGCGTGAGCTGCTTTGTAAAGCGTGGAAACGGGAGAATCTTTGCTTCAGGAAAGCAGGTGAGTAAATTAGCTAGATTAGAAATTCATCGTGTTAAATTGAAGCATATGCATTGTACATAGTGCCCGTTAGTCGATGATCATTTGGTGTCTTGGATTTTCACTTTTTTGCCATGACAAAAACATGGAGAGCCATCTTGCATACCACAATGTCTAGAGACTTGAGTTCGATACATTTTACGCTCGTGTTTGTATCCTTTCAGGATTCTTCTTGTTTGACCTCTCAGTTCTTCAAAGACGCTTAAAATGAGATTGGCAGGTGGGTCTACACACCAAATACATGAATGCTCTCGTGTGTGTGAAATTGCATGCATGTGCAGAAGAGAGTAAGTTAGTGCTATATTGGTAACTTATTTGAATGTTTTTCCCGTGTAACAGGGCCACTGCGAGCTGTCGCTGTACTTCTTTTGGTGGGACTCACTTGGGTTTTGGCCAGCTCCATTCTCGGAGGGGACAGTGGTACAGTGGTGCGACACCTCTTCACAGGTACCATAACACAATCCCCTGACTGATATGTGTTGGCAATTGGCTGATTATGTATGGCATGTCAGATGACAAGATTGTTGATCTTATTTTCTTTTCATAGGGACCAACGAGGAGCCAACCACTGGTAAGTGGAGGAGGTCATTATTGACCAAGTCCCTCATTATCTACGATATGTCTCCCTTAAATGCCTCACCCACTATCTGTGACTCAGTATCAGATTCCTAGTTTTGGTGTTGGTCTGCAATAACTGAATTTAAAAGTAATAGTTTCCTCTTCTCTCAGAGTCACGACCACGCAAGTACAAGTGTGGCTTGTCTGCCCCATGCCCCCCAAAACACCTGGCTTTCCGCCTGGTCTCCGGAGCTGCCAATGTCATCGGACCCAAAATATGCCTGGAGGACAAAATGTGAGAACCAATATGAATGTATCTCCATTCATCCACCACTCAATTTTACTTTTATTTCTCATTTCCCTCTTTCTCTCTCTGCCACCGTAACCAGGCATTAAACCTGCCTGAGGAGCTGAATGCAAGTATTTTGCCTTGCTCTCCTTAATTCCATGGGTGTTTGTCACTTTCTCCTCCCCTCAGTGTGCCCGCGTGTCCATGTAACTTCAGTTTGAGCCGTCCAGTGTTTTACCCTCCAGTCCCTAGGATACAATACTATTAACTGTCCTCTCAGTTCCCGTCTAACCTGTTGCGCTTCTGTTCCTCAGGCTTGTGAGCAGCGTCAAAAACAACGTTGGCCGAGGATTAAACGTCGCTTTAGTAAACGGTACACATGCTTTCCACCAGCCTTAATCTTATCTTGTGTGTTTGTTATTTGTTAACTTAATGATCGTTGCTTTTGTATTGACTATTCTATTTACCTACAGGAGTAACTGGAGAGCTCTTGGACTCAAAATCCTTTGACATGTGGGCAGGAGGTGACTTAGATGTATATTATGCAGCTATAAAAAAAAAATAGATATATTTATATACACACACATGGATAGACAGAACGAATACATAAAATATACTGAGTAAGTAAGCCTGTCTTATTTACCACTTACAGATGTGAACGACCTGTTGAAGTATCTCCGACCACTACATGAGGGAACGCTTGTGTTTGTGGCCTCCTTTGATGATGCAGCTACAAAGTACGACCCCCCCCCCCCCCCCCAGAACACCCCCACACACGGAAGCTGTTTTGACAGTGTTGCAAAACAAAAAAGCAATTTCTCCCCACAGTGATATATCTTCATAAAACACAATTTTCTATTATACATTTTTCAATTAAATTTTCTGAACAGTATATTTACATTACATTTATTCATTTAGCAGATGCTTTTATCCAAACTTCCGAGAGAGAGCTTTACAAAAGGTGCATAGGCCAATGATCATAAACAACGTGACAACAACAAAAACATTGCGGGTAGCCAAAGCATGAGCATACATTGTGATAAGCAAATAAGTGTCAATGGGAAGAAACACAAGAGCATGTAGTTAAACAAATTACAAATTAAACAGCATGAAACTCAAAAGTGCAAGAGTGTACCTGTAGGAAAGCAAGCAACAATAATATAATTTCCAGCGAGTACAAGTAGTTAAATCAGTAACAACTAACCAACAAGTGCAAAAAGTCCCTCTAAGTGTCATTGTGTATATATTTTTATTATTCTATCACACAATGAAGCACTCTGATACATCATACTACACATTAAAACACAATATCACTATGTATCTAAAAATATATATATATGTGTATGTATGTCATGGAAAATTTAGGATTTTTGTATCCCTTTGCATATACTCAAATGTATTCACAAATGGGGAGCTTAAACATGGCCTGATTGTGCCCTGGTTTCTGGCTGTTCGATAGGTTGAACGATGAAGCGCGCCGGCTCTTTGAAGAGCTGGGCAGCACGGTGGTGAAGGAGCTGGCCTTCAGAGACAGCTGGGTGTTTGTGGGAGCCAAGGGCATCGAGAACAAGAGTCCGTTTGAGCAGGTAGAGAATTACAACCGCCGCTCATGCGGCTTCTTCATAACAAGGTATTGGACAGGCTCATCTACTTTTCCTCCATTTTTACTTTGGAGAGGAAGTCTGGTGGTCTGTGTGACTTCTTTTGTTATACATGTAAATAGGAAATTTATAGGTGGAGTGTCCTGGTTGGGAGAGGGCTTGCAGTGTTACTGTGGATTACCTGTAGTCTGCACAACAGGTTTATTGTATGTCCATTGAGGTCTCGCATATGGGAGAATAAATAATGAAAACATTGCAGTTTGTACAAATGAAATGTGGTAATCTTGTTTGTGGTAGTGGAACCCTTTCTCTTGCGCTTCATTGCTCTCTTTCCCTCCTATAGCGTATGAAGAACAGTAAGAACAGCAACAAGTATGAAGGCTGGCCTGAATCTCTGGAGATGGATGGATGTATTCCACTACGAGCTCCGTTGGAGAACTAAGCCCTTTGTTGTACCAATATTAGGACCTGCACTGCACAGAAGAGGAGTTAGTCATATTGACAATTACAGTGGCACAACTGAAGCTGTGCCAGGTTTAAAAACAATTAGGAAGTCCCAGAGAATACTTCTTTTACATTAGTTCAAACATGGGTCCAGTTACGTGTCGTCTACAATGGACTTCTTTCATCTGCCTAGACTTACTGTGAAAAATGCTGGAACTGACTGCTAACAACTTCAAACTTGTGGATTAAATGGGTTTCTTGATGGTCCTCACTGAACGCACAAACCAGATGACAATGTGGAAAGGGAAATGTGTGTGACATAGGAGCGGTTATAGAGGAAGATGCGTTCTAGTTTGACTGAAACAGCCTCAAATGTTGACAACTTGTGTGTGAGAGTCCCAAAGATGCCATTGTGAACAAATATTTATGGTTATAGGATATGTTTTTTTCTGCATTGATAAGACCCTGTCTTTCTTCTGAGGAATGATGCCTCAAACAGTATATATACTGTATATAAGAGTTGAGGCAGGATCTTGTCTTTAGTGTAGTGCAGAGAAACCTATTAATATTATACCATTATACCCATTTCATATTGTGTCTTATCAATTGATTTATAGATAAACAGCCATCAAGGTTTACAGATACGTGGAGTCTTGAAGACATTGTTTGTAACTACACGTGCAAACACAAACTCCGTTAAATATACTTATTTTCACAGAGTAGCATGCTTAGTGGATCTTCATGTCGGCATTGATAAGTTAAAATATCACAAATGAATATTACTATTAATGCAATTATGTCAATGTGTCCCTGGCATTGTCTTGTTTGTAGTGTTTTTGTGTGCTTATTTTAAATTCTGATAAAATGTATTTTACTGTCTTAAACATGTCCTCAAACTCTTATTTAGTTAAGTTACCTCAGGTTCACAGGCTTTCTCGGCTCATAAAACATAGGAATAGGAATAAAATCCGACAGGATGTTATTCCTATCGGATAACATCCGACAGGGGGCGACAACAGTTGGGGTTATTCGGTTCTTTCATGGTTCACTCAAGATTCTCCAATATGCAGACCCCTGTTTGTATTCATAAGAATGTTGCATTTTATTTTGTGAAGCAGTCGAGAATGACAATAATTCAAACCTTTATTCTCCTTTGATAGGTTGAGAGTTAGGATTAGAATGGCAACTGCAATTCCTGTAATTGTATTAAATACATTAGACAATGCATTTAAATAAAATATCAGGTTTTATACATCACTATTTGTGCATTTCAGAGTGCTTAGGTGGCCAAATTCACGATTGCCAATTTGCGTAACATCACAATCCTTTATTTAATTTGGGTTTAAACGAAATGTAAACCATTGCAAATTGCATGTTAGCCACTGCCCTCTGGTGGTCAGATCTAAAAGCGGTCGCGTGCGCATTTGGGATGAGCCCGTGGCAAGTGCCTCTCCACTGTCGTTAGAAACGAAGAGGCAAGCAAGCGCATACAGTTACACCTTGTATACAGATGGCCGTGTGACTCGTGTGTTGTATATAATGTACATAATTTCAGTTTTAAATGTATCTGCGTGTAAACATTTATACATTCAGTCGCCAAATCGACGAGTGGGTAAAGAAAATCTGTAAATCTAAAGAAAGGCAAGCATCATCTGAATGGAAGCACGTAGACCGCCAGCTCGAACATATCGAGACCAGACGACTCGAATGGGGATTTTTAAACCAGGACTTACCTACAGAACCAGTAGAAGCCCAAAAACGTCAAAGGAAGTATATAAATGCGAGTTATATTCATGCTTAATTGAATGTAATTATTTTATCTAAATAATTGCTGATAAATTCCAACGTGAAGGCCGCTGTAACGTTAAATCATTTGTATATACAACGGAATAGCTAGTTGTATAGCTAGTCATTGCTAACTGGGCTAGCCGTTCGCCTAAATCACAACAAACAGCAATATGTTACATTTTGGTAAGTACCCTACAACTTGATATATTGTTACAATTAACGCCTGTAATGTATTGATGATGAAGTTCTTAATTTGACATCCGTGTGGAAATGTGAGTTTTGTTGTCAATGGAATTCATTATTAAAAGAGTTGTAACGTATTATTCGGTAATTATTACCGATTTCATCAGTATGAACGGATCATTTCCCAATTATCTATTTGTTTATAATGGGCTACATTCTAAGGAATCCCGTTAAGTGCGAATATGAATCTACTGCTGTAGAGATTTAGCAAACCAATAGCTTGTCGTGAAATTAGATATATTGTGTCCACATTACTTGTGCACTGAACTCGGTGTTTCCTTATTTTCACTGTCGCATGTCAGTCACTAGGCTAAATAAATACTCACGCACGGTGATTGTACTAACACTAACCGGCACATTATCATTTACCGCTTAGAAATAGGCGTTTCTCGAGTGTACCAGCTAGCCAATGGAAACCGCCTTGCTCGTGCACAGGGTGCATTGCTGTGTGAATTGCCAAAAAGATGACATAGTTGTCCGTTTTAAGACCACTACAACGTGGTTCTGAAGTGACTAGGCCTACAGCAACCGTAAAACAAGGAAAATACATTCTTTATTTCATCTTATTTCTTTGTTCTTTCGTGAGGAACCCCACCCCCTTCAAAATCTCCCCATTCAACAGTCATACCCGCTTATCAAAACCACGTTGGTCATTGATTGTTGATAGTACATTTTTGTTGGAGTATAAAGGTATAATGACATGCTTGAGTGCATTCTTAAATGTCTCCACAGGTTGTCATGTTGACACTGGGCAGCCTGATGTCAAATCTGCTGACGAGTTCAAAGTAAAAACCATTGCAATTAGTGTGTTTTTATAAACCCCTGTTGCCAAATTGATATCTAATAAAAGGCTCTGTCCAGCTCTGTGCTATTATCATATGCAGCCGTAGAAGGGGCTGAGCTGGATGCGTGGCTTCTGGAGTTGTAAGCCACTTTAGTAACGTGTAATCCTGACTCATCATCGACAGGCGCCCACTGATTAAGGGACTCTTACCTGGATTAGGCAGTCTGTTTAGAGAGAGAGATTGAAAGAGAGAGAGAGAGACAAAGAGAGTGAGACAGACACACACACAGAGAGACAGAGAGACAGAGAGACAGAGAGAGAGAGAGAGAGAGAGAGAGAGAGAGAGAGAGAGAGAGAGAGAGAGAAAGAAAGAAAGAAAGAAAGAGAGAGCACTGTTGGATGATAGAAAAGCAGAATAAAGTGGTGTTAGATAATAGTTTTCCCCTCTGTCACTGTGTGAACAGTTTCTACTGTGTGTGTTACCTACACTCACTCTTTCACATGCTTGACCTGGATTGGACAGTACTTTTTGTGTTTCAGCCCTGGGCTGCCCTAATGGGACTGGAACAATCATGTTGTTTGATTCAAGTTGAGGTTTGTGTTTTTCCTCCTGAAACTCAACATCCAGTCTAGACCATAGAGTCAGGAGAAACAAAATGTGCCAAAAATGTGAGACAGTGAATGTGATCTGTACAGTTTGAATTGTAATCTTTGTGGGATCAATGCTAACGTATGTAGCTTAACGGAAATCAGGTGTGAAGTATACAGGTATGCACAGGTTATGATTTGGGCCGTAGGGTGGAAAAACCATGGAACAGATTCAGGCTTACATAACACTGAACCAAAGCCCTACTCCAACCTTGATGTCTTTGTACAAATATTAAGATCAATTGGCTTACTATATAGCTTACAATTTAGCACTGAGTGCAATTAAGGCACACTACAAATACAATGTATTGTTATTAATAAAATTCAGATTTCCTTTCTTTTCTCTTTCTTAAGTCAAATAAACAGTCCAGCTTGGTACAGCAGCATCTGTCAGGGCACCCATGATTAATCAAGAGGGGCAAGCAAAGCTTAACCCTTGTGCTGCCTTCGGGTCACATGACCCAAAGGTTCATAACGAACCATCGTTGTGTTTACCCAATTTTACCCAATACAAAAACAAATAAAAATAATTTTCTTTTAACCTTTGCAATGTGGGGGGTCTGAGACAGCCCAACGGTTAAAAGAAAAGGCTTCACTTTGTTTTTGTATGTGGTAAATTTGATGCGATACGACTGTGGGTCACAATGACTAATGGGTCAGAATGACCCAAAGATAACACAAGGGTTAACATGCATCCATCCTGCCAGCTTCACCCATTTACTCATGTTTCCAGTCAAACAGTCAGCACTAGACTCCCAGAAGTAATAATATGCTATTGGACTTTAACTTTTAGATTTTTTTTTTGTGTCCCGAACTGTATTTGTTTTTTGCTCAACCAGACATTTAGCTATAGTCACTGCTTTCATTCACACAAACACTGGCACATATTTTATCAGCGAAAATCCCTCCACAACCCCTTTTTTGTCTGTGCCATCCCCCTCTCTTTATTTCTCTCTTGTTCTCTTTCACACACACATTTTCCCACCCCATCCACCCCCCCCCCTCTCTGGTCACAGTTTAGAACTTTCATGCCATCACCCTCCCCAATTCCTTCCTGCCTCCCCTTTTTATTCACACTTTTCATCAACATCATGTCCCCCCCCTACCCAAAAAACGTCTCAGTCTGCCCACAGAGTGCAGTCTGCCTGCACACACACACACACACACACACACACACACACACACACACACAGAGAGTGAGTCCCCTGGCTCCTCCTTTGTCTGCCTGACTAAATCTACAGAGGCCACTCAGTTCCAGGGGATTAATGTGTGTATGCCCATGAAGTGAGGGATGGGAAAAAAAAGGAGAGAGGCAGAAAGAGGACGCGATGGAGCCGCGTGTTTGTTATGTTTGGAGTTTAGTATCTCTGTGTGTGTGAGACCAGAACACTGGGACTGGGATTGTCTGCGTCTGCAGAATGGAGAGCACAGAACACAGGGAGCAGTTGGCAAACTCCCGGTTTATTTCCACAAAGCTTTTGAAGTCTGAAGTCTCACTGTCGTGTTTAAAGCGAGAGAAGTTTGGGGAACCAGTAAAGAGTCTAGGCTGAAGGTGTTCAGAAAACCTTTTCTTTTTTTGCTGTGCATTTCAGAAATGATTAGACTAGGTTCATAAAGCAGACTGCAGGTGTTGTGCTTGCTTGTGGGCCTGCTGCAGGCTGGATGGCAGGCAGACCGCAGCATGTCTTCGGTGTTCTTCTCTATCACCAATAGGTACATACAGTTCCAGAATCTCAAGGGTGACTGGAGACCTGTGAAAAGACATGTTAGGATGCAATATGATTTGTGGATATCAACCACATCGCTGCTCACTGGATTGTTCAGTACAGTTTGGCTTATGACCACCATGGTTTCCTCACACAGGCGGTCATTTGTCCTTTTGTCAGGAAATTCTCTTGGACATAAATTCTTTTTTTTTTGTAAAGGGACAAACATTTTGTGCGTGCATGTTTGTGTGTGTGTGTACAGGTGCCCATGCATGATTCTGTGAGAGCGTGTGTGTTTGAAATTGTTCCTGTGTGTGTGCGTGTGTGTTTGAGAGAGAGAATGTGTGTGTGTGTGTGTGTGTATGGGTGTGTGTGAGAGAGATGTGACTGAATGTGTTTGATGTACTGTGATGACTGTCCGGTATGTGACTTTCATGGGAACTCCTTGCCCTGGGGACAGTGGCACATAAGCTCTTGTTTAAAGGAGAACTTCCCCCTCTTTATCGCCTGTTGTTTTTCCCTCTTGACCCCTGACTTCCCATCCTGTTACCTTTCACGAGTCTTAGTACAGTTTGTCCCCTCTGTGGCCCACTAGGTAATTTTAAATTTCTGACTGAAGTTTGTTTATGATATTGATTGAGACCAATATCAAGTACTAGGTTTGTTTCTGTGTATATTACTGTAAGTACAACTGAAAAGCAATCTGTCTTCAATAATTGCAGTCATATTTCATATTGCTTTATACTAGAGTGGCATGCATTATAGTCTCTACTGATGCTTGCAACCTAAGTTCATGTGTTGGGAATGTAGCTCAACGGGAAGTGTCCTCTTCACATTATCTCGTATTATTTCTTCTTGAGTCCCGCCCTATCAGAAGCACTCACGTTTCCCACCTTGAACCTATTGTCTCTCTAATTTGACTGACAGGTATTAGCATTGCAGCTTGGATTCCCTTCAGTTCAATTGAGAAAGGGCATGCTTGACTTCAAGGCTAATGATGGCATTTTAAATGATATAATGGGTGCTGAGAGCTTCTGTCTCTACCCCGTCGTTCACAATGGATTTATTTTTGCAGTTGATCGCAGAAAGAGCCAATGCTATGACATCAACGATGTCATGATAACATTGCGCCCCCCTCACCAAATCCATTATGACCACAGCACACTGATGAAATCCGTTCCCTCAACAAAGATAAAAAACAGTCCGATTATTTAGTTTCTGTAGAAACGGAGGTCATAGATCCCCATCAAATCTACTGCTAAATAAGATTAATTGTCATATGTTTCAAGTATTTATCTAATTTTTACATACAGTAAAATTCAAATATTTATGCCTTGCTCAAGTTACTGTAAAATTACTATAAAATTGCTCTGTAACCCTTAGGGGGCCTTTAATGCCCATAGCTATGCAGTCAGTTGTAACTAGAATGTGAGGAAGTGGATCTATACTATTTCCTGGTGTGTCCTGAGAGGTCCAAGGGTATGTTATCAATTGCTAGCATGACATCATAATCAATCTTAGGTTATCATTCCTATATTAAAGAGGTATCTTGTGGTATAAGCAGCACAATTGAGCACCTTGCTTGATCTTCTCTGTGTTGTGGCCCACTCGTACCTTAGACAACATGACCAAGTGGATCATATCAGTCAGCCAGCATCCTCTCCAGCTTCCGGGCTGTCAGTCAAGCCATTCAATAATCTTTGATTGAATTGAGCATTTGCTGTCCAGCAGCCGGGGCAGTAAGCAGGCTCGGCAGATATTGGCCGTCTGATGGAAGACCTGACACTCAGGGACAGATGGAGGTGATAGAGAGGCAAATATAACGAAATCACCAGAGGGGAAGCACCAACACACACACACACACACAGTGAGATTGACTTACAACAAAGCAGGGGTATATTGCTATCTCATCTTTAGGGAGGCGCATGTGTGTATCTGTTCAAGTGTGCTCCCCTTGCAAATGTGCACCAGTGTGTGTGAGTGGAGAATCCGTTTCACTAGCTGTTAACTACATGTTTAGCTGATAACAACATAATGGGGGCCAACTGAAATTCCCTGTCTTAATAAAAGCCGACCGGATCACAACGTTTACAAATCGATGGAGAACAGCACATCCTCATCATTGTGATGGTGTCTACAGTTAATAATGTCTGAAGAGTGCAGCACTCCCAGATCGCCAGCGTTCTGTGTAGTTGTATTTCTCAACCCCCCCCCCCCCCCCCCCCCCCACTCATCAATGAGTCATGATGAACTGTACTGGCCCTTCCATTTATCATCAGAATGTAGTACTCCAAATGACAGCTCCTTATTGCCTAATGGACCCTTTGACCACCACAACTGAAGATGTAAGAAACACTCAGAAACAAACTCCTCCCTCCCTCTTTCTGTGATGGAACTCTTAGTTGAAACCTCAAAGGTTGCAAGTGCAGCACAGTATGCCCTATAACAAAGAATAAGCTTGTGTTTGGGAGTTTATTAGCCGATTTAATGGGAGCTTTGGTTCCAGTGTTTGAGGACATTCTCTCAGGGCTCACCATACATGGGCACCAGAGGTGCTGTCCGTGCCTGCCACCCAAGACGAATGAACACAAGCCAATTAATCCCCTTACAGTGGACATTTGCCCACAAACAATGGAAAAAGGCCATTTGGGGGATATTTCAGGATCTAATGAATGGAGGCTTCCCAGTTAATCCCAGCCTTTCCCCAGCCCACTTAGGGGTGGGTTCAAAACTTGAATCAGAATCCCTGGCAGATTGTTGCATATGATCCAGAATCCTACATTATTAGGATGGGATTCAGTCATTTACCATGGACCAAGCGATCTGCAGGAATACCAATTCAGCTATTAAGTAGAACAGCATGAATACTTTTGATTAATGAGACACTTGGGAAATGTCTGTGAGCTCCATGAAAACCTGCTGGCGCAGTGGAGGTTGCTAATGTGTGCCAGGGAATCAGATCCCTGTCTGAGCAATGTCACTATCGCCTTTTTCACTCAAATGAGCTGCGAGAAGACTGCTGCTCAACGGGGAAAAAAAGAGTTTAGAAACTCTTATTTATGTAAAGCATTTCCTTGATGTTCTCTCACTCCCACAGAGATCGTGCTGTCCTCCGCCTCGACTTGTCTCTCCTGCAAACCAACTTCAGGGAATCCGTTCTCCACAGTTTAAAAAATGTTGAACACGACGGGGCTGCTTATGTGTTGAATATCTTTCCTCATGCACTCATTCACGTGTTGTCATTTCTTTGCAGGATTTACCTGAGGACCGTGAACACGTTGTGCTTTCAGTACAGGGCCTTGGGGAACTTTTCATACAAAAGCTTGAAGGACCCTCCTCTGAGCTAGAGTGTTCCGCCTGGGTCAGATGAGGGGAGGGGTTTCTCCCATCGGGGACTGAGTTCACCGGCCTGGCTGGGTGGGGAAGATGCACACAGACGATGGGGAGAAGGATGCCCAACGCAGAGAACTAGTTCTGGCTAGAGAAAAGCTCTCGGCTTGTCATCTCATGCCCCAGTTAACCAACCGAGGTTAGGAGAGACAGGGAGAGAGTCCACTTGGGTGAAGGAGGGATCCCGTTTCACCGGCAGCACTGGAAGAGCGAGCCACATAGACGACAAGGGGTAGGAGGGTGACCACAGAAAGAGAGAGAGACGGGGACTGACAGAGAACCAGGGGGGTAGGAGGAGGAGGGGGGGGGCGGCGAAGCGGGAGCGGACATTCCCGATGGCGACTGACCCTGGTGAGCCCACGGGCACCGAGGACTCCTCGGAGAAGCCCGATGGACCGAGGGAGGAGGAGGCGGAGTCGGAGGGCAGGGCCGGACGGGAGAGGGAGAGGACGCGCAGCACACCCTCCGACTTCCCCTCCTCTCAGACCCAGGAGAGGATTGCCGAGGGAGTGGGACCCAGGGCAGGAGGAGGAGGCGGCGGCGCAGGAGGAGGAGAGGGCAAGGGCAGCGCACGGGAGACGGAGACGGCGGCACGACCGCTGTCCCTCTCCACGCCCTCGTCCCCGGCGGCCCACGGCCCGAGGCTGAGGCGAGAGAAGCGCTTCTTCCGGAAGAGCGTGGAGATCTGCGAGGAGGAGGACGAGGTGGAGGAGGGCGTGGCGCCCCCCCGCCTCGAGCTGTGCGCCACAGACTCGGTGTTTGCCGGCGGGGCCCAGCCGCAGGGCACCGCCTCCGCCTCCGCCGTCCTCGGACACGACGCCGGCTCCGCCCAGGAGCCCGGCAAGGAGCCGTCCTTATCCTTGCCCCCGCAGCGGGGGAAGGAGAGGGACCGGGAGCTGGAGGAGGAGGCCGAGATGAAGGCCGTCGCCACCTCCCCAGGGGGGGCGCTTCCTCAAGTTTGACATTGAGCTGGGCAGGGGAGCCTTTAAGACCGTTTACAAAGGCCTGGACACCGAGACCTGGGTGGAGGTGGCCTGGTGTGAACTTCAGGTGAGGAGATCTGCTTGACTCTAGGGATCAATAAAAATCATCTTGTAACTAAATAACCCACTGTGACCTTCTGGAACCGGTTTAGGCCTAAATGTCACATCACACAGATAAAAGGGAAGAGAAGGTTCCGCATTACCCGTTCGGTGAACATATTACTGTCTCCCTTAACCATATTGGAAGATATATGTTTTGTCTCTATTGAATTATCCTCTCTCTCCTCTCTCTCTCTCTCTCTCTCTCTCTCTCTCTCTCTCTCTCTCTCTCTCTCTCTCTCTCTCTCTCTCTCTCTCTCTCTCTCTCTCTCTCTCTCTCTCTCTCTCTCTCTCTCTCTCTCCTCTCTCTCTCTCTCTCTCTCTCTCTCTCTCCCCTCCTTGGGAAAGATTGTCTGTTGTCTACCTGCTTTTCATGTTGAGGTTGCAGCCTCATGAAGGCTGGCAGAGTGAACGCTGGAACACCAAACTAGAGGAGGAGCGAGAGGGCATGGCTCCATTTAGTTCCACTTTTAGAGGTTTCAAGCAGGCAATAACCGAGGTGTCTAGGAGAACGGTATGGTTCAAACGCCTGTGTCCTACTCGTTTTTGGCTTCCTCTTATTACCTTTGTTTACTGGAATGTGAAGTCAGCTGATGAGACTCCACAGTTTTAGTTTTGCTTGTGGCAGTCTGCCTCGTGGCAGTCTGCCTCGTGGCAGTCTGCCTCGTGGCAGTCTGCCTCGTGGCAGTCTGCCTCGTGGCAGTCTGCCTCGTGGCAGTCTGCCTCGTGGCAGGTGCTCAACTCGGGGTCTGCAAAATGCCTCTCGCAGTGAACCGCTTTTTCAGATACGGCACCACCGATCATTTATCCTATCAGCCCATCAATGGGCTAATTCATTCATTAGTCGATCAGATAACGTACGTTGAAGGTCAGCTGTCAAAAGTAAAACCAAAAAACCATGAAAAAGACTCAAATGTTAACAATTGCCCATTCTTCACAGACTTTACAAGGACATGAGAATAAATCTATTGTTGTTGGCGTCACCAGCCACCTACACAACCCACTGAGTCCCACTGAATCTCACTCAACATAAAGAGGCTGTTCGACAATGGCAACACACTATGCTTTAAGGAGACTATCACATACCAATGCGGAGGGAGGAGAACTAGCAGGGCCTGAACATGTTCTTCTTTGACATACAGGCCCGTGATTCATGAGCCTGTAAAACCAATAGGCAACATTGTCCAACAAAGTCGGGCTCGATGTGTGGGAGACCATTAGAATGAATGAGTCTCTCAGATTGAGAGAGAGAGAACGGCTTGCTGATTTCTTTGCTAGCATTGTGTGGAAAGGCTAGCCTGTCCAGCATCATGTGTAGACGTTTGGAGGCGAATGCCCACAACAGCCCAGGGTAATCCTTATGTTTGTCGGACTAATGACCAGTCTGCCCCCTCACCTTTCTCCATCTTACCACAGCTACTAAGTCACACTTACACACACACACACACACACCCCTACACACACACCTGGCTCTGCTTTATATCAGCAGCTAAGCCTGCAGCTTGATCCAATACCCCCACGACAGGCAGCAGGACGACCCAGCCAGCTATGGAAACCAGAGAGCTTTTACAAGATCGTTCCTCCTTCCTGCAGGCAGTTAAAAGCAACCTGTTCCTCGTTCAACAGACCATGTCACAAGGATGTCAAGTCTCTCGCTCTGCCAGTTCCACCAGTGCATGCCAGGAACAAACACATTAATGTAATTCCAGGACATGTTTTGCAGGTTCTTGCCGCAGAGTGCTTGTAGACTGGTCCTGGCCTGCACTGGCCTATTAGACTGTTTATCATGTTACCGAAGGGGGAGGCAGAGAGACAGTGTGACACCAGGTGAGGGAGACCAATCAAGGCAGTATGAGAGGGAGAGAGGGAGGGGAGAGACAGATAGGAATGGAGAGACTGAATGAGAGGGTGAGAGAGGGAGGAAGGAACAGAAACTGAGGGAGGGTGAGAGAGGCAGGGAGGGAGGGTGAGAGAGGCAGGGAGGGAGGGAGGGTGAGAGAGGCAGGGAGGGTGAGAGAGAGGAGGGCAGGAGGGAGGGAGGGTCAGAGAGAGAGGCAGGGAGGGATGGTGACAGGCAGGGAGGGAGGGTGAGAGAGGCAGGGAGGGAGGGTGAGAGAGGCAGGGAGGGATGGTGAAAGGGAGGGAGGGTGAGAGAGGCAGGGAGGGTGAGAGAGGCTGAGAGGGTGAGAGAGGCAGGAGGGTGAGAGGGTGAGAGAGGCAGGGAGGGTGAGAGGGTGAGAGAGGCAGGGAGGGAGGGTGAGAGAGGCAGGGAGGGAGGGGTGAGAGAGGAGGGTGAGAGAGGCAGGGAGGGAGGGTGACAGGCAGGGAGAAAGGGTGAGAGAGAGAGGGAGAGAATGAGGAGCCAAACAGAGGATTACCATGGCATCGCTCCCAGAGTGGCTGTGTGACCGATGCTAACTTAACACCACACACACACACACACACACACACACATACACACACACACATGCATACATAAACACATTCTCACACACTCACACAACCCCAGTTGCATGCACACATGCACACACATTGAGATTGATTTAATGGCTCTTCTACACAACCGTACAGTCAGTTATAATTCACTTTAGCAAGTGGAAAATGGCTTCTGTGTCACATCAATGTAGCTGAACCAGATGCAACAAGGGTTGGGCATTATGACAGTGTTAGCATTGATGACAATGATGTTTTCCACAAATGATAATGAATGTGATTTATAATTGCAGTCAGCATCAGTTGTTGTCAAGGTGGACGCAGGTGTTGATGGAACAAATGTTTGGAATGTGCCTCTGTGCACAAATAGTTTTCCAGACTCTTACTTCAGCACAACATAAATAGAGCTGAGCCAAAAATGTTTGCCCCCCCCCCCCCCAAATCTATCTCACGGTAGAAGAGCACACAGAGTTGGGCTATGTGGTGCGACAATAAATTCTCTTCGGGAGAGAGTCAGCAATAAACCGACAACAGGCAAATGATGAATAGTCATGCTGTATCACATAGGGGTCCTGTTTTATGTAGGCACTTTTATTTGCCTACATTTTACTTTTGCATTTGCGAAACGAAGGGATTAACATGCTCTCGTCCACCCCCAGACGAGGAGACACACACAGGTCCCCCAGAACTGGAACTAGTCGTTCTAATGGAGCCTGAAGGAGAGGGAAAGACAGGCTCACAGTGTGGCCACCAGCCCTCCTTCCAGATCCTTCACATGTGAATACCGTGGTGAAAGGCCAAAGCCATATATCCCTCGCCTTTCTGCTGTAATGAACCGCATTCATTACCCTGAGACATTTGTTTTTGTGTGTCGTACGAGGAAGTGCAGAGTGTGTGCGTTTGTGCATCTGTATGTCACTGTACATCTTTTTCTCTCTCACACACACACACACACACACTCTCTCACTCACACTCCCTCCCTCTCTCACCCCCCCTCTCTCCCCTTTGTCCGTGGGGGCGAGTATACACAGTGATCCAGGGAGTTAATTACAGTGGGTGCCTGTCAGGCTGGAACAAAAACCCTGCACAGACAGCACAACTCAGGCGGCAGAATCCTGACTGGTTCAACCCTGTCCTTCCAGACTGGCCTTCGCAGTCCGGGGGGGGGACGGGGGGGGGGACGGGGGGGGGGACGGACTGGCAGCCAGGCTGAATGGAGATAATGGGTATTGTAGCAGAACTAACCTGCCCATGATGAAGACATCAGAAGGTCCAGTTTGGGCCGGTGGAATGGCATTTAGGGCCGCTTAACCGCAGCAACGCAGGTTGCCAGGATACGACCCGATGGACGCAGTGATTTCATAGTTTCTTCCTAGAAGCCCAGGGAGGGAGGGAGGGAGGGAGGGAGGGAGGGAGGGAGGGAGGGAGGGAGGGAGGGAGGGAGGGAGGGAGGGAGGGAGGGAGGGAGGGAGGGAGGGAGGGAGGGCTCCCTGAGGGTCAGTGTTTACGGAGGCTGAGGCAGATGCTTATAAACACAGAGGTTTAGGAGCCCCTTATACACACACACACACACACACACACACACAAGCACACTCTATACACATACATGGTTCCCTTTAACAGAGGTTTTTGGGGTGTGATATGGGTATAGTGTGTCCACAAACAGCATTTCCACCCCCCAAAGACAGGAGGCGGTCAACGTAAGTGGGATTACAGTCTGACATTGACGTCATGATCCCGCCATTCACACAAGGCGTCCCAGGTCAGACATTGTAGCAGCCATAAACTGACCTAGCCTGGATTAAGGTTTTGTCTGTTGCCCAGTGGGATCAGTTGGGGCTGATTCACATGGAACAGCAAGGGCAGCAAGAACAAAACGAGCGGGGGGGGCGTCCACTATCGATTTGAGAGTCAAATTAGGGATAGTGGAACAGGAATAGACCCCCGGTGGAGAGGAGAATCAATGGGACCAGATTGACCAGACACGACGGTCACCCTGAGAGACCCAGAGGCCACGTACGCCCTAGCACAGCACAGCACAGCTCTTTGATTTAAAGTGTCACTTTGAGGCACCGCTGATGAACAGCGACGCTCACATCATCACCGTAGCACAACGTTGATCCTCACTGGGGTGACAGAAGGGAGCCTGAAGGGAAGCATTTAAGTTCAGCCTTTTCACTCGCGTAGCCTCAGTTGGAAGATTCTATTTCCTTGTTCGGACTTGTCGGTATCTATGCGTCTGTTTATTTGAATGATTTATTTGAACGTCGTGAATCATCATTCATTAAGAATGTGATTAAGATGAAGCCTAAGGATTTATAGACACATCTATAAACGTTGATCAAACTTCTCTTCCACTGTCCAGACATACATTTGCATTTAGTCATTTAGCAGACGCTCTTATCCAGAGCGACTTACAGTAAGTACAGGGACATTCCCCCCGAGGCAAGTAGGGTGAAGTGCCTTGCCCAAGGACACAACGTCATTTGGCACGGCCACCTTCAGATTACTAGCCCGATTCCCTAACCGCTCAGCCACCTGACTCCAAATAATTTTTGTCCTCAATTGTAATGCAACACAGGCTGGATCATTCAGAGGTTAATGAAGCATTGTAAACTATTGTGATTGCTCCTTGCACCCAGCTGTTTGGAATCCTCTTGGCCTGGAGGTGTGAGGGGCATGATAATTGTGGTGGCATCACCATGCATTATTTATCCTTGTAGTTTGATAAGATGAGATCTGTCAGAAGGCTGGCCGGAAAGATGCACGACGATGAAAAAGAGTTGACTTTGTTTCTTAGAACGAGCTGCTCAGATCATGTGACCTTTCCACGACAGAGTGGTCAGATGAGTGAGGCACATGGTTCACAACCATCCTTATATACAATGGATAGAAATATAGTATACACAGAACATTTCCTTACATGGTCAAGCATAGTCAGCAAATGGATACAGTAGAAAAGGCAAAAAGTTGATAACATCGTAACTCATGGAAGTCCTGTTTATACATATTTTCTTATTACTGTCTCCAGAGCGTCTGGACATGTTCCATATCTATATGCGGACTGTAAGAGGCCCACTTCATAACCTCTTGACCTCAACAAGAGACACAGACCTGTGTGGTTACAGTAGGCAGAGTCCAGGCCTGTGTGGTTAGAGTAGACAGAGTCCAGGCCTGTGTGGTTAGAGTAGGCAGAGCCCAGGCCTGTGTGGTTACAGTAGGCAGAGTCCAGGCCTGTGTGGTTAGAGTAGGCAGAGTCCAGGCCTGTGTGGTTACAGTAGGCAGAGTCCAGGCCTGTGTGGTTAGAGTAGGCAGAGCCCAGGCCTGTGTGGTTACAGTAGGCAGAGTCCAGGCCTGTGTGGTTACAGTAGGCAGAGTCCAGGCCTGTGTGGTTAGAGTAGACAGAGTCCAGGCCTGTGTGGTTAGAGTAGACAGAGTCCAGGCCTGTGTGGTTAGAGTAGGCAGAGCCCAGGCCTGTGTGGTTACAGTAGGCAGAGTCCAGGCCTGTGTGGTTACAGTAGACAGAGCCCAGGCCTGTGTGGTTACAGTAGGCAGAGTCCAGGCCTGTGTGGTTACAGTAGACAGAGTCCAGGAGTCCAGGCCTGTCAGAGATCCTAACTGGAGTCTGTGATGCTCATTGAACTTGGCCCAGTAGCCCGGGTGATAATCCGGGTGAGATCTGGCCTTTTCCAGCAGCCCATCTCGTTAGTCTGAGCTCCCATAGATTACTGTAATCTAATCCCAACCGCCTCGTGGTCGTCCACAGCTAAAACCCGCTGGCTCGCCTTTGCTAGCCACACTTCAGGCACGCACGCCACGCCATCGGGAGGGGGGTCATGCAAGTGCGCCTACGGTCGCCACTGTCAACACAGTGTGTGTTCTTCCTCTCTCTCTCTCTCTCTCTCTCTCTCTCTCTCTCTCTCTCTCTCTCTCATACTCTCTCTGCCTTTTTCAGGGAGCAAAAAGAAAGCCAAGCGCTGCAGGTGTTCCCGTCGGGCTAAGCCTGTCCATCTCCTGGCCGAACTGTGCCGTCGTCAGACGGGTTGTGACACGGAGAGTCACGTGTGTGTGCTCCCTGGGCCTCAGTGTTCCGGAAGCGGAAAGCGTACAGCGACAGCCCCGCCCCCCCAGGTTACCTCAGCTTTACGAGCCGAGCTGCTTAACCCGCGGGCCTCCCGAGGTGTGCGATCCCAAACAGCCTCACGGACTTTGGCTGGGGTCACGCGGGTTCAGGTGCTTAGTCTGTTTGCTGCAACCAGGAACGGGCCTGTCAAGTGGTCCAAGCGCCTGCGAAGGGAATTAAAGCATGTACAAAGGGAATGGTGTAAAAAGAAAATAGCGGTGTTACAACCCGAGCGACGTGGCGCAACTGCATTCCCAGTCATTAACAGCTTTGAATCACTGAGGGGAGGGGGGTGGGGGGGGGTGGGGGGGAGGCAGACAGGCAGGCAGTTTGTTGACGAATGGCATGGCATGAAAAATCCCTCACTCACAGCAGAGAATGGCTGGATTGTGTCGGAGGAGCTCCATGCGTCCTCCATGTGACGCACGGACGCACGGATCCTCGAGCGGGGCGAGAATGCCCCGACGGACACCCACCAGTTGGCACAATAGAATTCATTCATAGCCTCAAGCCCCGCCCCCCACCAAACCCCTCTCCCGCTCTCAGGTTTCTGCCACTTTGTTTCTGCGCGGCCCCCCCCCCCCTCTCCACCGTGCGGCCGGCTCACATTTCTGCCCATTGTTTGGTTCTTTTCGGGCGGCCTTGTCCTGGCGCTTAGCACTGTGCTACTACGAAGCCTAAGATGAAGGAGTCACGGGCAAATTGTCGTAGTTGAGCATTTTGTGTGGGACTAGGTGGATCGGTACTTGTCCCTCTTGCACATATCCAAGCCACCGTCAGTATAAAAGGCTTTCCAGTCCCATTAGGCTGTGGCTCAGGGGGAGGGTGAACACAGGTCCCGCCTCTCCTGCATGGGTTACAGTCCGACTGAGACGGTATTCTCTCTCTTATTTCTCTTATTCCAGCTCGCGTCACATCGAGCGTTTGACTCATGGAAGATGTCGTTTCCTCCTTCAGTCCTGAAGATGGATTATTCTGTTGCATCATGTGAGGCAGGCTAGAGACCGAATTGAGGATTGCAACATATTCAAAATGCGAGACGCATCAATCATTATCGTGAAGAGCAGATGTGTGTGTGCGTGAGAGAGACTTAGAGAGGCATGTATGTATATAAATATATGTATATATAGAGAGAGGCAGAGCGAGAGAGACAGAGAGAGTCGTTTGAGTGTTCTGACCTGCTGTCCATGTGTGAGGGCATGTTTGGGACCCGGGGACAAATAATTCCTATAATTGACCCCTGTGACCTGTGCTGACCCAGTTAGTTCCACCTGACACCACAGAGCAGAGAGAGAATGGACTCAGAAGAGCCGGGTGCAGAGCTGAGCTGCAGGGCGACCAGGGATGCAGTCAGACAGAGCAGCAGACACAGACGGGAAGTGGTTGCACACTGGCAGCCGGAGAGCCACCAACACACACACACACACACACACACACGGAAGCACACACGGAAGTACACACACACGCAAGCTAGCTAACGCAAGCACACTGGAAAAGGGTCATATCTGTCTGTAGAGACACAGACAGGAGTGGGAAATGTACCATCTGATACACTGCCTTTGAGAACCAGAGATGCAGACACACACACACACACACACATCTCCCACACACTCTGATCCAGTCAGACAGAATAGCAGGGGCAATCCCGGGCAGATGAGCTTATTTTTAGCTGTGACAACGAGGCTGTCCCGCTGTGGATGCCCAGTTCCAGTTCTGAGGAAGAAAGGAGGGGGGGGGCTGTGGCTTCAACCAATACTTCCAGAAAAGGATATCTGTTCAGAAGAGATGGAAACAGAGGACAGAAGACGGACGGAGAGAGGGAGAGAGAGAGAGAGAGGGAGGGAGGGAGGGGGTATATTTTAACAAGGAGAAAACCGCATTATCTGAAGAAATATAATGATTTACAATGACAGGTCTGCAGTTGGTCTTCCTCCACTCAACATCTTGACGTAAACACAGAGATCTAAGTGGACAGAAGTGTTCACCCAACCCGAAAATATGACCAGGGCTATTTTGGTGAGGTAGATCTGCCTGTGACAGGTTCTTCAGTAATGTCATGGTGGAACTGCCAGCTCTTCTTACCAGGTGCTAAATCATTCCACTTTGCTACTTTTGAAACTAGCACTTAGGCAGAGAGGATGAAACGGCATGTCTGCACAGCATGCAAGCTTTGGTGTGTTCCTTTGTTTGTGTTCAACCATAATATCATAGTTGTCACTTTTGTTAGTCACTTGTCGTGACCTTCTGGAGGGTGAGTCCCTACTAAGTCTATTCCGTGATGTAGAACACTGGCCTGAACAGGTCGACAAAGGTCACTTCACCAGACAACCACAATGCATTATTTGTGCTCATGACCGCCTTCTACAGTGACTCGTCATCTGACACCTACCCATGCCTTCTAACTTGTTTGGGCTTAATAAAATAATAAAGATTCAAATCAACAAAAGTGTTAGTGCAAGAAGTTATACTTTAAAAGGAAAAATGACTGGGTTTATGTTAACTGTCAAATTCAAGGAGCAGGAGGTGAGTACAGAGGTACTTGGATCACACAGCCCGTATCAGAAACGTTTGGGTATTCATCCTCGAAAACAGTCCTAATGTTGTCATACTTCTCTGGAACATCCCAAGAATTTACGTTAAAAAAAAGAAAAAAGAGAGATAAAAACATGTCACGCACAAGAACTAGGCTACATCCTCAATTGGTACAGGAAATATCCACACAAAGCTAATATGCTTGCACTGAACACTCCTGCATTTTCTGATTTGAGCATTCGTGTCAGTGAGCCAGCAGCCTACAGAGGGCCTAACAGTCAGCGTCCTGCACGGCATCCCTCCTGTGGGATGGGGGGTGGTGGGGGGGTGGAAGAGGTCTGCTGCATCCGCCGTACTGTGGAGCAGCCTGGCAGATGCAGCAGAAATGTGTTTCAGAAACCAGGCTTGGGTGTTGCCTCGCCACGCGGGCCGACTCCATTTTGCTAACCCCACCTAGTGGCCGCAGGTCAGTAGTGCCCCTGTTCTGTCTGCGTTCTTGGCACGGTTGCTTGGTGACAGGAGGGCTCGCGGTGACAAACCAGTGGTGCTTCAGACAGACAGTGTTGGGTCTGTAGCTGACAGCGCTGACTCCTGGAGACAGACTGACTCCTGGAGACAGACTGACTCCTGGAGACAGACTGACTCCTGGAGAAAGTCCTCCACGCTTGGGTATTCAGCCTCAATGACAGTGGAGGAAGAGCTTCTAGTAAACGTGCTGGAAAAGTTAACAAAAACAAACAAACATGTGTTTGTGTAAAGTGTACATTCTGTTGTATATTAGGATAAGGGAGCCACTTGTATTACTGCTGAACTATGGGTATTGACATACTGATGTTTTACATGCCTATGTAGCCACTCTGGCTAATGAACAGTGTGCGTGCGTGTGTGTGTGTGTGTGTGTGTTGCAGGACCGCAAGCTGACCAAGGCAGAGCAGCAGCGCTTCAAGGAGGAGGCAGAGATGCTGAAAGGGCTGCAGCACCCCAACATCGTCCGCTTCTACGACTCGTGGGAATCTGTGCTCCGCGGCAAGAAGTGCATCGTTCTGGTCACTGAGCTCATGACCTCAGGGACTCTTAAAACGTCAGTGACCCACACACACACACACACACAGAATGCACACACACACACACACACATACAGCCGTACCGCTTCGTGTATTCAGCTATCCATAGATTTACATAAACACATACACGTTTACTGTTCCAACTCTATGATACACAGTTAATAACTATTAAACAGTAATCAACTATTTTTTTTTTTTTTTACTGAATCCACATGGTTAATACTCATGCAATGCTAAACTCATCATTCCTCGTCTTGATTCAGACAAATCTTTGCTAAAGTGTTTAGATTATTTGGTGGTAAATCCTGGCTTTTTTGACTCTACCGGTTCAAAGCTTTGTAAGAAAGGTGTGATTTACAGAGCCTTTTTGATATAATCTGTCATATTACAGGGGTTGTGTATGCAAATGTTCTGAGTTCATGTATTATTTGCATAAACCTTTTCACTTGAATTTGTTTCATGGGGCGGGCTACGTCTGAAACAGCTGTGTGTAGTTTCTCTTCAACATGACTTTTCTAAGTAAAGGGCACGTCTCCCTCAAGATATGGTTTATTGCTGTTCCTTCAACAGGATGTGGTGTACATAATTATCTCATGCCTGTCAGAGTACATGTTCCACTGGCAGACGAAAAAAAAAGCCTAGATCAGTTCTACACACACATACACACACACCGCAACCACACACCAACAGGTGTGTGTCTTGTTTGGCCCGAATGGTAACCTGAAACCCAGCGCTCTCCCCCTCCTCTCCGTCGCAGCTACCTGAAGCGCTTCAAGGTGATGAAGCCCAAGGTGCTGCGGAGCTGGTGCCGGCAGATCCTGAAGGGGCTGCAGTTCCTGCACACGCGCACCCCCCCCATAGTGCACCGCGACCTCAAGTGTGACAACATCTTCATCACCGGCCCCACGGGCTCCGTCAAGATCGGAGACCTGGGGCTGGCCACGCTCATGAGGACCTCCTTCGCCAAGAGTGTCATAGGTAGGAGACGGAGACAGGCTGGGCCTGTCTTGGTCTGGTCCTCATGATCCAGACTTTGGAATGCATCTAAAGTCGGTTTGGAAGTGTTGGATTGTAAAGGGAGCATCGTACTTTCACTCTCTTTTGTGAAGCGCTGGGGGCGGGGATCTGCAAAGCATGCACATTCTGTCAACGCTTCCTGAATGAGGTCGGGTTAAACTCTTTCCTTTCCGGGCATGAAAATCTAAATCGGTTGGTTTCCTCTCAGAAGATCTCGTTGACAGAGAAAGAAATCGAAGTTCTGGGTGCGAGGTAGTCTCTGTAGGTCATGTGCCCACAGTGGGACTCTGGACCTGATGCCATGAGCCTCCCAGGGTATTCATTATTTACAGCCTATGTTCTACAGGCTACTTTGAACTTTTCAAGAAGGCATCCCCTGTCCAGGACTATCGATTTTTTTAAGTGTAGGCCATTAAGTAATCCATAGTGGCTGCTGTTTCTGTACATACATACGGACCATATATTCAGGCCCTCATCACTTTGCATTTGATTGATGCTCAACCCTGTAGAGCTTGACCATAGGATCAAAGTGAGGACCTCAAAGACTGTTGTCAGAC
This sequence comes from Osmerus mordax, assembly GCF_038355195.1. Lineage (NCBI taxonomy): Eukaryota > Metazoa > Chordata > Actinopteri > Osmeriformes > Osmeridae > Osmerus > Osmerus mordax. Next base: position 6,400,681 of record NC_090056.1, on the reverse strand, counting down.
CCTCAACCGAAACAATATTTGGGGTTATTGACAGAGGAGGGGGGGGGTAAGTCCAAGAAAGACAACAGTTTGGTTACAAATGACGGAAGGTTGTAAGAACCAAGTAAACTGGAGTTCGGGTTCCCAGTAGTTCATGTTTGGATAGCTTGTGTTCCAGTCCTGGAGGGTTGACTGAGATGTTCTCCTCTGGTAGGCACTCCTGAGTTCATGGCTCCTGAGATGTATGAGGAGCACTACGATGAGTCGGTGGACGTGTACGCCTTTGGGATGTGCATGCTGGAGATGGCCACCTCAGAGTACCCCTACTCTGAGTGCCAGAACGCCGCCCAGATCTACCGTAAAGTCACCAGCGTGAGTCTGTCCCCCTTTCCCCCAAGGTCACTCCGGAATGATTCTCCCTATTCAAACATCCCCGCTGCTCTCAGTAATTGGACAATACCTCAGGCAACAGATTGTATCTTCACAATGCATCCTCTCTTTCTCCATGACAATAATGTCTTCATTAGGGGTAACTCTTCTCTGACTGACTGGGTGCATGGTCTCTCCTCCGCAGGGCATCAAACCAGCCAGCTTTGATAAAGTCAACGACCCCGAGATCAAAGAGATCATCGAGGGCTGCATTCGCCAGAACAAAAGTCAGAGGTAAGGGTCTCTCTCTTCCCTTCTCGTCACGACGACATGACTTGCCGACGGGGCACACTTTAGAAACCTCCCACGTTCCCTCCAAGCGCTCGCATGTGTCTGGGTCTGTGGCTGCAGTAGTGGCCTATGCATCGAATAAAAGAAACGCGGAAATAATACGAGCGACACTCTGTGGTAGACTCTTGGCGCGTGCCTCTTTCACGTGTTCCGCCGCTTCTTCTCAGGCTGTCTGTCCGAGACCTCCTGACCCACGCCTTCTTCGGGGAAGACACGGGGGTGCGGGTGGAGCTGGCCGAGGAGGACACGGCCGGCCAGGACTGCCTGGCGCTGCGCATCTGGGTGGAGGATCCCAAGAAGCTGAAGGGCAAACACAAGGACAACGAGGCCATCGAGTTCAGCTACGACCTGGAGAACGACAGCGCGGAGGAGGTGGCGCTGGAGATGGTGAGGGGGGGGAGGGGGAGGTGTTGCAGGCTGGAGACGGGTGGGTTCGCGGTGAGGGAAGACCTCGGGGGCGTTGGGAAGGTGCGGTGACACAGCACGGATGCACGGGGCTCAAGTTCACCACTCATAAATCAAGCCGGGCGGTTGTGACCTATAATCCTTATCCTGAACGATGAAACGTCGAAAGGTTAGACGACACTAACCCGCCCGTTCTCCTCCCTTTCACCACACTCTCTCTGTCTCTCCCTCCCCCCCCCCCCCGTGCTCCCAGGTGAAGTCCGGCTTCTTCCACGAGAGCGATGCCAAGGTGGTGAGCAAGTCCATCCGCGACCGGGTCACCCTCATCAAGAAGTCCCGCGAGCGCCGCCAGCAGCAGCAGCTCCTCCAGCACAACCAGGGCCCCCTGGACGAGCGGCCACACTCCTCCTACACCTGCTCCCACCCCTCCTGCCCCTCCTCCCTGGGGCCCGCCGCTGGCGCCGTGACAGGAGGCGGAGGGGGAGGAGGGGGGCCGGGCGAGGCGGAGGAGCAGCAGCCAGCGGTGGAGCAGCATGTCAGGCAGCAGCAGCAGATCCTCAGTGAGGCTGCAGCAGTAGCCACCCTGACAGGTACTGGAGAGGATTCTGTACACCGCACTGAACACGATTCATACAGCCTCCACTGTGCTGTTGATAAATGACAGCGCTGGCTGAACGCTGGCTGTACTGTATAGTAGGTGCACAAGTAGCTGTACTGTATGTTCTACTATTGTATTGTAGATACAGTGTTATTGAAATTCACCAAAATGATGTAGCTGGGACAGTGGGAAGGATCTTTTTTTGTAGTGGTAGCCCAGTACCTGTGGAGTTCACTGGATCCTGTTTCCCTCCCTTTGTCCCAGAAGCTGAGAGCCTGGCCCCAGTCAGCTGTGAGTCCTACCCTAGCTGCCAGAGCCAGGCGTACCCTCAGCAAGGGGAGTCTTACGCCCAATCACAATCCAGCATGCCTTCTGCTGCCTCTGTAAGTCAGCATTGTCTGTGTGTGTGTGTGTGTGTGTGTGTGTGTGTGTTTTTCCTCTCATCATTGTATCTCCTGTGCTCATTCATCGTGCCTGTCTTCTTACCTCCAGGGTATACACAGCACAGGGGCCTTGGTTCACCCCCAGATGCTCCCCATTGGTCAGAGCGGGGGGGTTCCCAACGTGCCTATTGGTCAGAGCGGTGGGGTGGCTGTCATGTCTACTGGCCAAAGCAGCGGGGCACCTGGACAGGCATTCATTCAGCCTGTTCCCATGGCGACGCAGGTGTCGCCAGGTGTGCCGTCACAGTACTCTCAGGTGAGGGAGATTCTCCGCTGTCGCCATGATCCTCCCACACTTCTACTGGGGCAGTAGTACGACGCGTACACTACTTAAAGCTCGATTCTGGCTTAATAACTGTGAATCAACTAATAATGAGAGGAATAACTATTAATAATTGTACTTAAACACCGATTTTCCTATCCCAGTTATTGCTCTACTTTCATATTATGCTTTCTAATAAAGGTTTGCAGTCCTTTGTTGATTATGATGTCCCCTGCTTACTCTTACCTATTTCTGCCTCGACGTTTTCTCCCTCCTCTCTCCAATTCTCCATCTCCACATTATCATCAAATCCCATCCACACATCACAGCCATACATTTCAGATGGATCACAGATAGCCACCCCGCACACATCCATGGTCCCCTCCCAGTCCTACATCCCTCCGGCGTCCCCCCAAGCCCCCACCAATGTCCTTGGGGCACCCATCTCCATAGGTGATCCTGGCTCACTGGCAGGGGGGGGCGTGGTCCCCCTCGCCCCGCCACAGACCCAGCCCACTGGGCCCCCTGTGCAGCAGCCTGCTGATGTTGCCCTCTCGCCGGGCCCCACCACACAGAGCCAGCCTTCTGGGATACCTCAGCAGACTGTCGTTCAGCAACAACAGCTGCAACAGCAACAACAACAACAGTTGCAACAGCAACAACAACAACAGTTGCAACAGCAACAACAACAACAGCTGCAACAGCAACAACAACAGCAGCAACAACAACAACAACAGCAACAGCAACAACAACAGATACTAATGGAGCCCCAGGCTACAAACCTCCCACAGCAACAGACGGAGGCCCATGTCCCTTTGCTCCAGCATCAGCAAGCGATTGCGATCCAACAGGCGGTGTTGCCGCAGCCGCAGACCGACCAGTCCCACTCGTCTCAGGCCTCCCTCCAGCAGCAGAGCGAGCTGCAGCAGGTGTACGCACAGCAAGCGCTGGTCCAGCCACAGCAGGTTGGATCCGTGCAACTGCCGGTGGAGCAGCCACAAAGCTACGTGTCGCAACCTCCAATGGATCTTCACGACCAGAGCATGATACAGCAACAGCTCTTGCAGCAGCAGCAACATACGTTGTTACTACAGCAGCAGCAGCATCAACAACAACAGCAGCAGCAGCAGTTGGAACAGCAGCAGCATCAACAACAACAGCAGCAGCAGCAGCAGTTGGAACAGCAGCAGCATCAACAAGAACAGCAGCAGCAGCAGCAGTTGGAACAGCAGCAGCATCAACAACAACAGCAGCAGCAGCAGCAGTTGGAACAGCAGCAGCATCAACAACAACAGCAGCAGCAGCAGCCGCAGTTGGAACAGCAGCAGCATCAACAACAGCAGCAGCAGCAGCAGTTGGAACAGCAGCATCAGCATCAAGCCATACTACTGGAGCCACAGCAGCAAGTGTACATACAACAACAGCTGGAACAGCAGCAGCAACAAGCGCTGTTACAGCAGCAACAACAGGCCCAGCTACAGCAACATCAACTGGAGCAACAGCAGGCCCTCTTACAGCAGCAGATGCTGGAGCAGAAGCACCAACAAGCTATTCTGCTTCAACAACAACAGGAGCAACAGCAACAACAAGCGCTGTTACAACAGCAACAACAGGCCCAACTGGCCCAGCAGCAAATGGAACAACAGCAGGCACTCCTGCTTCAGCAACAGCTCGAAAAGCGACAACAGCAAGCGGTCTTGCAGCAGCAACAGCTTGAGCAACAGAGCCAACTGCAGCAACACATCGAGCAACGGCAGCAACAGCAAAGTGTCCTGCAACAGGCGCAACAACAGACGCAACAACAACAGCCTCTCTCACAACCACAGATTGAAGAACAGCAACAGTTGGAACACCAATCCCTGATACAGCAGCAACTTCAGCAGCAAGCAATTCTACAACATCAACAGCAGCAGCAACAACAGCAGCAGCAAGTCCAAATCCAACAGCAAATTGAACAACAGCAACAACAACAGCCTCTCTCACAACTACAGATTGAAGAACAGCAACAGTTGGAACACCAAGCCCTGATACAGCAGCAACTTCAGCAGCAAGCATTTCTACAACATCAACAGCAGCAGCAACAACAGCAGCAGCAAGTCCAAATCCAACAGCAAATTGAACAACAGCAACAACAACAACAGCCTCTCTCACAACTACAGATTGAAGAACAGCAACAGTTGGAACACCAAGCCCTGATACAGCAGCAACTTCAGCAGCAAGCAATTCTACAACATCAACAGCAGCAGCAACAACAGCAGCAGCAGCAAGTCCAAATCCAACAGCAATTTGAACAACAGCAACAACAGGCGCTGTTGCAGCAACAGTTGGAACAACAGCTTCAGCAGCGAGCGCTTTTACAACAACAACATCAACAAATGATATTAAAGCAACAGCAGATTCCACAGAAAGACACAGGACAACAGCCACCCCAAACGGCCGCGATTCATTTTCAACAAACTGACAAACAAGATACTCTGTCTATTCAGCAACAGTGCGAACAGCAAGCTTTGATTCAGCAGCAACAGGCAGAGTTGCAGCAGTCAAGCGTTCCTTCACAACAACAACCACAGCAGAACGCTGCATTGTTTCAATCTCAAACTAGTCCTTTGCAGCAGCAGGTTATAGAACAACACCAGGCTGCACTGGTACAGCAACAGCAAGCCTACATTTCCCAGCAGCAACACCATAGTTCCGTGTCGGAGCCCCAGGTCCCTATTGTAGTCCCAGCCACCACTGAAGGGATTCAGGCTCTTGCTAAAATGACCTCCCAGCAGACTCAGGGCGCAGTCTCCATCCAGCCTCAGATCCCCACCCAGCCTCCAGCTCACATTCAAGCCCATGTCCTGGCCAATAGCCAGGGTGAAGCTCGCCCACAGAGCCAGGGCCACGTCCCAATACAGCCTCAGCCCCCGCCCCAGGCTGGGGTCGAAGCCCAGACGCCCTTACAAGTGGTGGCATCGATCCACAGCCAGCCTCAGCCTGTCCCGTCCCAGGCTCTCGTGCAGGCTAGTCATCCCACTCCAGCTCCCATGCAGGGCCAGACGCCCACAAAGACAATGATCCAGCCACCCCAGGGCCAGATCCAAGCCATGGAGGGGATCCCTCCGCAGGGCCAAGCCCACCCGCATCCTCAGCCCCCAGTGTCAGCAGTTCCAGGATCCTGCCCAGTTCAATACGAGGCCCCGGTCCAACAGAGTGCCCCAATATCAGGAATGGTGCAGCCTCAAATACAAACCCTAGCTCAGGCTCAACTCCAGATACAGGCCCAAATCCATGTCCAAGCTCAAATCCAGGCCCAGGCCCAAATGCAAGCTCAGGCCCAGGTCCAAGCCCAAGCTCAAATGCAAGCCCAGGTCCAAGCCCATGCTCAAATCCAGGCTCAGGCCCAAGCCCAAGCACAAATCCAAGCCCAAATCCAAGCCCAGGCCCAGGCTGCTGCCAGTCATTTACCTATTCAGTATGTCCCAGCCCCTCAGCCCACGCACCAAGCCATGCCGTCAGTCCAGCAACAACAGCAGGACATCCCGCAGGTTGAGCAACAGCAACACCAGCTTCAGTGTCAACAGATAATCCTGTCTCCTGGAACTGTCATGGCCGCCGCCCCTGCTCCAGCCGTTGACCCTAAAACGTTGACCTCTTCTGCTCAATCTATCCAACATACAAGCAGCCAGGCGTTTGTCCAGCCCCAGCTGCAGCCCGTGTTGCAGGCCCAGCAGCCGGCCGGAAGCCCAGCTGTCCAGGCGGTAATGCAGCCTATAACTCAACTGGGGCCATCGCCTTTACAACCAATTGAGCAATACCAGCAGCAGTTGCAACAGGTCTCCCCGGCACACAAACAACAGCAGCAGCAGATTCCTGCTCAGTCCGGGCCCTCCCCGCCCCCCCTGCTGGCCCCCGTTCCCCTGGATCAGCCTCAGCCCCCCCCCCACGCCCCCCCGCCACATGTGGGGGCACAGCAGCCGGGCCTCAGTAATGCAGCCCAGAGCCAGGTTCGAGTTCTGCCCCTGTACAGCCAGGTGGTTGCTGGGCCACCGCTTTCCCCCCAGCATCAGGCCCATGTCCAGGCCCAGATCCAGCACACTCTCCCCGCGCACACACTCGCACAGACCACCACACAGCCTCAGATGCACACGCAGGCTCGCGCGCAAACACAATCACACGCACAGACACACGCTGAGACCCCAGGGGGTATCGAGCAGCCCGCCCACCCCCAGGCAGCCACGCTGGAGAGCCCCTCTCGTACCTCCCGTCACCCCGCCTCCCTGCCACACCTTCAGCCTGCCGCTCCTGCCCCAGAACAGCCCCCCCCTCCAGAGGGCCCTGTGCTTCTCCCCGGGCGGGCTGATGTGGCCCCTGCCTCCTCTCTTCCTGTCGCCTCTATCCAGTTGCTTGACTCTAATGCCCCCTTGCTGCCCCCAACCTCGCTGCAAGACTGTGACCCTACCCTGCTGGGCATTGCTCAGGTACAGAAGCACACACTAGTGTTAGTTCTAGTTGTTATATATTCGTCTTACATTCTGTGAGACTAATATGTGATTGCTGTTTGGATGAAGAAGCGTTAAACTAGTTTAAGCGCCCTCATGTTATTTTGCCTCATTTGAGTTACTGGTTTGGACTTGATATTAAGTACCTACTTCATACTTTGATAAAATTGTTTCAACTAACAAATACTAAATTAACAAGATCAAGGGTTCTCATTTTCTTTCATTTGGTTCCGATAACATTTAGTTTGGATTGTTTGATTTAATTTACTCGTCGCAAATGATTTGGAATTTCTGTCTTGCCTGTGTTTTTGGTACGTTGATGTGTATGTCCGTGTGTGCTTCTCCCAACCTTATCAATGTGACTGTGCAGGAAAGTCCAAACCAGTCAAGTACAGAGAGACACTTGTCATCCGGGTACGTCTCACCATAGTAGCACCTGCTTGTTTTGAAACATCTACTTTGTGTTTTCCCATTTCGAGACGAATACACTATATAATACTGTAACATCATGGGTATTGCCTGCTTGTCCCATAGTTCTGTCCCAGCCAATGGTGAAGAGGCCCTTCAGCTCTTGGCCAATGGGAAACTGGAGAGAGTCAAGTCTCAGCGGAGGTCCTCCTATCAGAGACCGGAAAAAGGCTCACACTTTCAACTGAGCATGCTTCAAGTTTGCCAGGTACTACTTTTTGAAACTGTCAATCTTAGCATCTTTGTCGAATGAAATTCAGGATCAACCTCTTATATTCTCGGACCAAGATTGAAAGCGTCTCATTCTGTGGCGAAACAGGTGTCCAGCACTGGAGACAACATGGTGGAATGCCAGCTGGAGACCCACAGCAACAAGATGGTGACCTTCAAATTCGACATAGAGGGCGATTCTCCAGCAGACATCGCAGATTACATGGTAACTCCTCTGACTGGTGTCCCATTCTGGGCCGAGGCCCCCACAAAAGGCCTCCTTCCTCATCCGCCATTACGTCTCCTTCAGGTGGAAGAGGACTTTGTCCTCGAGTTGGAGAAGGAGACGTTCGTAGAGGAGCTGAGAGCCATTGTGAAGAAAGCTCAGGAGATCCTCCATACACACTCGCAGGTCTGTGCGTCTGGTCCTTCTCCGAGCAGATTGGGTTTGGTGTAATGTGATCCTACATGTATATAATGCAATCTTGCCTGTATGTGAACATGGTATGTGTGTGTTCTTTCCCCCTGCCAGACCGGCTCCATGGACCAGCTGCATGTGAGCACCCCGTCAGGCTCAGCGAGTGAGTCATCCCTGCTCTAATCTCTAATCTAGTTAGGGTTCAAACAAGGAAAACAGATCATATTTGCCGTAATCCGTTTACACTTACAGATGGACGTGATACGGTATGTTACATTCCCCTTGTTCTCTCTCTCCCACTCTCTCCCTTCCCCTCTCTCTCTCTGTCCCTCTCTCCATATCTATCTATCTGTCACTCTCCATATCTCTCCTCCAGCGGACGCGGCCCCTCAGTCGTCCCCAGTGGGACGCTGGCGGTTCTTCATCAACCAGACCATCCGACACCGAGACTCCCAATCCAACCAGGGGGCCTCCACACCGCCCCCCACTGGCGAGACCAGGGTACCACAGTCCTTCGACGCTGAGAGAGGTAACCTGTTTCCCCCATCCAAAAACCTCCAAAGTTCGGGGGGCGTGGGGGGTGAAATGCCACATGTCAATAACATGCACTAACCCTCCCCTCTCTCTGGCCGACATAGAAGGGGATGGAGCCCAGAGGCCGGAGTCCTTCACCGGAGCGTCCGCCTCGCCTCCCTCTCCCTCCCTGTCCTCCTCCTCCCCTCCTGTCTCCACCGCCTCCGCCCCCTCCTCCATGTCCGCCCCTGCCACCGCTGCCCCTGCTCCTGACACGACTGCCTCTGTCAGCCTCTCTGCCCCAGCCTCTACTCTCTCTAGCGCAGCCTCCGCTGTCCCCCCCGCCTCGGCCACCACGGCCTCCCCGGCCTTGGAACTCCTCGACCGAACCTCCAGCGCTGCCACCTCCCTGCCCGCCTGCGTACCCACTACCTCTGGCTCTACCTCTGTCCCCGCTAGCATTGCTCCCAAAGCCACTGCTTGTCTAACTGAAACTCTCACCTCCCCTGGAACTAGTGGTAGTTCCACCCAGGGCCAGGGTCAGGTCCGGGGTCAGGGCCAGGGCCAGAGTCAGGGGGGTGTAGGTGGAGCTGCCTTGGGGCAGTGTGCTTCTGGAACGCAGTACGCCTTCACCTCCACCTCTGTTCGCTCTCCCCCGCCTGTTGCTGCGGCAGTGACCTCACCTCCCGTCAGCCACTTTGGGCTGGAACAGCAGCCTCAGACACAGCAACAGCAGCAGAGACAGCTCCCAGTAACGCAGCAGCTACAGGGAGTGCAGCAGTGCAGTCCTTCTCAACAACAGCAGCTTCTCGAACAACAGCAAACCCAACAAGTGTACCAAGAGCAGATGCAGCTACAGCAGCAAGCACTGCAGCAGTCTCTGCAGCACCTGCAGATGCTGCAACAACAACAACAACAACATCCAGAGGTACACGTTCAGCTGGGTCAAACGGAGCAGCTGCAGAAGCTGCAGTCACTACAGCCACAGACTGAAGTCACACAAATGTCCATTGGGCAGACTCCACAACCATCTGTTCAACCACATGCACCCCAGTACAGCCCACAGGTACACCAGTTACCACCGCAACAACCTGTCATGCCACAACAACCAGTAATACCACAACAACCTGTCATGCCACAGCAACCTGTCATGCCACAACAACCTGTCATTCCACAACAACCAGTCATTCCACAACAACCAGTAATACCACAACAACCTGTCATGCCACAGCAACCTGTCATGCCACAACAACCTGTCATGCCACAGCAACCTGTCATGTCACAACAACCTGTAATACCACAACAACCTGTCATGTCACAACAACCTGTCATGCCACAGCAACCTGTCATGTCACAACAACCTGTAATACCACAACAACCTGTCATGTCACAACAACCAGTAATTCCACAACAACCTGTCATGCCACCACCACAACAACAGCAACATTCACAGATTGAACTGCAGCACCAGCAGCAGTTAGACCTACAACAGACACTCCACTTCCAGCAACAGCAAATGCTTTTACAGCAGCAACAGCAACACCAACAGCAGCAGCAACAACAACAGCAGCAGCAACAACAACAGCAGCAGAAGCAGCAACAACAACAACAGCTGCAACAACAACAACAGCTGCAACAACAACAGCAACACCAACAACAGCAGCAGCAACAACAACAACCACCACATCAACAACAACAACAACAATCATTTATGGCTACTGCAAACCTCCAGCTGGATCAGTCAGCGCAGCACCAGGCCCCGCCGCAGCCCCAGGCAGCCAGTCAGCTGTATGTCCAGCAGCAGTCAGCACAGCAGCTGAGCATGGGCCTGATGCATCAGCTGCAGGCTCAACAGCAACTCTCTCAGCAGCTCCCCCTAGAGCCAACACAACAACAACAACAACAGGAGCTGTCTAAAGCTGTGGAGATGGCCTCCCAGCAGGTGCCTCAGGCCCAGCAGGTGCCTCAGGTGCCTCAGGCCCAGCAGGTGCCTCAGGTGCCTCAGGCCCAGCAGGTGCCTCAGGTGCCTCAGGCCCAGCAGGTGCCTCAGGTGCCTCAGGCCCAGCAGGTGCCTCAGGCCCAGCAGGTGCCTCAGGTGCCTCAGGCCCAGCAGGTGCCTCAGGTGCCTCAGGCCCAGCAGCAGCAGACCGTTTTTCAGAAGCAGCCCTCTTTCCAACAGTCCGAGTCGGAGCTCTCCACTGGAGAAGCCAGTGTGACGGAGGAAACAGGCAGCCTATCTGCCCCTCCACACCCCTCCTCGGACTCCTCCCTGCCCTCCCTGCCCCCTCTGCCTCTGGGCGCCTCAGACTCCCCTTTGCCCCCCCTCTCCCTCACGCTGACCCCCTCCCCAGCCCAGCCCTCCTCCGTGGCCGAGTCGGACAGCGAGGGCCCGCCCAAAATCGAGTTTGTAGACAACCGCATTAAGACCCTGGACGAGAAGCTGAGGAACCTGTTGTATCAGGAGTACAGTGGTAGTGGGGCGGGGCCGGTGGGCGGAGCTGCCGGGGCATCTGCCGCCGCCGCCACCTCGGTGGCCTCCACCTCAGCGGGAGGGGAGGAGTCCTCCGAGCCCCACTCCCTCCCACCCTCGACCTTCCCCATGTCCCCCTCCTCCTCCGAAACGTCCCCGCACTCCTCCACCTCCAGCACCTCCTCCACCACCTCCCGGTCCTCCTCCACCTCCCCCGACCCGGAGAGGGGGAGAGGAGGGGCGAGGGAGGCGCCCGACGCGCCCCAGGACCCTGCGGCGCCCGGCCCAGTGGAGAGGCAGCCTGCCCCGTCCCTCCCCTTCTCCTCCGCCTCCCTCCTGGCCTCCCCCCGCCGAGACTCGGCCATGTCCCAGTGCCCGCCTGTGCCCGGAGAACACGCCACGCTTGTAAGTCTGGGCCCCACACCGGAGGTCAGCTTTGTACCATCAGTACATTTCTCAATCTCAAGTCAAATTAGAATGGCTCCTTTGTGTACTTTACGTACATTGTTTTATGGTTAGATCGAAATCCTTTTTTCTTGTCTTTTTTTAAATGCCAGTGTTGCCTGTAGTGAAAACTTGTGACCTTTCAGAGTCTCTCCTTTTCCTCTCTTGAGTCTCTCACCTCCCTGCTCATCACCACGGCCACTCACCGCTGTGCCCTGTCCCCCCCCCCTCCCCTCCCCCCCCTTCCCTCTAGGCCGCCCCCTCACATTCTGACACCAGTACCCCAGGAGACGCCCCGTGGCCCCCCACTCCGCAACTCATCCCCCTCCAGCCTGGACCGCATCAACAGCAGCAGCACCACAATGCAGGAGGTGGATATTTTGGCCTAAACCTGACATGTCCTAGTATCAGAAATCCTGTTAGCAAGAAATCCTGGACTCGCAAATTCAAAAGCTGGGCTTGCAAACTGCGCCACTCCGCCAGCTTGTTCAAGAAGCCCAGAGTCCAGCAAGGTAGCGTCTTCTTAGATAACGAGAGAGAGAGAATGGGGTGTTGGGGGCGGGATTAAACACAGCCTTAATATCTAGTTCATAGTGTGTAACATAGTGATGTATCTTGTTAAAACTGACAGGCGTTATTGCCAAACAAATAATTGTGTTGTTACTTAGTTGTTGTGCTGTGTGTATTTATTTGTAGTATTTCTAGCGTAATGTAATCGTCGTTGTTGTTTAGGTGTTGTTGATATCACTACATACATTCCTTATTTATTTTTTATTTTTTTGCAGAATGGCTTTACCAAGTTTCATTTGGGAATTTTCCCTTTCTTTGCATGGGTTTACTCAATCGGGGTGGAGAACAGTGGTGTAGAGGAGTACAGAGATGATCAGAGTGTGATCTACCATGGTGCAGGCCTCTCTGGCCTCACCCCCCCAGCCCCAGGAGACCACCTCCTAGCCGGCTCTCTGCCCTTGACGCCCAGCGCCCACCAGTGTAGAACGCCCCTCACCACCCACCCGCTAGCACTGACAAACACACACAGACCACCACTTAAGGCTGCACCGTCACACATAACAATGTCAGTTATATAATGTGCCAGGCTGGGAGACTGACCCAGTACCCGTCAACACGTCCGGAACATTCTGTTTCATTCAGTATCAGTCACTTATTCCCCGTCACCCATGGCAACGTACAAACACTTGGATCCCTTACATTTGCGTATAGTGCAAAATCAGTCTTCCACTCCAAAGAAAATGCCATTTGCCTTTTCTGTATGTGATATCCAAGATTATGATGATTGTCATAATTTACAATATACATCACATTCTTTTGTAGAATTCTTATTGCATGTATTGGTATTTGTGTGTTCAGCTCTAGCTTTAGATGCGTGTATCTAGATGTATTGTTTCAACGCCATATGTGTGAACACAGAGTCTGTGCAGCCCAGGCGCACCTCGTGTTCCACATATGCATGTGTGTATACGGCAACGTATCATTACAACCGTGAGTGTTACACCGTCAGCTGCACACACGTCGAGCCGTGCAGTCTCCATGTTGACCTCCGATGATGCAATGAACCCATATACACACTCTGCGTATGGAACGCTCCCGGAAATCAGACACCGCGGCCGGTATCACTGTTGAACGCCGTGCCGATAGGCCTGTGATATCGGTTGCCCGGTGTGTGATTGGGACGTTGTTTGTGTGTGTGAGCGAGCGAGAGAGAGAGTGGATGTGAGGGTGGGTGGGGATATACCAACGTAAACTCAATTCATCTGACATACCATTCCAATTCTATGCTTTTTTCTGTTTGAGTTATTAGCTCTTTATTTTGGATGATTATTACTATTATTATTATTTATTTATTAATTTATTAATTAATTTTATCTTTAGCGCTTTTTTTTTGTTGCTCTTTCCCACACGCCATAACATTTGAGTTTTCCCAAAACACATTTGTACGTTAATTGTTTCACTGTGAGAAAAATTTTTTTTTGTTGAATTGTCAGTGTTTCCAATTGACTACCAATACATTGTCACACATACACATCAAAAGGCTGCCAGTAATGTGACGTCATATTTTAACACCGCATTTCCCTGTCTGTGGTGTTTGTGTGTCCCTATCCATGTTTATGCTTGTACATGTGTCCATCCGTCTATCTCTGTGTGTGTGTGTGTGTTTTTGTCTTTTTTCCTGTTTGCATGTGTGTCTGTTCTCCCTCCTTGGTCATGTGACTGTCTGTCTCTGTGCCTGTGTCTCTGTCGTCCTCATGTCGCTGCTCCCTGTTGTTTTCACCCCCCCCCCCCCTCCCCCGGTCTCTCTGTCAGATGGAGACTCCAGCCTGACGGTGAAAGAGGAGAAGGAAGACTCCTCCCTGAACGCATCCCAAGCCCACCAAGGCCGCTTTCAGGTAACTCCACCAGTTCAACCATATCATCCTCTTTGTCTAAAAGGTTGTCGTCAAGCTTGTCGTCGTCCCCGAAAAGGCTGAGCCTGAACTTGCTGGTACATGGTCAGGGGTATCAAAAACCAAGCCTCCCCTTCTCTCACAGGTCATTCCAGTCTCCCCGGCCCCTGAGGCCTCTCCCCCCAAGGCGGCCCCCTCCGGCCAGGGGAGCGCTCACAGGAAAGTGGGGCGCTTCTCCGTGACGCAGGCCGAGGCCCGGAGAGAGGAAAGCAACGTCTCCGACAGCTCCCCGGCGTCTCCTGACCGGGAGAGAGAGAGGAGGAAGACCCGGGGAAAAGAGGGCGAGAAAGAGGAGGGGAAGAGGACCCCTGCCGTGGCCCACCCAGCTCGAGGCCACGCCTCCCGGGGGCACTCCCCTGTGGGCAGCAGCGACGACGATGAGTGCGAGCTGGAGGACGAGACCCTGAGGAAGGAGCTTCACAAGCTGAGAGAGAAGTGAGAGGAGGAGCCGTTCAAAAGCAGTTCACAGCCGTTAAAGTGTTTTTCGTCCCATTCTGACTCATTTAACCCCTTGTTCCCTATTTCCTCCCCTTCTGTCCATACGTTCCGTCATTCCCAAATGTCTTTCCTCTTGACCCTCTGACCCCCAACCATGTTTGATCCCATCTCCCCTCTGCCTGACTTTGGTTTCCTCCCCTTCCCCCAGACACATCAAGGAGGTGGTCTCCCTGCAGGCCGAGCAGAACCGAGAGCTCCAGGAGCTCTACCGGCAGCTGCGTTCCCTCAAGGACCACCGGCACAACCTGCCTCTCCCCCTGCCCCTGCCCCGCACCCCTCCCCTCCCCTCCGGAGCCCCGGCCCTCTCCCCCCGCCGGCCCAGACCGGCCAAAGTCAAGCTCCGGCCCCGGCCGCACTCCCACATGGATAACAATGGTGTGGTGCATCCCGGTAAATCTCCCCTTTCTCTCTGGCTCTCGTCTCTGGCTCTCTTCCTTTCCCGTCTCTCGCTGGCTCTCTGTGTCTCTCCATCTACATGTCCTTCTCTCTCTCTCTCTCTCTCTCTCTCTCTCTCTCTCTCTCTCTCTCTCTCTCTCTCTCTCTCTCACTCTGGCTCCCTCTCTGACTCTCTCTCTCTCTCTTCCTCACTCTACCTTTGGCTCTCATTTTCTTTTCGCTCACCAACATGACATGCAGCCTGTCATGCAGTGTCAACTGTGGTCCGTGTTCAGAGTAGCATGTGTGTGTTTGTGCCCCTCTCCAGGGATGCAGCAGGCGAGCAGCTTCTCGTGCGGGGAGCAGAGCAGACTCCCCCCGTACTGCAACACAGAGAGCCCCCACGCACAGGCTCTCAAAAGAGGTGAGGCTCAGGACTTGGCAGGTTTCCAAAATCCCCCCAAAAAACACACATACATACTTGGCTGGATGGATGAGTTGGTGGAAAGATGAATGGATGGATGTCCCTGGAAAGGAAGGAGAATGTGACCGAGACCGTGCCCCCTCACCTCTCCCTAGACCACAGTCCTGCAGCCCAAGGCCTGGGCGCCAGGAAGAGCACGTTCACGGACGAGCTGCACAAACTGGTGGACGATTGGACGAAGGAGACGGTCGGCCCCGCCCCGCCTAAGCCCTCGCTCAATCAGATCAAGCAGATTCAGCAGGTGCAGGAGCTGGGAGGCTGGAGCCAGCCTACTGAGGTAACGCCCCAAAGTCACACCCTCCTGCCAAAACCAACGGATATAAAACACTCTTTCATACCCGCAGCCATTTCACTGCTAAACTCCAGTAGTAAACAGTAATACCAACTCATCCAGCCAGTCATTAAAACATTGGGTACTGTTGTTTTTATTTTCCTTTTAATATAGTGTGACACTGTATGTGTGTGTTGTGAAATTGTGTATTTAATTTATATATGACTTTTACTGCTTCCAAACCATGTGCCCCATTAGGGGACAAAGAATGTTCTATTTATATCTCCTACAGTTTAAAAAAATGCTGAACTTGTGTAGTGCTGACTACACTTTAGGATGGGGTGTCCAGAAATGTGTCTCCTTGTCTGGTAATATTGACTGTGCTAATAAGTCCTGTGTGCTATCCCTCCAGGTGACTCCTCCAGGCTGGTTTCCGGTGGAACTCCTGAGCCCCCAGGCGCCCCATGTGCCCAGGTCTACCAGCCCAGCCCCCTCTCAGTATCCATCTGCTGGGGGGGGGGCCCTGCGCTCTCCGGGACCACCACCACCACCGCAACAACAGCAACAACAACACACGCAGATGCCCCCGGTGCCACAGCTGCAGCAAAGTTTACATCTCCAGCAGTCGACCCTGGCTCAGCCTCACGCGCTCCAGCCCATGCCCTTTCAGCAGGCCCCTCTGCTCCAGCAACAGATGCCCCCGCAGCCCCTCACCCATCCCCTCTCCCAGTCCCAGCCCATGCCACCGCAACAGATCGCCCCCCTGCCCCACACCGCTCCGCTTCAGAATCCACCTCTGCTGCCTTCCCAGATCCCCCCTGCCGCCTCGCAGACACCCGGCCTCGGGCCCGAGTCCCTGCTGCCCGGCACGGGCGCCCCCTTGCTCTCACACGGAGGGGTGTCGGCCGCCGGGGGGACGTTCTGCTCCTGCTCTTCCTCCTGCTCCTCCTCCTCCTCCTGTTCAACTGCTGCTCTGCCTTCCAGTGCCAAACTTCACCCGACGCCCCCAAACTCCACTCTTCCTCTAGGACAGCAGTGACGCAGTGACGCAGGGAAGGAGCTCTCCCGGGCTTGGAGGGAAGTCAAGAAAGATGGAGAGGGGAAGAGCAAACATATTGAGAGTGGACGCGCGTATGAGAGCTGACTGAGAATGAGAAAATGGATGTGTCGATGAAAAGATGGCGAGTGAATGTGAGAGTTGGTAGACTAGCATGTACAGAAAGAGGGCGGTATCGAGCAAATGGGCTTGGGCTTCTGAACTATGGTGTGTTTGGGTTGTTGAGTTGTACAAATTGTTGTCCATGTGTGCTTGTGTGTGTGTGTGTGTTTGTATTGGCATTTATTTTCCAAGTACATATCCCTTGTGTGTTTCCAAACCAATTACCGGTCTTTTTTCTCCACTCGGTTGGTCCTGAACTCTTCCGAAGCAGAGACATGAAGGGATCACACACAAAATTTGACATTTAGTTTTTCATTTGTCAATGCTTGCATTGAAAGGACTATGAATTTAAAAAGTGCAATTAGTAGTTGTCATCTAAATTGATCATTCTGTGTTGTCTGTGGTTTGTCAGGAATGCATAAACTAAATGTTTTTTTTGTTTTGTGGAAGCACGTTGACAACATTCAGACAATTGAAATGAGCTGATGTTTTTAAACAAGTAGGCCTATAGCACAAATGTTTTTAATGGGCAGTGACAAATTAGGCTGTTTGAACAGCAGCATGACTAAAAACAGAGCATGGCAATGTTATGGCTACCATCACTACCACAATGCCACTAAGCACACTGTTATACAGTGTAGAGCACAGGCTAGGCATGAACTTTGTGTATTATATTTTACATTGATAAGTAGTAATAATAATTTAGATTAGGCTAGAGACTATTTGAAATAACACAAGGATTTACCGAAGAAAACCTTTGAGGAACTTATTTTATTAGTCTATTGATAAAATTAACTTCATTGTTATTAGGTTTGGTGGACTTGAGGTTTACTGGAATCAAACTCATACCAAGACTGCATGACCTTACCTTGCCTGGATTTAGTGCAATCTGTTGACACAAATACTTAGCCTTCTCATGTTTGCCGTACACAACAAGCTGAGAGGATTTAACAGTCCAAAGTAAGTTACTTATATTAAAAATAAGCTCTTAAAAGAATTTATTGAAATATCTGGCCGTACAACTCTCAGCGTTGCATATCAAGGTTTCCTACTTCGAATAACAATGAGAACATAAACTGCCAAGCACTAATGGATTGGGGAAACCATGACGCTTTGTCCCTATGTTGCCTTTTAGAATGAACTTTTGTGAGTGAGTGTTTTATTTTTACTTTAGTGTGAGGTATAGGTTTGTGATAATGCTGTACCGCATCAAATTGTTTCCCTACTGCTTTTATGTAAAGCAACCTCTCACACAGTAGTTGTCACTGTACCTAATTAACTATGTTTACTTGGTGCCCAGACTCTTCTCACCTCAAGACACTGGGTGACTGGCCCATTCAAGCTGAAGTCTTAGTCTGATGTCAGACAGCATTGCAAGAGCCTCACTCTCCAGTTTGTCACATGTATTTCTTCATCGGTGATGTGTTTTTGTCCTGAATGACTTCTGAATCAGACCATAGATGAGCTTATTGTATACTTGGAAAGGTTGACTTAATTCTGATTTGTTATTTCCACCATTTTCCATCTAACTGTATTTCAGTGGTGTACTGCAGGGATACACATGGAATAGATACATCTGTAGACTATGGAATTATCAGTGCACTTAGCCATATACACATTTAATAAAGGATGGATCAATATAACAATATATTTTCTGAAATCCTTCTCAATACAATAAGTAAAAGAGCATCTCAGTTGTTTTTTTCTTTATTTTTTAAAATATTATAATGTCAGAGATTTTGTGCCACAGCAAAGAGGAGATTGTACAGTATGTGACAAACCACAAAATGTGAGATGCACTTCAAGTGGAAGGTGGAACAGCTTTTGCTTTTGGTTGGTCAAAAGTTAATCTTGACAATTACATATGAATCTAGAATTAACACTATGGTTTTCAGTTGATGTTGTTTTTTAGAGACAACCCACATTTTCACAGTAGTGTTATTATTAATGGAGGTGAGTTACTGAGCTGTCAAGTCAAATTCTAACATGTTGACCCACACATCACAGAAGATTTTATTCATTTATGATAGGAAATGTGGAAATCTCTCTGTCCTGAAGTGTTACCAAAATGTTATCTTAAAGAAAAAAATATTTTTGTATTTTGAAATGGGGGTTGTATAAAATGTAAAATGTGTTCTCTTCAGTAACTAAAGTCTGAGGTTATCTGAAACCAGAAACATTGGTTCTCATTAATGCTTATGGAGTTCCCCATGTCAGTGTTCCACCTATTCTGTTTTGAAGTGGGGTTATTATTCATATTTATATGTTTACAAGAAGCTTTCTTTTGGGCCAAATCCTCTGCGCTTGTATTATTTGTATTTTCTGTATCAGAGATAGCCAGAATAGTCATACATGTTTTCATTTACAACTTTTAGTGCTATTATTAAACAGTGGTGTTGTGTTGTAAACATATCACTTTTCTGGGAGATATATCTCATAATGACAGAAAATACCAATAATACAAAAGCGGTGGATGTGTTTTAGGCAGATGACAGAGAAGAGAGGGAAACAGATCTCGACCCTAACCCTAACAACATAACCAACAAACATAATGAGGCCATATATAATCATAACCTGGGGAGCCCCAAAATGACCTGAATGAGAACCATGCAATGATTAAAAGGTGATTTAAACTGAAAAAAAGAATGACAAAATCTATGTTGCTGGTGATTTAGCCTCTGTAAAATCTTAACTAATTCAATTGTTGATTTTATTTATGTTTTGTAACTAATCTAAATAAATGGTGTTAAACATCAAAGTTGATATTGGAGTATTTATCGGCTCGTTTTAATACATTATTATTAGTACTGTACTATAAACTTACTGCAAGAGTGACAGAGCTCAACTGGTTTACAGATTGTATCCTGGCTGATCCATCCTCGTCTTCTCTGCTCCAGCTTCATACACCAGCCACAACTTTATTGTTCTCTGACAACAGACAGTCTACCAAATACTGCCTTTGAAATGGCGTTGCTGGATGTGTAGTTCTGTGATCTTTACAAGCATAGTGCTGCCGATAAAGGGTTTTATCTATTTGATCGTATAATTGATAACTTTTGGTGTTAAACTACACACTTTGATATCGTTTTGGTTGATTAGGAAATATAGTAACGGTTGTTGTTGAATACTTTTCTAATAAAGAAGGCCGCCTTCATCCTCGGCCTTTGGGGAAGGATTTACAACCGCTTACAACCGAATGCTTGGCCGCTCCGCAACAAGAAATTGCCGTAAGGAATAATGTGTGATGTTTTCTCTATATTGATTAATTACGACTTAAAAGTGAATATATATATGTCTCGGAAGCAAACTGCTATTTAAGTGCATTGCTAATGTAATGTATAGTAGTTGTATTTAATTACCTTTATGTTTACTAGCTAGCAAGCTTAAGCTAAAAAAGGCTAGCTTGCTAGTTTAGCTACAGTACGCTAGGCTACTGTAGCACAGTTAGACTACTAGCTAATAGCCATTGCTTGTTGCTAAGTCGATAGGCTAACGTTAGCGCTCCTTCACTGGCCGGTCGAACAACGAGTAGTGCTAGCCTGCTAACTTTGCTAGGTAGATCATTTCATATATGCTAGCATCGTTTCGATTCAGTTTAGCAAAAGCGAGCTAGTTATCGTATTTCTATAGATTCAGATATCCAGATCTATAGCTCTGGATAAGAGCGTCTGCTAAATGACTAAATGTAAATGTAGATTGAGTATTTGATAGCCCCGCAGAGTGTGTTCCCTGTCCAGCTTGGACCTGCTAGTATAACTTCTGTATACATGACATCTTGTATTGGGAAGTGTTTACGCATGTGGTTTTGTTTATATATGGCTCCATGTAAGTGCTGACAACTCTTAGCAAATAATCAACTCATCAGTCTGTTTCTCTCTCCCATAGGCACCTAACTCTGGAGAATGTTTTGTACCATGTTTGGCAAGAGGCACCTACATCAAGTGAAGTGACAGCAGCAGTTCATCTGTGCTCCTTCTGCACTAGTTTGATCTAGACTCCAATGCAACCATAACATAGTGTTGACTTTTGTCAAACTACTTGGACCCTTTTTTGTGTAGGTCTGTTTCTATCAAGAGTGGACTGATATCTGACAGTACAGATCTAGTTTCCATACAAACCCGGTATGGCGTCTGTACCCGTATACTGTCTGTGTCGCCTACCCTATGATGTCACACGCTTCATGATTGAGTGTGACATTTGTCAAGACTGGTTCCATGGAAGGTAATTGTTTGACATTTCAGAGAGCTGTACCATGTTGTCAGGGGTTTGTATTCAAAACCCCACGTGTGACTAATTGCACTTGAGTAAAATGTGCTATGCTGTGTTTTGTGTAGTTGCGTTGGTGTCGAGGAGGATAAAGCAGCAGAGATTGACCTGTATCACTGCCCCAATTGTCAGGTCAGCCACGGGCCGTCTGTCAGTAAGTCCTTTCTCTTTGAATTGACCTCCCTGCCTTCCTTTTATCTCAGTCCACCATTGTTAGTCTTTATTTTACCCTGCGTGGGTACGTGTGGATATCCCTCTCTGCAGAATTCAGGCTGCTGTGCAAACCAGGCTGTGAGTTTCAACCAGCCATGTGAATTAATTGGAGTTTTCTGTGTCGTTTCCACCCTGCATGTCTTGCAGTGCGGAAGCGCAGAGGGTCGAGCAAGCAGGCCGACTCCGGAGGAGCCGGAGGAAGAGACGGTGGACGACCAGTCAAGACAGGAAGCCCCCAGTTTGTTAGAGAGCTACGCAGCCGCACCTTCCCAAAGTAAGGATCACAGACCTGCTTTTGGTTCTTTAGCATCGTGGCATGGGAATACACATTGCAAACATTCCCCAATAGAGAATATTCTTTTGCTTATAATATGGTCTGCGTGTGTGTGTGTCTGCGTGCGTGTGTGTCTGCGTGCGTGTGTGTCTGCGTGCGTGTGTGTCTGCGTGCGTGTGTGTCTGCGTGCGTGTGTGTCTGCGTGCGTGTGTGTCTGCGTGCGTGTGTGTCTGCGTGTTCCACACAGTGCGGACGAGGTGCTGCTGAAGCCGTCAGGGGCCCAGCTGACGGTGGAGTTCCTGGAGGAGCGTTCCTTCAGCGTTCCCGTCATGGTGCTCAGGAGAGACGGACTGGGCATGAACCTGCCTCCTGCGTCCTTCAGCGTCACCGACGTGGAGCACTACATAGGTAAACCTGCCCCTCGGGTCCCAACACCTGAAGGGACCAGACCTGCTGCTTACCAAGGAAATCTTAAGAGTCCAGTTAGAAAACCTCACAACATAAAAACCAGACAAAATACAGCACTTACACAGTACAGATAAAAAAGACAAGCATTGCTACTCGATACTGTCGTGTCTGATTAAGCAATATCACTCAAGAGGGAGGGCTGTCATACTGAATGTCAGCACGGCTGTTATGTTGCTGTGCTGATATTCCGGTATAACAGCATGAACTCAAGTGTGATATTGCTTTTATGCAACAATCCTACATGCGCCATTTATTAGTAAACAGTAATAAGCGACAACAGATTATGGTTTGTTTGTTACTTAATTTGGCTCCGCCAACACAAATAGTGTTAATTTTATAATTTTGTTACTGGACTGGCTGAACTGTTGCCAAGCAACACACATTTTTCTGCACATTATCTTGCTACTGTGTAGGTCTACATGTTGCAGGTCCTGGTATCATGTACACGTACATGTATGTATCTACAACCAGTGAAGATATGTTCATTTTGCACTGCAAACTTTGTTACTTGTTACATAACAAGTTAAATAACAGTCGTTGGAATGGGGGAGTGATACATGTATAGTTAATATAACTTGTGTGTATGGTGGAGTGATATGTGTATAGTTAATCATGTGTGTATGGTGGAGTGATACATGTATAGTTAAAAGTCCCAGCACTGTTTTACTCTCAATCAGCGCTCCAATCAAAACTAGCTGCTGTATAAATGAATGCAATTCATGTCCGTTTTTGGATTAAAGCTCGAAAAGTTGTACGGAACTTTGATTTGCTCGAATTCAGGCGCAGACAAAGAGATAGATGTGATCGACGTGTCCCGCCAGTGTGACCTGAAGATGCGTCTGGGGGACTTTGTGGAGTACTACAACAGCCCCAACAGAGAGCGGACACTCAACGTCATCAGCCTGGAGTTCTCTGAGACCAGGTACACCACAACAACCCTCTTTAGCTGCCTCCTCGTACCGTCTGGGAAGATGTCGGAAGACACTCTTAAATGCAACTTGGCATGTGTCTTCAAGCCCATCAATAAACCTACATCACTTACTAAAGTGAGGCATCCTAAAAGTGCCAGACTCTTCTACCGCAGTTTTTTAAAGCTGAGTTGGCGGTACTCTGTAATAAGTCTCAAAAGGGCTGAGTAGCAGTTGTTTGTTTTTTTCTCAAATACAAATTACTCCCCCAAGGTTGTCCAACTTGGTGGAAACTCCAAAGATCGTGAGGAAGCTCTCCTGGGTGGAGAACCTTTGGCCTGAAGAGTCTGTGTTCGAGAGGCCCAATGTCCAGAAGTACTGCTTAATGGGTGTGAAGGACAGCTACACAGACTTCCACATTGACTTCGGAGGCACCTCCGTGTGGTACCATGTCCTGAGGGTAAGGAAGGAGGGGGGGGGGGGGGGGGGGGGGGCAGTGTAAGAACTACATTAAGGATTGGATGACTGATGGGGCAAAGGATTGGGTAACGTGGGTGTAGCCCTCATCAATATGTAAACAGTGTGAAACATGGGTTACAGACTTTAATCTCCCAAAGTTTTTTTTCCTGGCTCAACGTTGACTTTGGGGGAGATCACTGATTCTCTGAGCTGGAAGATAGGGGGCCGTCTTAAGTTTAAGCCCACCTCTTTCTGGAAGTGTTGAAGGGTTTACATGACATGCATACTTTGCAGATCTCCGCTCCCAGCAACATGACTTGTCATAAGATAGTGGGATAGAGAAGGTGGGAAGCCCCGTTTAATTCAGCATCCTTCCGGTTGTTTTTAATTTGTTCAAAAGTCTGAATCGTCATTGTGTTCAGACAGTTATTGTATATCTTGACCTCCTGTTTATGCAATGTCTCTATCTGTGTCTCTTAAGGGTGAGAAGATTTTCTACCTTATTTCCCCCACACCTGCCAACCTGGCACTGTTTGAACGTTGGAGCTCCTCATCCAATCAGAACGAAATGTTCTTTGGCGACCAAGTGGACATGTGTTACAAGTGCTCCCTCAAACAGGGAAACACCCTCTTCATCCCAACAGGTAAGCACCAACCTTGTCAGGGGATTGCCTTGTTATGACCTTCATGTTCGTCAAGGGGGGCATGGTCATGCCAACTCTGCATTTTGGGCTTGTTTCGTGGACACACAAATGCAGTTTGTCATCTGTTTTAACAATTTACATCACAATCGTTCACTGGGAATGGTTTTTAGTCTGAGAGAGAGACCCTATCTATTTATGGGAGAGCGACCCTATTTATCTATGGGAGATAGACCCTATGAGGTCTGAGGGATTCCTGCTTGAGGTGCCTGGAGTGTTTCAGATCAAGCTCATCAGTGGTTGTAATCTGGTGTGTTTCTGTGTTGTGTTTCAGGGTGGATCCATGCTGTGCTCACTCCTGTAGACTGCCTGGCATTTGGTGGGAATTTCCTGCATAGCCTCAACATTGAAATGCAGCTCCGGTATGCCCCTTTTACATGCTGAACAAAACATATGAACCATTTTAAAGGTTGAAGGTCATATGAAGAAGTCTGTTGAAATTCCATTGAATAAGAGAATTGGTCCCTAATCTGTGGATTTAGCAAGAGATGTCTTTTTTTTGTGTGTATGAAATTCCGGCATGTTTTTATTTCAGCCCTTGAAACGTGGGACCAACACTTTACCTGTTGTGTTTGTTTTTGTTTAGTACCTTTTTTAAATCATAGTAATCCTTAGCTGATGATGTACACTGTTTCCTCACCAGAGCATACGAGATAGAGAAGAGGCTGAGTACAGCCGACCTGTTCAGGTTCCCCAACTTTGAGACGGTGTGCTGGTATGTCGGCAAGCACCTCCTTGACACATTCAGGGGTGAGTTTTCATTTGATCTCATCTCGGATCAGAGTATTTACTGCTTTCCATCATCCCCCTCCACTGTCCTGTACACTGGTTTGGTGAATGGACATAAAAAAAAATAAAAAAAAGCGGGTCCAGCCACGCTACTGTCGCTTCAACAAGCTTCCGCCGGTGTGTTTGCCAGGTCTGAGGGAGAACCGCAGACATCCTGCGACCTACCTGGTCCTCGGGGCCAAGGCTCTGAACAACGCATTCCAGACCTGGACCCGCAAGGAGGTCAGTCCAGTGGGACTCCTGACAACCTGTCAGCACCTTGGTCGGAATGTGTGTGTGTGAAATGTTTGACACTGTGCTTGGCCCTGTTCAGGCACTCTCTGAACACGAGGTGGAGATCCCAGAAACCATCAAGACTCAGCAGCTGGTGAAAGACCTGGCCAAGGAGATCCGCCTCGTTGAGGTAAGCCCAGATGTCATGCGTCTTCTGAACCTTTTCCCGACCATTATATTCCCGGAATGTAATGATTGATGTGGGCACATTTCAGTCAGTCCCAAACAACTGTTCTCCTCCCTCTGTCACAGGACATCTTTCAGCAAAACATTGGTCGTACCGGACTGCCCAGTTTCCCCTCCCCCCTGTCCAAGGCTCCCCTGACAGCTGCGCAGAACTCCGGCCGGCCCCCCGGCAAAAAGAGAGGCCCCAAACCCAAGGATGGAGGAGGGGGAGTTGTGGGCTCCCCGGGGCCCAAGAAGAAGGGCCAGAAGAACTTACTGAAGGCAGAGGCCGGGGAGTTGGACCTCCTGGAGATCCACACCAAACACACGCTCAAGAAGTTCCAACCTGGCAAGTCCAAAAACAAGAACAAGGTAGGACCTGTCATCCAGAACATGAGCTCAATGTCTTTGGGCACCTGCGATTGTTCAGCCTTTTTTCCCTCATCTATTTAACATGTACTTTTCACTTCTTCCCCTCTCCAGTTGGAGCTACCGATGGAAGAGTTTGAAGGCAAGCTGAAAAAGAGCAAGCTAAAACTGGTGTTGACCAATGGCAAGATTCAGGGGTGAGTAAGAGTTTGTACAACATGGCGTTGAGAAAACTCACGTTCATACACACTGGTTGAAATTGGAGCCCTCGAGGTCAACAGGGTCTTCCACCGTATGAAAATACAATCTTCTCTGACGCATCCCCTGCTTTACACAGTGTTGTCTCTGGTTGCAGGAAGAAGGGGGGGCGTTCTGGCAGCAGTAACGGGGCGGGCAGTGCCCCCCTCTACCAGAACCTGGGCACAAGCTCCAGCCTCTCCGACTTTGAGTCGG
This sequence comes from Osmerus mordax, assembly GCF_038355195.1. Classification (NCBI taxonomy): domain Eukaryota; kingdom Metazoa; phylum Chordata; class Actinopteri; order Osmeriformes; family Osmeridae; genus Osmerus; species Osmerus mordax. The sequence goes on along the minus strand of NC_090056.1, from coordinate 6,374,680 downwards.
AAGATGAGTTGCAGATAGACGAAACTCCGCCACCTCGACGCAAGTCCGCAGGGTCCAGCAAGAAGAAGCTGAGTGGTGAGAAGGAGGCTTTGGTCTGTGCAGTGGAAGGATCCAGTACACTAATGCACTTACACCGTGGTGCACTTGCTTTTATTGGGTGTGCTCAAGCCTTCGGCGAGAGCACAACCTTTGTTCTCTCACATATATATTATTATTATTATTATTATTTTTATTTTTATTTCTTTTTGCCCCCCTAAAACTCAGTAAATACTTGGCCTACATAGACAACGTAGGTGTCAAAAGTTTCGTCTTGGTAGCGATTGAGTTGCTTCTATTGGAATTTACGTTCCGTTGCATGGTTTAAGCGTAAGTTAAGTTTTTGTGGCGAAAAGTGAAGCTAACGGTGGCTAATTTGCTAGCCACAGTCACTGACGTTACTAACGTCACTGCGTCACTAACGTCACGAAAACACGCGTGACTACCTTTGCCAGAACATTCGTTTCACATCTGTTAACTTGGGGGATAGCTAGGCTAACTATAGCTTTACTGCAAGGCAGCTGCAGAAAACTTTCGGAAACAGTAGTCTACTATTTCACTGAAGTATTAGCATCATGACATTAGCCTGTGTTTCCCGGGCAACACATACTACAGTGGTCTATGATGTAGCGTTATCTGTTTTCAATCGTTAAAATAAACATTCCTCACATATACATTTTCGTTGTAGGATTTATTCTGACATTAGAAAACGATTTGTTGGTGAAATTACCATTACCTGTGGTTTCAAACCAGTGTAGCTCACTGCAACGCTGTAGCCTACTGTACCCGAGACACTAGTGTGAGTAGCTAACAACAACTCCTCAGCTGTTTAAGTCAAACGGCAACAGAACATGTTCGGCACTCCCCTTACTCAAAAGTCTTTCAGTAGGGAAACTATCTGACTACTAACCTGAACTTCATTGCCACAGCCTAAACTTTGTCAATCTGTTCATGAAAATAATTAATTTCAGCCTAAACCGTACAACGGAACGTTTAATCGAATTCAACCAACGCAATCGCTATCAAGACGAACACAGCAGTAGTCTAGTACTGTACTGTAGTAGTAGAATTTACCGGGGCAGCTTCTCCACACAGGGCTATATCGCATTTTGAGTTGTTACTGACAATGATCGCTACCAGTGAGCTTTTTATGAATGAGCTATTTTCCACTAAATAAATGTCAAGCTTATTTACGTTTTTGGGGGCATATTTTCAGTTAGCAGATGGTACTGTTTGAATCGCGATTCTATCTTCTGCCGGTAAAGTCGTACAATAATCTTAAAAGGGGGTTCTTTATTAATGAATGAATGCAATATGAGTAGTCTAAATGCCTGAAAATATCACGAGAAGGGACAACTTAAAAGGACGTTTAAGTCATAGAGATTAGGTCCATTTGTACACCGGTCTGCCAAATGTATTCGTTTTGATTCAGCCTGTCAGCTGCCTCTTGCAGGGGAAATGAGAAGACATCATATTTCATTCTACACTTCACTCATATTTTGAGTTGTAAATGAGCAGCAAAAAAAAGATGCTTTTAAATCTATGTAATCTTTATAAATAATAAGTAGGCCCGATGCATTTTTATATAAAATATACAGACCCCTGTGCAACCGACGCAAGCAAGCACACCCTACAATTTCCCCAGAAATTGTATCCTCTCTAGTTCCATTATGGAATGAATGCAATTTTGGCTATTCTTCTTGATAATGATCAAATAGTTTAGCCTATTTCAAAGACTCCCCTGAGTTTCTGTATTGAAGGCAACCTGGCAACCTTGTTGTAAGGTTGAGGAACCGCTTGGACAGGGGTGTTGAGAGGTGTTTCAACCGGTGTGTCTCCTTCAGGTCTGCCTAGAAAGCTGCCCAGAGCCAAGCCCTGCTCCGACCCTAATCGCATCAGGGAGCCAGGAGAAGTGGACTTCGACATTGAGGTGAGACATACAAAACGGAGGCAAATTTGCTGTGACCTAGCGTAACACACACATCATCAAAACCAACCACATTTATATTGTGTTTGTTGAACACGTTAACTTAAAACAAAAGTGTGCCGTGTTGCGTCTGAATACCAATGAGGCTGCAGAGACGTTGGGTGTTTTTCCTTTTTAATTTGTATTTATTTATGTTTTGTAGGAGGATTACACCACAGACGAGGAGACCCTGACCGTCCATGGGGTGAAGGGAGGCGCCGGGGGCATTCTGGACCTTCTGAAGGCCAGCAAGCAGGTGGCAGGGCTGGACTCTGCTCTGAGGTAGGTCCTGGCATCGCCTGCCCTGAGCTCATTGACATTCTATACTCAGCATAACCCTCCTGGATTTAAATATTCAAACTGTGGCCCGATATTTAAATATTCAGAGATTTCCCTGGGGATTGTGTAGATGATCAAATTATCAATAAACAAACACATTTAAAACATGTTGACTATCGATGCTTTTATGGAACAGGAATACCCAGCTACAGATGGACTAATAAAAAAATCAAATAAAAAGTTTTTTGGCTTGTCATCTTCACATATTGCATTTGGGAATCTGCTTGTTGCCATTCAATTAGAATAAAAAGGAATTATTGGCTGAGACAAAGTCAGTGTTCCCCGTGGCTTTTATTTGGAAATCAACTCACTAATTTGGCCCGTTTGAGTTTTGGTCAGGTTTTCACCCGTGTCATTTCTCTCCTCTAAGCGAGGAAGCCCCAGCCTCCCCCAGCACGCGTGACGCCATCCAGGGCATGCTGTCGATGGCCAACCCTCCTTCCTCCTCCTCCTCCTCCTCCTCCTCCCCCCTCTCCATCTCCGGGGGCCTGTCTGAAGGTTTGGGTGTGGTCAAGGACAAAGGGGGCCGGGCGGTGTGGGTGACCGGAGGAGCCAAGAAGACGGGAGGCGGCGGCGAGAAGAAGAGCGCCCTCCCTCGCACCGTCCAGCGCCCGGGGAAGCGTCCGGTCAAGCGGCCAGCGCGCCACCTGAGCGACGAGGACAGCCCAGACGAGCAGGAGACTCTGGGAACCTGTTTTAAAGACTCTGACTATGGTGAGGCATGGTTTGTGGTGAAATCTGCTCTCATGCACACACACACCCCTTCTGCTGACAGGTTACCGGCCCTTTGAGGCAACCGGCTCCTCACAGCCCAGTTGGTCACTGTTAATGATGGAGATAATTAAGTCCAACATGCCTTTTTATCCAAACGTACTCTAACCCATCTTTGTTTTTCAGTTTACCCCTCCCTGGAGTCTGACGAGGAAGACCACGCCAACAAAGCCAAAATGAAGAGGAAGAGGAACTGGGACGATACACCTTGGAGCCCCAAAGGTACAAGACTTTAATTTTTTTTTTTTAACACAAAAACAAACTGTTTTATCAAGGAAGATTTCTGTTTAATCCCTCCTTGATATTTCCCTTGTTTCTTCTAGCTCGGGTTCAGCCCACCCTCCCAAAACAGGAGCGCCCAGTGAGGGAGGGGGCCAGGGTGGCGTCTGTGGAGACCGGCCTGGCGGCAGCCGCTGCTAAGCTGGCACAACAGGTAGGAGGAGTGCCCTGTGTATATTCTGGCTGGGCGTGACCAAATCTGACGACGTCTATATGGACAAGGCATCGACCAGGGGACGTTTGGAACCGTTGTTGATTCACTTGTATATTTGATCCCATTTTAGGAGCACCAGAAAACCACCAAAAGGAAGTACACAAAAAAGCAGCGTCCGTCTGCCCCTCCAGCCCCCCCACCCCAGGCCGACCCGTCCCCTCCCTCGCCCCCATCGGCCCCAGAACCAGAGCCAGCTGCCTGCAGCCCAGACAGGAGGGAGTGCTACTCTGCCAGCCTGCTGGACCACGAGTACACAGCCGGCCCGGGCCCCTTTGGCCCAGGAGGACCCAGGGGCAGCGCGGCCATGGCCCCCGGGGTGTTCCTCACCTCCAGGAGGCCCTCCCTCTCCCCCCAGAACAGCAGCACTTACTCTCCCTCGGCAGCCTCCCCTGCAGGTCTCGCAAGCCCAGGCTCCGCGGGAGCCGGTCAAGGTACGTACCACAGATACTCTTGGACACCACATGTTGCACTTGCGACATGTTTTCTTTCGTTAGCTAATGCACTTCTTCCTGTTTTTCAGGTAAACGTCCAAAAAAAGGACTCGCAACCGCAAAACAGAGACTTGGGAAAATTCTGAAAATACATCGCAATGGCAAGCTTCTCCTGTGAGAGTCAAGAACAATGCTTTGAGCAAGATCTTTTGGGTTTTTTGTCTGAAGGATTCCTGGAGGACATTTGGATTTCAGTAAAGAGAGCTTGAAGGACATAGCCGCTTTAAGAAAGACTGATTTATATTTTGTATATATTGTTTTATTTAACTTTTAGTTTCTGTTTGGCATCTTATTTTGTGATATAGGCCTACTGTTTATCAAAACCCCCAGTCCCTAAACCAACCTCATCATTTTGGTCCCATGCTTCCCCTTCTATTCATATCTGTAATAGTAGAGCATGTTGTGACCAAATTCATGCACATCTCAAAGCAAAGAAAAGGGAGAAAATGTCTGAATAACGGTAAATTGGTCAATGAAATTAACTCCCACAAATTGAATGTACATGCAGAAAACATGTACTGTTAATGTAGTCAATGAGAAAATAATGCCAAGCTTGATATTTGATTATCTTGTTATGCCCTTTGACTTTCAGATTTTGTGTTTTAGCCACAGGCTTGTAAAAGGGAAAATGACTTTAGTCGGGGGTTGATGGACTCATGCTAAATGGTACTTGATTTGTCTATGATGATTTATGGGTTTGACTTTTAAATACTTGTGCATGTGTTTAAGGGGTCATTTTTACTTTACTTTTAAACCTAATGATCATCAGCCAGCTATTGTGGAATTACATTGTAAACCTCGCTACAGCAAATCCTTGATGAACAGAACACACTTTATTCAGAATTCAGCCCAAATTCGACTTTTGGATAAGTATAAATGGAGTTTAAAATGTTGAAAGTTTAGCGTGCTTACAATTAACATTGGTTTTGTTTATTCATCTACAGATGGGTATTTATTATGTGCTTGTTGTAGCATGCCATCCCACTCTTGCCCTGTATTTTTCTCATATTATAGTTTTTCAGCTCACCTCAGTTAATCTGTTTATTGTTATATCCCATCTCAGTCTAGTTGTGTTTCTATCCAGCCCACTCTTGACACGTAGAAGTATTTTGTGAATTATCTTTACAATAATTGTTGTAGATATTTAAGTAATTTCTCCCAGAGTTTGATTGTTCAGTAGCTTTATTTTTAATTTTACATTGTTCTTTCATAAGTAGATGACAATTAGTTTTTTTTTATGTGTATATATTTACATTTCTATAGCCATCTGGTCAAAGCAGTAATGTAGTAACATAGACTCTAGTTCCTAATATTTTCATCATTTGTTTCCAAGTGTCCATTACAGATCTAAAGCTTCAGAATAATGGATGGATTTTTATTTGATCTGCAACAGATGTTTGGTGGACAAAATTCGAATTTTATGTAAAGACATTAAAGTTCGTAACAGTTGAAACATTCACATTATGTAAATAATTGTTGCAATCTTCTTCTTTTTATAGTTAAGCAAAAAAAAATGTTTAAAAAACATTTCTTAACATACCTTGTACAATATTCATAAATGTCACTTGCAAAATGTATGAAATAGTAAAAGGTTGAGTTTTGTTTATTTGTATGCAGTAATTATGTCATGGTTAGTTTGTCATGTTGTATTGTTAATGTAAAATGTTTGTGCTGAATAACTGCCCTTTTTTGTTTCATTTCCTTTGTTTTGTTTTATAATAGGAATGGTCATATTTACTCTTATGTCAATGTTCTCTATATGGTAGACATGGGTGTAAGTATTGACCTGTAAGAAAGAATGCATTTGGCATTGATTTTGATCTCAAATTTCTGAATTGGTTGCCTGGTATCATAACAATGGGCCAGCACTGCAGCATGAATGTTTGGTTTTAGTTTTCATTCCATCATGACATACCACAGAGAATGATGGCTTTGATGCAGATTTCACTTTCACAGTCCTGTATGTTTGTGCTTGAGGAACCTTCAATTATTGTGACAAGGAACATTTACATTGTATTAAACACCCATTCTTTATATCTTCTTGGATTACCTTTTTTTTTTAAACATCAAATTTGTACCCATGGCTTGACTTTAATCTCTGACAATAGAACACATATGACCAAAAAAAACCGACGTTTATATACTGAATGTTTGTGTTTCAATAGTGGATAATGGTGCAGATCACAATTTCTCTCAGGGTTTATTTTATATCTCTGTTTTGTTACTAGTTTAATATGGTCTTTAAGTGTTAATACACCAAATTTGATTATTTACATTGACGTATTTACGTTAGGCTTAAATGTGAGTAATTTGTATTTATTTCTTGTTTTCTCCTGGATTTCAGTAAGCTTTAATGCATTTTCATGTTAAGCTGAATTAAAATATATTTTTCAAAGATGTGTTATGTGCTTTATATGCACCTTGGTTGATGTAGTTATTTCTCATAATTGCCTAATGAGAGACTGATTCATATCAAGTTAGGGAAAAGTAATGAATACGATTTTGGTCATTGTAGGTTTGTTCATGTTGTATTAAGAGTAGCCTACTGTTGACAGCCTACAGACTCCATCGTCGTTTAGTATGAAGTAAGGATGACTTGGAATATTAGTTACATAATTACTGTTACATGATTGCCCACTGAGAATATTACTTTTGTGTGATGTTTTATGTGGTTATTTTCAACAGGGACAGCCTGTAGCAAACTGTTTAGAGTCCCAATCTGTGGGTCACAATATGTCGTACGTACTTGAAAGCATGGGAGTGCCCAGCTAGCCTGACATAGGACGCGCAGAAAGATTCTCGCGAGATTTGAGTCAACCCTGTCCTGCTCAGTAGTGCAAGATGGAGAAGTGAAATGAACACGCATGAAGGTAGGCTAAAAGAGGCATTCCTACATTGGGCTTTGATCATTAGGTGATAAAGGATTTCAATTGGTAATCTATAAAAACTACTGTTGTTATTATCTGTATCGGTTTGCTGCAAATGACCATACAATTGGCGTCTTTTAAGGGTAATGTCCGGACATTCTGCTGTGTAGACCGCCATTTTTAATTTAGCCGTGGACCATGATCCTACCGATTGTGAGAGCATTGTGGTGCGCTTAATGCACGCGCGAAATTCACTCACTGACTAGCACCACATACTGCTGCTCATCGCTAGCTAGTTAGCTTGCAAACTGTCTTTGTGTCGTGTAGTTAAATACTTTACAACCGGCAAATTCCCTACCTAGAACCACACTGTCAGATTGCGGAAAGAAATAGGCCTGTGAAAATACTTCGCAAGCTGTTTGAACTGTCACACGATTGAGATGACAGGTCCCTCAACAATAAGGTATTTAGCTTGAAAACATCCAGAAATACTCCCATCTTGAATAGCTAGCTAGCCAACCAACGTATTAAATAATCTGATCATAATGAATGTGAAATGAAGTGACAGTTATTCGGTTTACTCGGTTACGATTTAGTCAGGTCAACCAGTTCTCAACATACAATTATCATGTAGGCCTTGCAAGGTAGCTAACTGACAAAATAGTGCAATGCAGGTCAAGTTCAACTGTAACCATGGTGTGTCTTTATAGTGAATAATTCGGCATGATATGGATAGACCACGGAAGTCATCATGACTGTTGACAGAACCTGCATTGTTACAGTATACTTGATTATACTTGATCACTTACCCGAAGGGCGATTTAACTGACCGTTTCATTTTGTGTTGGTTATGGTGTGTTGAATGGCATTAAAGCGATTTATGAGTACAGTGTCCATATATATCACTTTTTATTAGCAAGAGCTCGTGTATAATCCTTTCTGGTTTACCAGAAATGTTTCTCATTTAAATGTCTTTCCCTTTTCAGATTGTTTTAGAAGACCATACAACTAGCAGAGGAGAAAAAAGGATGGAGCTAATAAACCAAAGCAGTTTCTGGTATGTACCATCCTGGTTACTACAAGCAGGTATTAATGTCTCAAAGTAACCTGTATTTGTTGAAGAAAAGCATTAGGATTTAGTTATTATTGCAAACATGTATTTCTTATAAATTTAAGATATTTACCCATGGTGAAGGGCCATATATATGTCTCCTCAGACAGCTTTTGAAAGTCTCCTTATTTCTGTAGACCAGTAGAGTTGTTAGATAGGGTATTTGCAATAATTTAAGTGTTTATTTGCTAATTCATTGATGTACATGTAGTGTTTGCCTTTAAAGTGCAAGTAAAATGTTTTAATTCTGCAAGATGTGGTTGCTTGTTGGTGGCGATGGCCTTTCTCTCATGTTACTTAGGTAGAGCTTGGCTATTATCTAGGGCATTTTGTTTTTTCTTTATTTGTGGATTAAGTGACTGAAACTTATGAATTGTTACTTCATTAGAAGGAACGTTTATTTTCTAATTTGTTTAGTTGCAGAAAGTGGAAATATCTGGTTGTGTTGGGTATGCGGTACAATTTAATTGTCCCTCATAACGATATATCAGTTGAATATAAATTACTCTTGAGGTTAAATGCACAATATAATGCACAGGGAATGGCAGTAAAATACAAAACAATTGAATCAGGCATGGTCATACTTTTGCACACCATTTGTTGAAACATGGTGCAGGCACGCGCGCTCACTAAACTCAAGGCAAATATAAAAAATTAAAAAAAGAAAACTGAACATATGAATCGTCTCTTCAGATGTAATATACTGGTACGTAGAATTGCTGAATGAAAACAGAAATACACCAACTCGAACAATGTCACGTTAGGCCCAATTGGGGGAATGATTCAGCGGGTTATTATGCGTTTCAGCTAGCTCGCTAACAAACTAGCTTGCCAGCGCGTGTGCGGTAAGTGCGAGCATCTTGATGCCTCTCTAGCTAGCAGAAATAGGCAGTCTAGAGATGGAACACAATGCTGGGCGTCATATCTCAATTCAACTCATTGATGTAGCGTAAGTTGACTGTGGTCCGTATCCGAGTTTTGATTGCGGTATGTGTTGGTGCGTTTGTGTGTTGTTGAGAATGCAGGTATTGGCGAGCACGGAGCTTGCGGCCTATTAGCTTGCAGTCTACTGCAGCCGGCCGCTAAATTGGTTGAAAACAGCAGCAGCGTGCTCTAGTCTAGCAGTCTGAGGAATGCATAATGGATGGCTAATGTTAGCTAGCAGTGGTGGCTCTTAAATAGCTAGCTAGCTTGTACAGAATTACTTGATTATTTGACGGAGTTAAGTTATAGCAATAGCTTCCATAGAAATCGCATTATCTAATGAAACATTTTAAGGGTTTGCACCTTGTTGGTTGACGTTAGCTGACATTAGTCTTCATAATGTGTTGACATCTTCCGACGCAACATGCAACTACAAGCGAGCTAACCACCTAGCTTGCTACCTGCAACTAGTCCCAGCAATTATTGATAAGTCACTACCTAAGTAAATACTGCTACGTAATTGCTAGTTATAATAACCGTTCTTATATAGTCTCTTCAGTTTGGTCTGTAAGTCAGTCATGATGGGCAGCCCTGTTTTGCTTTGCTGGCTTCATAGCTAGCCAACATACGTCAATATTTTACTGCTACCGTTAGCAAGCTTACTGCTGCTAACAAGTTACTCATCAATTAGCACTAGATGGCTTACGTCTGCTGTTGTTGAGTCCTGATTTTTGTAGTTGTTAACATAGTTGGCTATTTATTCATTGTTGCTTTGACTTGAAATGTATAATTTTGTTTTAGCTAGGTAAGCAGTGTAATGCGTGGCTTGCTTGTTTAGCTATCTAGCTAGTGATACACCAGCTTCATTGTGTTGAATTCTGTTTTGAATCTGTCCCTGCACTGGACCGCACGAAAGCGCTAGCTACCAATCTCTAACATCCGCCATGCCAGTTATTGCTTGAATCATATTTTCAGATGGCTAAATGTTTTCTATTGTGGTCATACATTTTTCTGCTCTAATTTAGACCCGCCCCCTTAAATATCCTCACTTGATTGGTGTTGTTCCCTCACAAGAACAACGCATTTTTCTGTCCGCAGTTGTGGTGTTAGTCATTCCAAATAATCAGTCGAGGTACCTGACTTAAATGTAAAATGTCTATCAACTTAACACAACACATGCCTAAAACAGAGTATCAGATCATGTTGGGACATGCTGAGAGAAAGTGAAATAAGCTTTAGCTACATGGATTGTTGGTTAGCAATTATTGGTGATTCAAATGTGAATGGATTGATTGATGGTCAGATTGATCCTCAACCTTGTGATTGTTCACAAGCTTTCGTTTGGTACAATGGCATAATACATTGTTGTTGTTGTTCTGAGTCACCAGTTGCCTTTGACCCTATATACCAGTAGCCTACACACACTGGCATACCTGTCTGGAGTGTGCAGACTCTGCACAACTGGGCAGATTGTTTTCACTCAGCTCTGTCTGTTAGGAATTGTATTGGACAAAGCAAACAATTCATAAGAGAAATTTTTCTAGCATTTTAAAGTCAAAATGCGGATAGGCATGCATGGACAAATGGTGCCCTGGTTACTGTGGTTCCTCTTAATCCCATTAATTGATCATCTAATCAACACATTTTCTTGTTGCAGGTATTGCAAATGAAACATGCTGTTAAGTGGGTATTGTGAAATTACTTACTGTAAGTATTCTTTGAAGTTCTTTCTGCTTGTTACAAAATAATAATAATCTGTATAAACCCCCTGTTTAAACGCCATGTATGAGAGTAACACTGGGCACAGAGATGCCCTGAGATCAATGTTGACTTGCTTATCTCACACCACTTTATCAAATGTATCGCTCAGTATGCAAACGGACTGCCTGTGAGCCACCCTCATGTCTCAACAGGAGCAACACATAGAGAGTAGCGACCATGAAGGTCGACAGAAGCAAGTTGAAGAAAACCCCCACAGAAGCTGTGAGTATGCAGAGCGTGAGCCGTGCCTCGGACACCGCTACCCGCATGCTCGTGCTATTCATTCATCCCTCTCTGTCTTCATCTCTGTCTCCCTGTCCTCTTCCACAGCCTGCGGACTGCAGGACGCTGATAGAGAAGCTTAAGGGATGCAGCGACGAGCAACTGCTGCTGGAGCTGCAGCACATCAAGACCTGGAATATTGGCAAGGTGAGGACAGATGCCTGTCTCACCATTGTAACCCCCCCCACTGGTTCCAGTTAGAAAAGGCTCTTGAATGTCAGGTTTGAGGATGACGGAGGTGGCGACATTTTGGGTTGTCCAGTGCCCACAGCAGGATTTTCCCAGCACATGAGATCAAGCTGACCTCGGGGTCACCAAGGAAACCTCATCTTAGTACCCTGTCATGACAAGTGAAACGACGCCTATAAGTGTCTATAGACATTAACTTCTGACCTTTCCGTGGCCCACCAGTGTGAGCTGTACCACTGGGTGGACCTGCTGGACCGATTCGATGGCATCCTGTGCGACGCGGGCCAGACGGTGGAGAACATGTCGTGGCTGCTGGTGTGTGACCGGCCGGACAACGGGCAGCTCAAGGCCCTGCTGCTGGCCGTGCTCAACTTCACGGCCCTGCTCATCGAGTACAGCTTCTCCAGGCACCTCTACAGCTCCATAGAGGTAGGAGGCATGGATTGTGTGTGTGTGTGTGATTGGTCACCGATCAGAAAAGAAGGCTTCCGAGACGTTTTGTTCGTCTTGTTCTTATTTGGCTCCTCCTTCACGTTCTCCGTCGTTCTCCTCTTGTGTTCCCAGCACCTGACCACCCTGCTGGCGTCCTGCGACATGCAGGTGGTGCTGTCGGTGCTGAACCTCCTCTACGTGTTCAGCAAGCGCTCCAACTACATCACCAGACTGGGATCGGACAAGAGGACCCCCCTACTGGCCCGTCTACAGCACCTGGCCGAGGTATATATGCAGGTTAACCCCTCGCCTCCCCTCAGCTCTCTTCTACACGTTGGCCATACAGACACTGGTATTGTATGAAGAGGTGGCTGTTTCATACACGTTTCTCCTGCAGAGCTGGGGAGGGAAGGAGAATGGCTTTGGCCTGGCCGAGTGCTGCAGGGACCTGCCCATGACGGTGAGCACCTGTCGTCTCACCCCCAATGACCCATCCAATTGCTTGATACGTTGTAAACAATATCCCTTTTTCCCCTGTCTAAATGCCACTAATGCCTATTTCTCCCCCCCCCATCCCTGTCGGTGTCTCCTTGGCGACCTGAGCAGAAGTACCCTCCCAGTGCCACCACGCTACACTTTGAGTTCTATGCTGAACCTGGGCCCGAGGTCAAAGTGGAGAGGAAGGTGATGAGAAACACCACACCTCGTCTGGCACAAGGCCAGTGTGTCAGCTGTCCGCTGGCAGAGGTGGCTCTTACTGACCCTTGTGTGAAATTCTCTCTTCCCACACAGCAGACTAGTAGTAACACACTACACTACATCCACATTGAACAGCTGGACAAGGTAAGGGGCCGCTGTCGCTCACCAGATATGGAACATGGAAGCCCAGTCAAACTACTTTTGCTTGCTCTCCTAATGACCTTAACCCCATGTCGTCTCCTCCTCCTCTCTCCCTCAGATCTCTGAGAGCCCGTCTGAGATCATGGAGTCCCTGACGGTGATGTACAACATCCCGAAGGATAAGCAGACCCTGCTGTTCACACACATCCGTCTGGCCCACGGCTTCTCCAACCACAAGAAGAGACTGCAGGCCGTACAGGCGCGCCTACATGCCATCTCCATACTTGGTTAGTACCAGTACCATCGCCATACTGGGTTAGTACCAGTACCATCGCCATACTGGGTTAGTACCAGTACCATCTCCATACTGGGTTAGTACCAGTACCATCGCCATACTGGGTTAGTACCAGTACCATCTCCATACTGGGTTAGTACCAGTACCATCTCCATACTTGGTTAGTACCAGTACCATCGCCATACTGGGTTAGTACCAGTACCATATCTCCAAACCACCATAAAGAGAGATACTTTGCTGTGTCGCCAAGACACGTGGTTGGTTGATGGTCAGTAGCTTCAAAACATTCCACCACTAACCACTGCCTTCTCCCAACGCCACTGTAGTCATCATTGTGCTCGCTCTCTCTCTCTCTCCCCCCAGTTTACTCCAACGCACTCCAGGAGTCCGCCAACAGTATTCTGTACAACGGCTTGATAGAGGAGCTGGTGGATGTGCTGCAGATCACAGACAAACAGCTTGTGGTAAGGAACGTCTGTGTGCCTGTCTCTCCCTTGGTCCCGGGCACTGCCCTGTGCCACCCCGCTCTGGTGGGCCAGCGCCACATTCCAGGCGTAGGTGTGAAGTAGGACCCACTGTTCTCCGCAGTCATGCCAAGTCATGAATGATTGGGAGTGTTGTCATGATCTGCAAGGACACACCCTTTATGCTGAACATGCATTCAGCATTCAACAGACATTCCTAACCCCCCCCCCCCCCCCCCCATCACGGCTTCAACGTGTCATTGCGGTTGAGCGTCAGTGCGTCTTCTCTAAAAGCTGCTTTCCCCTCCTCCTCCAACCAGGACATCAAGGCAGCGTCTCTGCGCACGCTCACCTCGATCGTGCACCTGGAGAGGACGCCCAAGCTGTCCAACATCATCGACTGCACCGGCACCGCCTCCTACCACGGCTTCCTGCCCGTGCTGGTGCGCAACTGCATACAGGCCATGATAGGTGAGCCGGCGCCACACGCTCAGGACCGGGCTCTGTCTGCGGTTGACGGTTCCTGCGAATGAGATGGGAGTATTTTCATCTCGGATGGTTGGATGGATCGAAGGATTCCTAGATGAAAAGTGACGTTGTTGCCACCCTGCCTGCATTTTCCCCAGACCCCCTGATGGAGCCCTACCCGCACCAGTTTGCCACGGCCCTGTTCTCCTTCCTCTACCACCTGGCCAGCTACGACGCCGGGGGCGAGGCCCTGGTCTCCTGCGGCATGATGGAGGCCCTGCTGAAGGTGAGCCGCCACGCTGGCTACCCCCGCTCTGTTTAGCCCCTCCAACTCCCACAGGTCTGACGGCCCTCTGACCTGGTCGGGAAGTCTGCAGCATCGCGTTAGAATGGCCGTCACTTCTGTCGCCTTCTGGAGTCTCAGAAGAAGATTACAGCTCACGTCAAGGGTTATTCTGTTGAGATTTTGCCAAATGTTTAGCATTTTCAAGATGAGACCATACTAAGGCTGTAAAGAGGTATTTAATGAGTAGCGTTACAAATATGTGATTGATCGAATGTGGGTCCCACAGCGTAACATCACATGTGATTTCGAACATTCCATTTGAATGTTTTCCGATAGACAAATACTATGCAACAAATGCTTTAGTATGGCTTCAAAATGTACTAATGAGAAGGCTAACAAGTAACTAAGAGTTTCTCTTAGCATTGCTAAGGGTATTATGCTACGTAAGCTAACTAAAACTAGCTAGCTACTGTTTCTGAAAAAGAAACTTGCGCTGTGGGGATCGTTGGAAATATTTAGAACTCACTCAGCTAAATGTTAATACATTTGAGGGTTTGTCTGCCCACTGCAGCTGTTCAGATTCCTCTGTCTGACCTCTAAGTCTCTGTGAGAACTCAGAAGTAATGCTTCACTACTCAATACATATTCCAGTGTGCTTGTGTAAAGACTTGATCAATACATGTTGAGACCTTGAATGGAAAGGGAAATGAATGTGTTCAAATGGAGCCCTCGTCTATCCAACACATGCCTGCTTGCAGTGTTCGAGTCCTAATGTCTGCTAACACTCAATCTGATGTTGTCCATTCTGTGTGTGTGTGTGTGCGCGCAGGTGATTAAGTTCCTGGGGGACGAGCAGGACCAGATCACCTTTGTGACGCGGGCAGTCCGGGTGGTGGACCTCATCACCAATCTGGACATGGCTGCCTTTCAGTCCCACAGCGGCCTTACCATCTTCATCAGCAGACTGGAGGTACACACACACACACACACACACACACAGTCATCCTCCAGGTCTGACGCAGCCCTCTAAGCCGTCTGCTCAAAGTCAACAAAGCACATGCCTGTATTAACACCTCCCTCCAACACTCCTCTGTCCGTGCAGCATGAGGTGGACCTTTCCAGGAAAGAGTGCCCTTTCGTCATCAAGCCAAAGATCCAGAGGCCCGGGGCGTCGGCCGAGTCTGAGGACATGGACACAGACATGGACGTGTCTGAGGTTGCCATGGAGAGCAGCCCGGGGCCCTCCTCCGGCCCCGCCTCCGCCAAGCCCGACTCAGACAGCCGGGCGCAGAGCAGCGCGCCGCGACCAGGTAAACACACACACACACGTGTACCTGCTCTCTGTCACCTGTCACCGCCACACAATACTCCACACGCGTCAGTCCCACAATATCAACATGCACACTCCCTGTGTGTTCATGCACACTTCCTGTGTGTTCTCCCCAGGTGTGCAGTGCATCCCCCAGAGAGCCGCTCTGTTGAAGTCCATGCTCAACTTCTTAAAGAAAGCTATCCAAGACCCCGCCTTCTCTGACGGCATCCGCCACGGTAAGCCCCTCCCCCACACCCCCCCCCCCCCCTCCTAATACACACCCTGACCCAGGAGTCAAGTCCCCCACATAGCTACGGGCAGCTAACCTCAGCAGTAGGCCACAAGCAGCATCGAGGCCACAGATATGTACCACTATGCAAATCAAATCCTGTTTTTTCTCCCATCCACCTCTTGTCTCCCCATCCTCCTGTCTTCCCCTCTCTCTGCAGTAATGGACGGGTCCTTGCCTACCTCACTCAAGCACATCATCAGTAATGCCGAGTATTACGGGCCCTCTCTCTTCCTGCTGGGTGAGTCCACTGGGCCAAGGAGGGGCCTGCACCCACATGAAGTGACTGGATAAATAACACGCCTGCCCCCCCCCCTGCCCCCCCCTTTACTGAAGCTCCGCTGTCTCTGGACACTTGGTCTTTGGAAACCATGGTGATTCTGTAACATTGTCCTGTTCCTCTCTCCTGTATCTCTCTCCACCCCCCCACCCCACAGCTACGGAGGTGGTGACTGTGTTTGTGTTCCAGGAGCCGTCTCTCCTCTCCTCCCTGCAGGATAACGGCCTCACTGATGTCATGCTGCATGCCCTCCTCATCAAAGACGTGAGTGTGCCAGCACTCCCTCCCTCCTCCTGCTCCTCTATCTGTTTCTCTCTCTCTCTCTGTTTCTCATCCACTCACTCTACCCTTCTCACTGCTCATTTTCCCTCACTGCTCCCCCTCTCCTCTCCTCCACGTTTTTAGAAAATGTTTAAATGTCACATTCTCACTCTCTTTCCTGCGGGCGTACACACAGCAGCACAGTCTCTCCCCTCCCACGACACACACACACACCTTTCTCCCACTCTCCATGCTCCACCCGGATCCCTCACCTCCACTCTGGCACACAACACTGGACGAAGCCTTTGGCCATTAGGTTTTCCCTCTTGTCGTCGTCCTCTTCCTGCTCCCCCCCCCTCCCGCCTCTCCTCCTCGGCCCTCATTGCCTTTGCGTTTTGGTTCCCTGCCTCCCTCGAGTTGACCCCTCCCTCGCCACTCTGTCTCTCACCCTCTCTCTCTTCCTCCCCTTCTTTTCTCTCTCTCTTTCTCTCTCTCTCTCTCTTTTCTGCCTTTTTCTCTCTCTCACAGTCTCTCTCTCTGCAGGTGCCCGCCACGCGCGAGGTGCTGGGCTCCCTCCCCAACGTGTTCAGCGCCCTGTGCCTGAACGCGCGTGGCCTGCACTCCTTCGTCCAGTGTCAGCCCTTCGAGCGCCTGTTCAAGGTGCTGCTCTCGCCGGACTACCTGCCCGCCATGCGCCGCCGCCGCAGCTCCGACCCGCTGGGTGAGTGTGTGTGTGTGTGTAGCTATGTAGTGTCGTTGAAAGTGAAAACATTTCTTGACGTGTGTGTGTGTGCACACGCTTGTGTCCCCAGGCGACACGGCGTCGAACCTGGGCAGCGCTGTGGACGAGCTGATGAGACACCAGCCCACTCTGAAGACCGACGCCACCACCGCCATCATCAAGGTGAACTAGCCTGCCACAGACACGCATGCCCCTTCATGGGTTACCAGCTCAAGGCGCATTCATAGCTTAAATGTGCATTTCATACCTACACACAGCACTGAAGTATTAAGCACCCAATGAATATTATCTTGAATGTGAAAATGTATTTTGTATTTGTGTGGCAGTATAAAAGAGCAATATTGAACATATTTATTTAGTCTTTAATTAATTTTAGGTAATTTGTGCGTTCAGTGCACAGTCCTGTATGTGTGTGTGTATAGGGTATTAACTGTCATATGAACGAACCCACTCCCCCAGTTACTGGAGGAGATCTGTAACCTGGGCCGCGCCCCGGAGTACATCTGCCAGAAGCCGTCCATCCAGAAGGCTGACGGCACGGTGGCCGTGCCCCCGGCCCGCTCCAGCCACGCGGCCGAGGAGGCGTCCAGTGAGGACGAGGAGGAGGAGGAGGCTCTGCACACCTTCAGCCAGCAGCAGGGGGAGCCAGAGAGCACCAGACAGTCAGTGCCCGTTGAACTGTATGACATTGAACAGATGTGGAAGTACACTGTTTTTCTTTCTTTTTTTTCTCTTTTTTTCCTTCCTTACTTAATTTCCCCCTCTCCCCCCCCCCCCCCCCCCCTCTCCCATCCTTCCTTTTGGCATGATCTTTCAGTTATCTTAATCCCTTTCCGTTCCCAGCGGGAGTGTTTGTGGTCGGAGGGTTGTAACCACGGCGTTCCTCTCTGTTCTTCTCCCCCTCAGGGTGGTTGGCACAGAGGAGAGGATACCCATCCCTCTCATGGACTACATTCTGAACGTGGTGCGTGTTTACCTTCTGGCACGGAATCAGGCCCTCCCATGGGCCCAAGTCCAATTTCAGGCGCTCTTGTTTTCTTAAGTGTTTGTTTACATCCCTGCCTAAATCATGAGCTAACCACCTACAGATTTGACCTGGAAAACCAATACAGTGTTTTGTTTGTTTGTTCTTCCTCCGCCGGGGTTCTGCATCAAAACACTAATCGTCTGTCGTTGTTGTGTTTTTCTCCAGATGAAGTTTGTGGAGTCCATCCTGAGCAACAACACCACGGACGACCACTGCCAGGAGTTTGTGAGCCAGAAGGGCCTGCTGCCCCTGGTGTCCATCCTGGGCCTGCCCAACCTGCCCATCGACTTCCCCACCTCGGCCGCCTGCCAGGCCGTGGCCGGGGTCTGCAAGTCCATACTGGTGAGGGCCCACGCTGGAGCACACGCTGGGAGGACGGGGGTACATTCAGGGCCTGTTCCCGGTTGACAGATGTGGGGGGGGGGGGGTGGGGTTATGTACAGGGTAGGGATGTCAAGCTAACATCCTTAACAGGTACAGATGGGCTATACCTGGACTCACCTACTGGATTGATGTGTGTCGGTTGTCTTATGTTGTAACAGGACGATCAGTGCCTGGGAATAGTTACCTCTGACAAGAATTTCTCACTTAATGAAAGCGTTGTCGCTTGTTGATGTGGGGGGGGGGAACCAACCCATGTGTGACTGCTGTAATGACCCATCTCTCCCCTCTGCTCGTCCAGACCCTCTCCCACGAGCCCAAGGTGCTCCAGGAGGGCCTGTGTCAGCTGGACAGCATCCTGTCCGCCCTGGAGCCGCTCCACCGGCCCATCGAGGTGCCCGGGGGCTCCGTGCTGCTCCGCGAGCTGGCCACGGCCGGCCACGTCACCGACGCCACCCTGTCGGCCCGCGCCACGCCGCTGCTGCACGCGCTCACCGCCGCGCACGCCTACATCCTCATGTTCGTCCACACCTGCCGCGTGGGACAGGTAAGAGCAGGGCTACGTGTGGCATGATAACTTGATATATAAATACACACAAGGGCATCAGAGTCTGGTTTAGTGTCGGGTGGGTTGGCGGGGCTGGGCTGTTTGTTGTAATGGAAGTGTAAGGCTGACAGACCTCCTGTCCTGCCGACAGAGCGAGATCCGAGCCATCTCTGTGAACCAGTGGGGCTCCCAGCTGGGCCTGAGTGTCCTGAACAAGCTGAGCCAGCTCTACTGCTCCTTGGTGTGGGAGAGCACTGTGCTGCTGTCTCTCTGCACCCCCAACAGGTCAGCACACCAACCTGCTCTTATCTCAGTGTTATCTTTAGCCCTTTTTCCCCCCTCAGTTGCTGTTTTACTTTCATTGCCAGTCTGTCTCTCTCTGAGTCGTCTTCTCTGACCCCCCTCTCCTCTGCCCCACCCAGCCTGCCCCCTGGCTGTGAGTTCGGCCAGGCTGACATGCAGAAGCTGGTGCCCAAGGAGGAGAAGCCGTCTGGCAGCAGCAGCTCCTCAGCAGCCGCCTCCACCTCCAGGAGAAGCGGTAATGCACACACACACACACATACTCCTCGCACCAACTACACACAGAGCTTCTCCTCACACAAATGTCACCTTTTATACACCCATTGGCTTGTGATTGAATGAGTAAATGGCGCAGAATCCCAAGTCCAGCTGTCCCTCTGCCCCCCCGGCCAGCTCTAACCCCCGTCTCTCTCCGCTCCTCCAGCTGACGCAGAGGCCGTGTCTGTGGACCCGTCCGCCCAGGGCCTGCTGGAGGGCATGGGGCTCGACGGGGACACGCTGGCCCCCATGGAGACCGACGAGCCCGCCGCCGCCGACCCCAAGGCCAAGTCGAAGCTCACCCCTGCCATGGCCACACGCATCAAGCAGATCAAGCCCCTGCTGTCTGGTGAGGGAGCCCCCCGGGCGGTACTGGCCGTCTTAGTCAGTGGATACTTTTCAGTCGCTTTAGATTCACTTGTTTTAGGCTGGTTCTATTTTAAGTTCTCTCTCCCTGGACAGTTTTTGGATCATTTCGAGGATATTGAAGATCGTTCTAAACGTCCTCCTCCCTCTCTTTGTCCCTTTTTTTCCTCTCCTTCTCTCACCCTCTCCCTCTCTCCCTCCTTCCCTCCATCCAGCCTCCTCCCGTCTGGGCAGGGCCCTGGCTGAGCTGTTTGGTCTGCTGGTCAAGCTGTGCGTGGGCTCCCCGGTGCGCCAGCGCCGCTCGCACCACGCCACCAGCACCGGCACGGCCCCCACGCCGGCCGCCCGCGCCACCGCCTCCTCCCTCACCAAGCTGCTCACCAAGGGCCTCAGCTGGCAGCCGCCGCCCTACACCCCCACGCCTCGCTTCAGGTACGGACGCTCCCGCAACCGGCCCGCACGGTTCAGCTGTGCGGTCAGAGTGGGTGCACCGGCCGTTTGCTGTCGGAAGGTCTAGGTGGAAATAAGGCTTCTTTTAAAATGTTGTGCTTGAATACCAATGCCATATGGGTACCGCAGAGCTAGGCAATTACAGGGAGCAAATGAAAAAAGGCACTATTTCTCTGGTGGTTTGAAGGCTGTTATGAAGGTGTAAAGTGAGAAGTGTCCCCTCCTCCAGACTGACCTTCTTCATCTGCTCTGTGGGCTTCACGTCGCCCATGCTGTTCGATGAGAGGAAGTACCCCTACCACCTCATGCTGCAGAAGTTCTTCTGCTCCGGCGGCCATGACGCCCTGTTCGAGTGAGTCGGCAAAAACCACAAACATGCCTTGTCATCCAAGATCAAGACACGTTGATCATTCCCTTTGTCAAAGTCCTTATCAGCAATTTGACACATGCGCAAAGGGAGTTTGAATGCGAATGAGTGTCGTGATAATGTCAGGTGTGTTCATCCGGCTGTACTGACTTCCATCTCTCTCTCCTCGCAGGACGTTTAACTGGGCCCTGTCCATGGGGGGCAAGGTGCCCGTGTCAGAGGGGCTGGAGCACGCCGACCTGCCCGACGGCACGGGCGAGTTCCTGGACGCCTGGCTGATGCTGGTGGAGAAGATGGTGAACCCCAGCACCGTGCTGGACTCTCCCCACTCCCTGCCCGCCAAGGTGCCCGGCATCACGCCCACCACGCCCCAGTTCAGCGCCCTGCGCTTCCTCATCGTCACTCAGAAGGTCGGTAGCAGCGCTGGGAGACAGCCAGGTCACGTTGAATTGTGTGTGAATTATGAGAGCGCGTGTGTGTGAGATGCTAATGGTTGTGCCGAGTGTGTGTGTGCTGGTGTGTGTTCCATTTCTTTAATATATCCCCTCCCCCCCTTTCTCTCTAGGCGGCGTTCAACTGCATCCGCAGCCTGTGGAACCGCAAGCCCCTGAAGGTGTACGGAGGCCGCATGGCTGAGTCCATGCTGGCCATCCTCTGCCACATCCTCCGGGGGGAGCCCGTCATCCAGGAGCGCCTGGCCAAGGAGAGGGAGGGCACGGCGCGGCCGGAGGAGGAAGGGCCCCCCGCAGGGCCCGTGGTGGCTGTCGGGGCCCCTGGAGCGCCCGTGGTGGTGGGGGAGGGGCCCCCAGGACCGGGGCCTGCGGCCGGAGGACCGCCTCCACCAGCAGCACCTCCACCAGCAGCAGCAGGAGGGGGTGGAGGAGGAGGAGGAGGAGGAGGGGGGGGTGGAGGAGGAAGTGGGGGAGGAGGAAGTGGGGGAGGTGGTGGTGGAGGTGGTAGTGGTGGTGGTGGTGGAGGAGGAGGAGGAGGTGGAGCGGACGACTCCACTAACTCTACCCCCAGGAGAGATCCTCAGGTCAACCAGCCCCAGCTAACTCAGGTGAGGGGGGCGGCGGAGGTTAGAAAAGGTGGTGGGGAGTGTGGAGGATTCTTTCTTATTTTTTGGGGAACACATTGCAATATCATTTTGCGTCATCCATCGCTTCAGTCTGTTTAATGATTGGCAAAAGATCTGGAATTGACACTGATCAAGCTGTTCTAACATATTTGACGTATCGCAACATATCGCTATGTTGACAACTGTCAGCCATTTCCAATAGCATTGTTGGCCACCTATATGCTAGCATTGTAAGCAGCCTACAGTAAGCTAGCATTGTTAGCCAGCAACAGTACGCTAGCATTGTTAGCCAGCTACAGTACGCTAGCATGTTAAGCCAGCTACAGTACGCTAGCATTGTTAGCCAGCAACAGTACGCTAGCATTGTTAGCCAGCTACAGTACGCTAGCATTGTTAGCCAGCTACAGTACGTTAGCATTGTTAGCCAGCTACAGTACGCTAGCATTGTTAGCCAGCTACAGTACGCTAGCATTGTTAGCTACCGTCTACCGTGGTGTCTAACACAGCTCATATGAGATGGAATTGACCTGTTGTCTGAAGACCTCTTCTTCCAGTCACACCCCTACTTCTCCCCTCTGGTCTGACGCTGGCCACTTTGTTCCCATGACAGGGAGGAAGCAGAGAGAGAGAGAGGCAGTCACAGGTCAACCTGCAGCAGCTCCAGCAGGTACTAGAGCCTACTGCAGGGAGAGGGGGAGGGTTAGGGTTAGCCTACTGCAGGGAGAGACCACAGCAGGATGGCGATGAGGAGAGGAGGGTAGAAGGTGGCGGGTTTGGAAGGAGTGGAGGGCAGGGGAAGAGGGTGATGAGGCGTGAGGAGAACAGGGAGCGGGAGAACGTGACAGAACAGCGTGAGAGCTGGAGGGCGGTTGGGTGAAGGAGAGAATCCACAAGTCAGATTTTACAGGGCAAAAGTTGAAAAGGTCAGAATGCTCGTGTAGAGAAAAACAGTGGTTTCAAAATAAAGGTGGCACCGGTTATGTGATGAGTTGGTGCAGAGGTGAGGGAAGGCATGCTGTTTCAGTTCCAGCATGCTGCTTCCTCCTGTCAGTACATCTTCCCCTCTTGAGTGTTCACTATCCACATTTAGACGGTTTCTTTCACAAACCTTTTATTTTCCGTTTCCTCGTCCATTGGATTCTGAAGTTTTTGCACCGTGAACAGCATCCCTCTCAGTGCTCCATCACCCATTATCTTGTTTTTCTGTCGTTGCCTCTCTGTGTCGGTCTCTGTGTGTCTGTCCCTCTCTGTGCCTCCCGCTGCTCTAACAGTGCGTGTGTGTTGTGCCTCCAGCTGATGGACATGGGTTTCTCCCGGGAGCACGCCATGGAGGCCCTGCTCAACACCAGCACCATGGAGCAGGCCACCGAGTACCTGCTCACACACCCTCCTCCACTGCTGAGCGGAGCTGTCAGAGTAAGACACGCACACACTCACACACTCCTCTCATCCCACGTTCTCACGTTGACGTATTTTCACGGACTGCGCTCTGAGCTTCAGTGCTCTCCCGAGCGTATCTGACTCGACTTTTGGGTCAGATCCCTGAGCTTGGGTTGCGTTTGTGCCCCCTGCAGGACCTCAGCATGTCTGAGGAGGACCAGATGATGAGGGCCATCGCCATGTCCCTGGGACAGGAGGTCAGCATGGAGCAGCGCTCCGACTCCCCAGAGGTACACACACACGCTTAACAACTCAGCCACACATGTACACCCCCCTCATACTCGGACACTGTCAAGCACACACTGTACACCCCCCCCCCCCCCTCCCAGGAGGCGGCGCGGCGGCGCGAGGAGGAGGACCGGCGTGCGCGGGAGCGCGCGGAGGAGGAGGAGGCCCGCTGCCTGGAGCGCTTCCTGGAGGCGGAGCCGCTGGACAGCGGCGAGCTGCACGCCTTCACAGACTCCATGCTGCCCGGCTGCTTCCACCTGCTGGACGAGCTGCCCGACACGGTGTACCGCCTCTGTGACCTGCTCATGACCGCCATCAAGAGGAACGGCCCCGAGTACCGAGACCTCATCCTGCGCCAGGTGGTCAACCAGGTCAGTGGTCATGGTGACCGTCCCGAGAGGGGTCCACGTGGGGGGAGGCCCCCTCCGTGGCTCAGGCTGGGAGGGGTTTAGGGGTTGGAATCACCCTGGGTCTCTTAACTCTGGTTTGAACTATGGATCACCTGTCTTCCCTCTCGGCAAGCTATCAAATCAAAGGATATCCAATCATCCCTGGGCTCCGTGTTGACGTGTGTGTGTGTGTGTGTCCGTGCTGCAGGTGTGGGAGGCGGCCGACGTGCTGATCAAGGCAGCCGTGCCCCTGACCACCAGCGACACCAAGACCGTGGCAGAGTGGACCAGACAGATGGCCACCCTGCCCCAGGCCTCCAACCTGGCAACCCGCATCCTGCTGCTCACGCTGCTGTTTGAGGTACGGGGGCCGAGGGCGGCCGGCCTTCTCTCTCTCCTGTTCTTCATAGGCGCGTCAGCACCTCAAATAATGATGGGAGGAGACATCTGGACTGTGTTATTGCTCAGAGCATCTCTACACGCATGTTCTGAGCTTTGATTGCGTCTGTATGTAAATGTGTGTGTGTGTGTGTGTGTGTGTGTGTTCCAGGAGCTGAAGCTGTCCTGCGCCCGCGTGGTGGAGAACAGCGGCATCCTGGCGGTGCTGACCAAGCTGCTGGAGGTGGTGCAGCCCTGCCTGCAGGCTGCTCAGGAGCAGAAGGACGTCCACACCCCCAAGTGAGACCCCAACACACACACACACACACACACCACCAACACAGGACTGACGGACGGCCCCCTGCTGGCTTAGCTTCTCCCGTGTCTCCCTACAGACATGCAGAGAGCGTATGCCTGCTGGTGTTTTAGCGCTGATCAGATCCTTGTTCTCCTCAGGTGGATCACCCCAGTGCTGCTCATCATCGACTTCTACGAGAAGATGGCCGTCTCATCCAAGCGCAGAGCCCAGATGAACAAGGTGAGAATCACACCTGGACACACACACACACACACCGAGGTCCCTAGCGTAGAGCAACGACAAGATCGGAATCCCTTCTTCCTACTTCACCACACACACACACACACACTACACGATCTTCTGTATTCCTCCTCCAGTACCTGCAGCCCAACGGGAACAACTGGCGTTGGTTTGACGACCGGTCGGGCCGCTGGTGCAGCTACAGCGCCTCCAACAACAGCACCATCGACTCGGCCTGGCGTGCCGGGGAGAGCAGCGTGCGCTTCACGGCCGGCCGCCGCAGATACACCGTGCAGTTCAACACCATGGTGCAGGTGAAGCCCGCCAACATGCCGCTGAAGACTTCTCTGGTTTTGGTTGTTTTTTTCTCTGTTGATTGTCCCTCTCTGATGTTTGAACTCTCTGGTGCTTTTGTTCAAAGATTTTGGCTTAAAATCCCCCCCCCCCTCCGACACACATACCCACCCACCTCCTGGCCTGTACTCCTGCCAGCAGTGATGTTTAACCCCTGTCACTACATCTGTTCTCTCCCCCCCAGGTGAATGAGGAGACTGGTAACAGGAGGCCTGTGATGCTGACTGTCCAGAGAGTGCCCCGCGTGCCCAAACCCTCCAAGGCAGGCAGCGTGGCCGACACCGAGAGAGAGGAGAGTAAGACCCTGGAGGAGACCCAGACAGACCCAGGTAACCACAGCCTCCACACCCCCGGAGAAGTCAACTCAAAGCCAGTCAACAGGTTTAGAAGTCCTGGTCGAACGTCTTACCACCCCCCCTACCTTCATTCTTCCCAGACTCCGCCTCCACCGCGGTGGAGATGAGCGCCCCCAAGGACGAGGGCCCCCAGCAGAAGGAGCCCCCCTCCTCCACGGGGCCCTCGGCGCCCCCGGCCCCCCCCTGCACCGGTCCGGACCCCCCCTCTTCCTCCTCCACCTCGGCGTCGGAGCGTTCCCCGGGCGGGGCCATCGTGGTGCAGGGCCTGACGGACGAGATGACCACGGTGCTGATCCGCGCCTGCGTCAGCATGATCAGCGTGCCGGTGGACCCCGACACGCTGCACGCCACGCTGCGCCTCTGCCTGCGCCTCACGCGCACCCACCACTACGCCATGATGTTCGCCGAGCTGAAGAGCACGCGCATGATCCTGGGGCTCACGCAGGGCTCCGGCTTCAACGGCTTCACACCGCTCGTCACGCTGCTGTTCCGGCACATCATCGAGGACCCGGCCACGCTGCGCCACACCATGGAGAAGGTGCGTCAGGCCTCGGGACCTCCCCGCGCACCGCCGATGTTTGGTTTCGCTTATGTCGTTTGGATTCTGGAAGGGTCGCTTTTTACTCGCACTCACTTGACAGTACGAGTCGAGAAAACACCTTTTTAGGCTTCTTTTTCGTGTAAATTTTTTTTTTTACTATGAATTACATGGCTCAAGATATATATTTTTTGTATTGGATTAATGGTTAAGATCACATAAACAACTACCCCACACACAATCATTATTATAAAAAATGTTATACAACTCGGATACACAGCACACTCGTGTAATGAAAACCGAATTAACGTAGTAGCGTCTGTGCCCCCCCCCCAGGTGGTGAGGTCTGCCGTGACCAGCGGGGCGGGCAGCACCACGTCAGGCGTGGTGTCCGGCAGCCTGGGCTCCCGGGAGATCAACTACATCCTGAGGGTCCTGGGCCCCGCCGCATGCCGCAACCCCGAGTGCTTCGCCGACACGGCCAACAGCTGCGTCCGCATCGCGCTGCCGGCACCCCGCGGGGCAGGCACCGGTGAGACCCCCAAACACCCTGTCACACCCTGTCATGGCAATGCACTCTGAACACTGTCATAAGAACTTCCTGACACAGTCGCTGAGTTGTGTTGATTGTCAGTAACCACACTGTGTTAGTTAGAACTTATACATTTAGTCATTTAGCAGACGCTCTTATCCAGAGCGATATAGGTCTTGGTTATCTGCTGCATTCTGTGTTTGGGGTTCTGTATGTAGCTTTGGGTCAAAGTTTCTAGTCAATGTCTTTTTGTTTTTGTTGGTATATTTACAAACCCTCTCCTTGTGGATCCAGCGTCAGACGACGAGTTTGAGAACCTGCGCATCAAGGGCCCCAACGCGGTGCAGCTGGTCAAGACCACGCCCCTCAAGCTGTCCCCGCTGCCCGCCATCCCAGACACCATCAAGGAGGTCATCTACGACATGCTCAACGCCCTGGCGGCCTACCACGCCCCCGAAGAGGGTACGACACTGTCCTCACTGGGGAGGCTGGAGGTTCAGTACGACCCCTAAGATGTTGGGTGCTAACTCT
Source organism: Osmerus mordax (assembly GCF_038355195.1). Taxonomy (NCBI): domain Eukaryota; kingdom Metazoa; phylum Chordata; class Actinopteri; order Osmeriformes; family Osmeridae; genus Osmerus; species Osmerus mordax. The sequence continues at coordinate 6,347,723 of NC_090056.1, read as the reverse complement.
GTGTGTGTGTGTGTAGCTGAGCGTCCCGAGGAGCGTGCAGCGACGGCTCCAGCAGGTCCGGACCTGTGTCAGATCCTGCAGGATGTGGGCGACGACGTGTACCAGCAGTACAGACTCACACGGCAGGGCAGCGACTTTGACTCGCAGTCTGCCTTCCACATCAACGTAAGTGTGTGTGTGTGTGACGTGGACCATCGCTCTTTCCTAATAGACCTACATGGAGGTGTGTGTGTGTGTTGCTGACGGTGTGTTTCCCCCTCGCCAGGCTCAGGTGTTTGCTGCAGACGGAGGTGTGGCTGAGTCCTCCCAGTCTGGAACGCCCCAAGGAGAAGGTGAGCCCCCCCCCCGCAGTCCTGCTCCTCCAACTGAGGCTCCAGTGAGACGCTGGAACCTGGTTACAAAGGCTAGATTTGAAAAGAGGTTGATGTGGGACGGTTGGTGTCCCTGGCCCTACCTCTGTTTGAACACTGCTTGTGTGACAGTCAGTCAAGCCTCTCTCTTGGTCCCACAGCCTCCACGCCAGAGGAGATGCGAGAGGAGAAGAAGGAGGTGGAGGGGGAGAAGGGGGCCGGCTCGGAGGAGGGCAAGGGGGCCAAGGCCAAGGCCAGCAAGCCCCTGATGCCCACCTCCACCATCCTGCGCCTGCTGGCCGAGCTGGTGCGCTCCTACGTGGGCATCGCCACGCTCATCGCCTCCTACTGCTACACCGCCGGCCAATCAGAGCTCATCAAGGAGGTGAGCTCCAGAGACGAGTGCTTGGCTGTGTTGTAGTCGTGCTATTTTCTATGTCACCTTTAATTGGTATTATCGCATTTATTTATTTCAGAAAATAACCGGGCTTTGTTCAGTATTGGGTCAGACATCTGCCGCCTTTTAAGCAGTGTGTGTGTGGTGTTCTGGTTGTAATATTTTCTCCAATAGCACCGTATTTGTCCCTAGTTGCACAGACTTACAAAGCACACGATTCAATTCTGGGTCAGTTTCAGACCTGAGAAAGCGTGCTATTTATAAGACTGTAAACAGGCTTGTGTCTGACTCATTCCTGCTGTCCTCTGTGGAGCCACGCCAATTTGTAACACTTATTGTGACCCACAAAAGTATATCATTTCCCTCTGGCCTTAAAAACTCACAGCGCCACTTTCAACAATGCTTTTTTGACCTAAACCTCACCTGCCCGCCTCTCCTCTGCCCCCCCTCCCCCCAACAGGACTGCAGTGTTCTGGCCTTTGTCCTGGACCACCTGTTGCCTCACACCCAGAACTCTGAGGACAAGGACACCCCCGCCCTGGCACGCCTCTTCCTGGCCAGCCTGGCGGCCGCCGGCACGGGCACCGACGCCCAGGTGGCCCTGGTCAACGAGGTGAAGGCAGCGCTGAGTCGGGCGCTGGCCATGGCGGAGGGCACGGAGAAGCACGCCAGGTTGGTAGCGAAGGCAGGGTTACTCACTGCTCAGGAAACTTCTGGAATACTGAGGGGGAGTATTTTCCTTGGGGAGAACTGTGGCGATGAAACTAATTTAAACTGAAGTTTTGCACCAAGTTAGTCGGTCACGGAAATGCTATTTTTGCGGTCATAGAAACGTCCATGAACATGAAAAAAGGAGTTGTGTTCACTGGCGGCGGGAACCCCAGAAAGGCGTATAGTAGGGTTGCAACTAACGATTATTTTAATAATCGATTAATCTGTTGATTCTTTTTTCGATTAATCGATGAATCGGATAAAAAAAACGACAAAGCATTAATTTAAAACCCTTTATTCAAAAACAGAACTGACAATGCAAATTCACAGTATCACAGTATCTGTTTGAGGTTCTATATTCATAAAAATATTATAAGTCTACATTTTTCTAAATGGTATGGGTAGTTTTCACCCAGTCCCTAACGCGACACTGCAAATTAGCGTCTTCCGAATGTGACACGAATAGCGTGAACTTTTTTTGTTAATACTCAGACATCTCCGCGACTTAGAGTGGCGCTTTTAATAATCGATTCGTTGTTGCAGCCGTAGCGTATAGCATCCTGAAATTGTTCCTCCTCCTCCAGGCTCCAGGCAGTGATGTGCATCATCAGCACCATCATGGAGTCGTGCCCGTCCACCTCCAGCTTCTACAGCACAGCCGCCGCCAAGACGCAGCACAACGGCATGAACAACATCATCCGCCTCTTCCTCAAGAAGGGCCTGGTCAACGACCTGGCCCGCGTGCCCCACAGCCTCGACCTGTCCAGGTTGGGAGCCCTCAGCACACACAGCTTAACACACCTCGACAAACACCTGATCCAGCACCCTGACTGGAAACACAAACACGTCCATTCCCTGACAGCCTCATGCTTCATTGACACACCCCAGGACGGTTTGAGAAGTCTAACTTCATGTGTGTCTCTCCATGTGGTTGTGTTTCTCAGTCCCAACATGGCCAACACTGTGAACGCCGCCCTCAAGCCCCTGGAGACCCTGTCTCGCATCGTCAACCAGCCCAGCAGCCTGTTCGGGGGCAAGGGAGGCTCCAGCAAGAGCAAGACGGAGCACGACACTGTGGGCGCCACCAGGGACAGCAACAGCAACACACAGGACCCAGGTAACAGGAGACACACACACACACTCCAACTGGTATAAGCCTGGGATAGACCATTACTTTGTGTTGTATTGACATCACTGATAAACCAACAGGGGATCTGGACTTAAATATAGATGTGTCAGTGTTGGGTCTAGCTGGGCTGGTGCTAGTGGAGCTGGTGTCAGTGCTGGTGTGTTGCTGTGTGTTCAGGAGACTCTGGGGAGACTGAGCCTGTGGAGGGCAGCCTCAGGGTCCAGGGCCCAGACAACGACCTGATGGACGGAGAGACGGAGGGAGACTCCGTGGTCATCGCCGGCCAGCCTGAGGTCCTCAGCACACAAGCTATGCAGGTGAGTGAGCGCACGCACACACTCACACACACACACACACACACACACACTGCTGATGGATTACGACCCGTCTGCCTTGGTTGTCCTGGTTTGATGGCTAACACTGCTAACACTCCCCCTCCCTGTGTGAAGGTGGAGAACGAGCTGGTGGATCTGATCGACGAGCTGCTGGAGAGAGACGCCGGAGCCGTCAACAGCACCATCATCGGTGAGCCACCCCACCCCCTGCTTCCTGGACAAAATTGAAGGATCTTGACTAGTGGCCTCAGACCTTTTGGATCCACTTTTTATAGATTTAAAAAAAGGAAAGTTACCGAAGGCTCCGCCTCTGATTTTGTGCTCTTGTCAATCAGTAGGGCGTAGTGGCGAGGATGAATCCCAAGAGGACGTGCTGATGGACGAGGCCCCCTCCAACATCAGCCAGGCGTCCACGCTGCAGGCCAACAGAGAAGGTAACAGGGCTCCCCCAGCCCCCCCCCCCTGTCAAGCCCCCCCTGTCCTTCAGCCGTGTTGACCTCCTGTCCCCCCCCCTCCCCTCCAGACTCCATGAACATCCTGGAGCCGGAGGATGAGGAGCACACGCAGGAGGAAGACTCGAGCGGCAGCAACGACGACGAGGACAGCCAGGACGAGGAGGAGGAAGAGGAGGAGGAGGAGGAGGAAGACCAGGTAGGGGCAGAGAGTCAGAGCCATGACCACTGTGTGTGTAGGAACTCACCGGCATGTAAACAGTGTAGTACTTGAGCTAGTCTGCCCCTGCCGTCCATCAGGATGACGAGGAGGGCGACGAGGATGATGACGACGAGGGCTCCGAGATGGAGCTGGACGAGGACTTCCCCGACATCAACGCGGCGCCGCACATCCGCTTCGAGAGGTTTGACAGGGACGACGACCTCATCATCGAGTTTGACAACATGTTTTCCACCACGGGTGAGAAGGAGTCCTCAGCACTCTGGCTCACCGGCTCACGGTTCAGTCACTCATGAAGGATGCTGCCACAACTAGTGCAGGCTTACTTAATATAACGATTACAGAAATGATCACAAACATTGTTGTTGATGTATTTGTGTAGTATAATTAGTAGTAATCGTATAATTAGTTGTGTAAAATGTGTTTTTGTACTGTGTGTATATACAGTGTAGTATTTGTTGTAGTGGATAATTCATAGGAGATGTCAATTAAACATTTGACAAAGTAGTGTAGTAGTTTAAATGTGTCTGACGTGTTTCTAATGTAGCATAAAGTGAGTTTGGGGTTGCGAACATGTCCCCCTAATGTGTGCTACTGTTCTCTCTGTCTACCGTGTTCCTTCAGCTGACATCCCTCCCTCCCCAGGCAACATCCCCAGCTCCCACCCCCTGATGGTGCGCCACGCCGACCACGGCTCCCTCACCCTGGGCGGGGCGGGCACCAGCAGCCGGCTGGCGCCAGGCATGGGCCGCAACCAGCGCACGCTGCGCCAGCTCACCGCCAACACGGGCCACACCATCCACGTGCATTACCCCGGCAACCGCCAGCCCAACCCCCCGCTCATCCTGCAGAGGTGAGGCTGTGTGTGTGTGTGGGGGGGGGTCTTGTTTAACTACCCTTGTGGGGATCAAATTCCCTCACAAGTCTAGGGAAACGTGAAAAGGCTTGACTTCAAATGCTTTTTTCCCCCAAGGGGCTTTAGGGCTAGAATTACATTAAGAGTTAGGGGCGAGAGACCCCAAGTTTGCATGGAAGTGAATGGTCGGGCCCCACTCGGTTAGAAAAACAAACTTGTGCGTGTGTTTCTATTGGTTGGACTGTAATCATGTGGTAGTAAATGTATCTGCCCCTCCCCCTCCCAGGCTGCTGGGCCCCAGCGCGGCAGCAGACATCCTGCAGCTGTCCAGCTCCCTGCCCCTGCAGTCCCGCGGCCGCGCCCGCCTCCTGGTGGGCAACGAGGACGTGCACATCATCGCCCGCTCGGACGACGAGCTGCTGGACGACTTCTTCCACGAGCAGAGCAGCACCGGGGGACAGGCCGGTAAGACCCGCTACCACCCCACACGTGCCGCTACCGTCCCCTCATGTGACAGGCTGGAAGAGGGTCTGACATGTGGTCCTCTCTACCAGGAACCCTCTCCAGCATCCCCACCGCCCTAACCCGCTGGACGGACGAATGTAAGGTGCTCGACGCGGAGAGCATGCACGACTGTGTCGCCGGTAAGCCAAGTCCTTCCTTCACTTTGACGATTTGATTGATGGAGCAAAACAAATCCACAACAAAGCCCCAGAGGTGTTAAACTCTCCCTGGTGTGTGCTGCCTGCAGTGGTGAAGGTGCCCGTGCTGCAGCACCTGGAGAGCCTGAGGGACGAGGAGCTGGAGGAGCGCAGGGAGAAGAGGAGGAGGCAGCTGGCCGAGGAGGAGGAGGCCAAGCAGAACGAGAGGAGGACCTCCGGAGGAGGAGAGGAGGCCAGGGAGCAGAGTCTGCAGGTGGGCGCACACACAGACACACACAGACAGAGAGACACAGGAGAGAAGGGCTTTAAGAAGATCCTCACATGCCGATGTCTCCGCCTCAGGCTGACTTGACTGTTTCTCCCTCTCTGTTCTCCAGGTTTCTGGTCTGGGGACCGTCAACGGTGCTGGAGAGAACTCAGCAGGTACCGTCTCCTTTCCATCCCCCCACGCATCATCCCATGCACCCTCCACCCTCCTCCAGCTCAGGTAGTGGAGAGGTGGAGGTGACCCGTGAGCGACGGGAAGGACTCGTCCCTGAAGACAGTGCGTGCTGTGGGCTGAGGTAGTAGTTTGTATAGTTTTAGGATCACACCAGATCTGGGAGATAACTATACAGTCTACTGTCTTTCCCAAGGCAACGCCTCAACCAACCAGCAGCCGTCGCTCCCGTCGTCCGTCACCGCGGAGACCGCAGCCCTCCAAGCTTGGCTCAGACAAAAGCTCTGAAGAAGAACCGGCTTAATAGAGCCTTTTAGTTTTAGTCTGTTTACATTTACATTTAGGCATTTAGCAGACGCTCTTATCCAGAGCGACTTACAGTAAGTACAGGGACATTCCCCCGAGGCAAGTAGGGTGAAGTGCCTTGCCAAAGGACACAACGTCATTGGCACAGTCGGGAATCGAACCGGCAACCTTATGATTACTAGCCCGATTCCCTAACCACTCAGCCACCTGACTCCCCCTGTTTACAACTGGAGTTTTGACAAACACACACTGCAGTGTGTCGTGGTATGCATTTTGTGTGTGTGTGTGTGTTCAGCAGCAGGACCTCTCGGTGTGCTGAGGTGAGGTAGTAAGTTGTGTTGTTGTTGGGGATCAAGATTGTGCACCCCGTATAGGAGATAACTATACAACTTACTGCCTTCCTTAGTGCCACCGCCCAACATCTGTGCTTACTGCCGGCACATGGACGCTAAACGGAGCTCTTCGCTGTTGTCATTGGCTGATGTAATCCTTTGACCCGCCTCTTGCGTTTACTAAATCCTCCCCATCTTCTCTGTGTTGTCCAATCAGAAGGTGAGCAGGCCCAGGGCGGGACCGGGTCCTGCCTGGACCCCCCCAGGGTGTCGGAGGGCTTCCTCAGCGGCCCTCCCTCTGGGGAGCTCACGCCCACCACGCCCGCCCCCCACCAACAGGCCCTGGTCTCCCTGGAGACGGCCATCAGCCAGCAGGTCCACCAGCCCATCGCAGACCTCCTGCTGGGAGAGTCCCACACCAACTCGCTGGTGGCCCTGGCGGGGGCGGGCCTGCCCCCCCTGTCAGTAGGAGAGCGGCCCCACTGTGACGTGGAGGCGTCCCAGATGGAGATGTCCCCGGCGCCCACTACTGGTGAGAGAGCAGGAGGAGGAGGAGGAGCGATGGATGGAGTCAGGGAAGGTAGACTCATTTTGACAACCCTATCAAAATTCTGTACACCGACTGAGCCGCCAGTGAAGGCGCTAAATCCGTATTGGCGGCCATGTTGTCGAACCGAACTGTTCTGCCTACTTCTGTCTCCGTGTTCTTAAAACAAATCACTTAGTCACTTGTCACGCCAAATGATTGTGTCAAATGGTGAGCGGTTGGTTTCTGGGTAACTGACTGGCCCCGTGTCTCCCCCTCCAGCCTCCCTCAGCCCAGACATAGTCGAGACGTCTGAGCCTGCTGCCGTGGGCGTGTCACAGCTCGAGGGGTCACCCATGGATACCAGTAGCCCCGCCTCTGCCACGCACGAAGACCCCGCCCCCAACCCTGTCCAGCCAGGTCACCTGTCCCAGGAACTGTCTGGAAGTGGAGACAGTGGCCTGACAGACAGGCAGACGGACGCAGAGACTGGGTGAGTGACTTGGGGGTCAGGGGGGTGGTGTGTGTATAATTTTTTTTAAGGAAATGGCACTTATTGAACATGTACATATTTCCCCCCCATCCTCCATCCAGCTCAACCTCAGTCTCCTCCCCTGGTGAGACCATCCCCAGGAGTGACAGCGCCGACAGCCAATCACAGGCCATCCAGGAAGAGCCTCTCCCATCCACCAGCAACGAGGATGAGGACCCACTGGCAGGTGAGGGATCCTATGAGCCCACGATGCTCTCAAGTGTGTGTGTGCTCTGATCTTTTCACCACACACACACACACTCGACTCACTCCATCTGTTTCCTCCGTCTCCAGGCATCAGTCTGCCGGAGGGTGTTGACCCGTCCTTCCTGGCGGCCCTGCCCGAAGACATCCGCCGGGAGGTCCTGCAGAACCAGCTGGGCATCCGGCCTCCGTCCCGCCCCCCGGCCACATCCACCCTGCCCTCCACCACCACCCCCGTGCTGGGCGGAGGGCCCGGGGTCACAGAGGTCAGCCCCGAGTTCCTGGCTGCCCTGCCCCCCGCCATTCAGGAAGAGGTGAGGACCGGGGAAATGAAACCTTGTCAGTACATGGCAGACAGACCTCTGCAGTGTTATACAGAGCTCAACTGTCAGACACGCTTCAACAATGTTCCCAGAGGCCAGACGACCAGAACATGGTTTGGTGCAAGTAGACAAACTGTAGATCACTCCCAATATAATGGTACCGTCATACTGCGGTGTAGCTGGTTGTAGAAAGCCTAACCCCCCCCCGCCCCCTCCTCCTGCAGGTCCTGGCCCAGCAGAGAGCCGAGCAGCAGAGGCGGGAGCTCTCCCAGCAGCCCCCCACCAGCGACACGCCCCTGGACCCCGTCACCTTCATCCAGACGCTGCCGTCGGAGCTGCGGCGCAGCGTGCTGGAGGACATGGAGGACAGCGTGCTGGCCGTCATGCCCCCGGACATCGCGGCCGAGGCGGCGGCCCTGCGCCGCGAGCAGGAGGCGCGCCAGCGGCAGCTGATGCACGAGCGCCTGTTCGGACACAGCTCGTCCTCGGCCCTGTCGGCCATCCTGCGCTCGCCCGCCTTCACCAGCCGCCTGGGCGGCAACCGGGGGGTCCAGTACACACGACTGGCGGTGCAGAGGGGGGGCACCTTCCAGATGGGCGGGGGGGCCAACCACAGCAGGTGAGGGAGGACTGTGTGTGTGCGCGCTGATGTTTATGTGGACTAGATCTGCAAAGTGTATAGAGCTCCATCTCCTCCCCGTTTCTGACTGAGGTGTGTCTCTCTCTCTCCAGACCTTCCAGCTCCAGCGTGGACTCCCTCCTGCGCCTCCGCGGCCGCCTGCTCCTGGACCACGAGGCCCTGTCCTGCCTGCTGGTGCTGCTGTTCGTGGACGAGCCCAAGCTCAACACCAGCCGGCTGCACCGCGTGCTGCGCAACCTGTGCTACCACTCGCAGACGCGCGGCTGGGTGATCCGCAGCCTGCTGTCCATCCTGCAGCGCAGCAGCGAGAGCGAGGTGTGCCTGGAGACGTCCCGCCTGGACGAGGCCCGCGGGAAGAGGGCCGCCGCCTCGCAGGCGGGCTGCGGGGGCAAGGCGGCCTCCCAGGCCTCGTCCTCCCTCTCGTCCTCGTCCTCCTCCTCGTCCTCCTCCCTGGAGCTGCTGAACAGGGTGGAGTCCCGCAGCTCCTCCCAGCTCTCCTGGCTCTCCGTTTCCATGGACGCGGCGCTGGGCTGCCGGACGAACATTTTCCAGATCCAGCGGGCGTCCGGGAGGAAGCACGCCGACCGCCACTCCTCGGCCGCCGCCGCCGCCGGCTCGTCCGGGGCGGGGACGCTGGGCGGGGCCATGTCGGGGGCCGGAGGGGGCGTGACCTGCGCCTCCGGGGGCGGCTCCACCGTCCACATCCACCCCCAGGCTGCTCCCGTGGTCTGTCGTCATGTACTGGACACACTCATCCAGCTGGCTAAGGTGAGAGAGGGGGGACATGACTGCGGAGTGATGGGGGGGGGGGGGGGATTGGCTGCCACCAGGCAAACCAGTTCCTTGAAATGTCAACAAACCACACCAGTCAGGTGTCGGATTGGTTGTTGGATCGTTTTGGCATTGAGCCTTAATTCACTCTGTTCCTCCCCCCGACATTCCAGGTGTTCCCCAGTCACTTCACCCAGCAACGCTGCAAGGACCTCCTCTCCTCGTCGTCCTCGTCCGACCTGGACGCCCGTCTGTGTGCCGTGGCCTCTGGAGGTGGGGGAGGAGGAGGAGGCGGCTCCAGAGGTGGGGCCACCTCCCTTAACAACCCCCCCGGCAACCCCTCCTCCGGCCAGAACTCCCTGGGCTCCTGCTCGGCCGCCCAGTCCCTGGGCATCTCCACCGACTTCTGGGACCTGCTGGTCAAGCTGGACAACATGAACGTGAGCCGCAAGGGCAAGGCCTCCATGAAGACGGTGCCTCTGGGCGGCGCGGGCGAGGCGGAGGGCGCCCAGCTGAGCCTGGAGGCGTCTCCGCTGGGCCAGCTGATGAACATGCTGTCCCACCCGGTGATCCGCCGCAGCTCCCTGCTCACTGAGAAGCTGCTGCGCCTGCTGTCCCTCATCTCCATCGCCCTGCCCGACAACAAGGCCACCGAGGTGCCCGCCGGGCACCCCGCCCCGCAGGCCGGCGCCGCCGCCGGCATCGCCAACCCGGCCACCTCCACCACCACCAGCGTGGCCGCAGCCCCCGTGCCGGCGGGCGTGGCCCAGGGCTCGGTGGTCCCCGGGGCGGTGTTGCTGGGCGCCGTCCAGGGCTCGTCCTCAGGGACGGGGCTGGCTGCCTCCCAGACGTCCTCCACGGCCGTGTCCATCACCTCCACCTCTGGAGCCGGCTCAGCAGGTCAGCTGCCCCTCTTGGGACTCATGTCACAGACACTTCTGCAGCTCCCAGATTAGTAGTTCAGTAATGTTAGCCATCAACAACACATGGACAGCATATCCCATAAGCACAAACCTTAGCTTTTGCCTGTATCTCTGCTGCTGAAACACCTACATTTCCCCCTCCTGGGCATGGCCAGTGTACTAGATCAGATAATGTACAGGATGTGTATGTGCTGGTCAGCATGGAGCTCAGGGCAGCATGTAGACTGGCTGGGTGGAGGAGAGAGAGATTCAGGTGTGCGTTTGTCCTTACAGGGAAGCAGAGAGGAATCGTCAGCAGTGAGAGCGACACCAAGCTGGCATCAACGGGACTCACAGAGAAACAGCTGCAGTTGTCCGTGGAGGTATGAACACACACACACAGCTCCCCAAACAGGTCGTTGCCTCTTGTGTGTTTAAGGGTTTCTTTGAGTGTGATCTGTCTGTCTTGGTGGTTCAGGTTTATCAGGTTTATGTTTTCCCTGGTGGTTATCAGGTTTCTTGTTAACCTGATGGTCGTCGTTCTCGTGTGTGCGTGTCCAGGTGTTGACCTCCCACTCGTGTTCAGAGGAGGGTCTGGAGGACGCGGCCAACATCCTGCTGCAGCTGTCCAGAGGAGATGGAGCCACCAGGGACACGGTGCTCAGACTGCTGCTGAGCGGGGCCCGCCACCTGGGGTATACACTCTGCAAGCAGATCGGTCAGTACCACACACACACACCCCCCAGGTACTCATGTCTGACCTCTGCCCCCCCCCCCCCCCCCCCCCAGGTACTCATGTATAACCTCTGACCCCCCCCAGGTACTCTGTTGGCTGAGCTGAGGGAGTACAACCTGGAGCAGCAGAGACGAGCCCGGGCCGACGCCCAGTCACCTGACGCCCCGTCTGACGACTCGTCCCTGTCCGCCAGGCTCAGGGGCAAGGTGCCCAGCAGGTGAGGAGAGGGTGGTGCTGAGGAGAGGGTGGTGCTGGGGGGGGCCCCATCCAGGCCTTATGAACACCTGACAGCCCTGGTTATAGAAAGCCCTGCTACTAGGTGTGTGTGTGATGATGTGCGCACGTGAGAGAGACTGAAGCGTGGTGTGCCGGCTGTGCCCAGTGCTCCGTAATGACTGTCCTCTGCTTCGCCGCCCGTCCCCGCGCGCTGGCGGGGGCGCAGGTTCGACGGGTCGGAGAGCGTGGTGATCGTGGCGGCCCAGAAGCGCACTCTGGGGGGCCGCGAGCTCCAGCTGCCCTGCATGAGCTCCCTGACCTCCAAGACGTCCACGCAGAAGTTCTTCCTGCGCGTGCTGCAGGTCATCATCCAGCTGAGGGAGGACACACGCCGCGCCAACAAGAAGGCCAAGCAGACAGGACGGCTAGGTAGGAAGAGAGCACGCACACACACTGTCCCCCTCTCTGGTTATTAATAGCTAATGAACAATATTTTGTCTACACATGTATCCGTGGTACCTGATAATCCAGCTGCTCTCTTGGAAGGCGCTTTGGATAAAAGCGTCTGCTAAATGAATAAATGTAAATGTAGTAGGTAGGTCCTGTTCCTTCCTGTAGTGACCCCTCCTCCTCCTCCCCAGGCTCCACCAGTCTGGGCTCGGCCAGCAGCATCCAGGCCGCCGTGCGCCAGCTGGAGGCCGAGGCGGACGCCATCATCCAGATGGTGAGAGAGGGGCAGCGGGCACGCCGCCTCCAGCAGGCCCCGCCCCCCACCGCCGCTGCCGTCGTGGCCGCCGCCGCCGCCGGAGCCTCGGTCGCGGCCCCCCATGTGCCCGCCGCTGCCCCGCCCGCAGCCCCACCCAGCGCTGCTGCTGCTGCTGCCGCCGCCACGGTTAGCATGACTGGCCGCACTGACAGCAGGGCACAACCGCTACTGATGGAGCCAGCCCGCACACACACACCCGCCCACACGCCTCACCTGCACCCATACACTCATCACCCTCCATACACACATCCTACTCCGGCTTGTGGCCAAACGCGCTCGCATACCATGCCTACTCTCATTAATACTCAAACTCGACTCCCACCCAGCACAACCTTTCCTGTACCAGCATTAACCCCCATCATGCAAATGCTCCAGGCATACTGCACTCTGGCCCCAAGCTTACGCTGAGATGAGACACTACATCTAACACGCTCGCGTTGAATACGCCCAATATTTCATCCAAAGTGTACGTGTGTGTGCTGACAACACACATGCACAACATGAACTCATACATTGCGCTGAGAAATGTATGAACAGGTCATTACCGCATCATACTGCTGACACACACACACACATCTGATACCACGAGTGATGTCGCTGACATCATACCCAGACTGACCCCTAGCCCAGTGAGCAGTATCTGAATCGAGCCAATCACGTGAACACGTCATGCAGGGTCTCTGGAGCAGCGTGCCGTTCACCCAGACAGCATCATCATCAAAGCCCGCCATCTGAGTGCACACACACACACACACACACACACTCAAGCTCGACAAAGACTGAATGCTCGTGAACAGACAGCAATACATGCATCGCATTCTCTGTGCGGACAATCTGTCTGTCTTGTCTGGTGTCGTACTGTTGGCCGTCTGGATTGAGAATATTCTGCCTGCCTCTGTTGGATCTGATCTCAAGTTGATGATGATGATTATTGGCTGGTTGTCATGGCTTCATGCTTTTGGCCTCGCCCACTCCCCTGTCCCGCGCTCTGTGTGAGGTCTTTGGGAATGTCACGTTGCATGGCAAACTCGGGAGTGCACATGGTTAGGGCCGCGCAAGCACAAACCTGTATTGATAACCCTCTCTGTTTTTCTTTTCACTTGCTGCCTCCCATATTCTCTCTCCTTCTGTCTCTCTGTCCTCCCTCCCCCTCCTCATGGTCCTCCTGCCCCCTGTGTTCCCACCCTCCAGTCAGAGGTGCAGGCAGAGTCTCAGGCCGCCCAGAGGGATGACTCCCCCATGGATGTGGACCAGCCCTCCCCTCTGGACCAGGACCCTGCCCCCCTGGGTGAGACACACACACACACACACTTGGTTGTGCACGCGGTTGTTTTCCCCCAAACTGCGTAGACCTTTATTGATCGTTTTCATTTGGCATGTTTTTGACAGACGAAGAGGGCAACAGCCAATCAGAGAACGAGGAAAGGTTGCCGGACCTCCCCCTGCTGAGCGAGCAGCTGCTATTGGACGAGCTGTGGGACATGCTCGGGGAGTGTCTGAAGGAGCTGGAGGAGTCCCATGACCAGCACGCTGTCCTGGGTAACACCACGCCGCTCTGACACAACACACGTCTGTCTGACACAACACACGTCTGTCTGACACAACACACGTCTGTCTGACACAACACACGTCTGTCTGACACAACACATGTCTGTCTTTACACCATGCCGCTCTTTTTGTCCTTCTGTACACACACGTACATATACGGTGCTATGAGAAAGTCTTGGGCACAATGACATTTTAAAACGGTAAAGCAAAAATGCTTCAATGAAAAGACGAAACCTTTCGCTGCATTGCACTTTAATACTGCTGCGCAAATACAGAAGACTAAAAACAATATTCATGTCAAAGAACTGGGGTGCCTTTTCCACAGTACCGTTCCACACAGTTCCACACACCCCTATACGTGTGTGTGTGTTAATGTCCTCTTCCTCCTGCAGTGCTGCAGCCGGCGGTGGAGGCCTTCTTCCTGGTCCACGCCACGGAGCGCGAGAGCAAGCCGCCGGTGCGCGACACGCGGGAGAGCCAGCTGTCCCACATTAAGGACGAGCCCCCGCCCCTGTCCCCAGCGCCCCTCACCCCCGCCACGCCCTCCTCCCTGGACCCCTTCTTCTCCCGGGAGCCCTCCTCCATGCACATCTCCTCCAACCTGCCCCCCGACACGCAGAAGTTCCTGCGCTTCGCTGGTCAGTGGGGGGGGGGGTTGAAGGGAAATGGATGGATTCGGTCTTTTGACGGGTTCTGATTTGACATGGCAACTAACCACCTTCATTCCTTTTTGTTTCGTTTGTCTCTCTGTCCACCTCCGTGTCTCCCCTCCCTTCCCCCCCCTCTCTCAGAGACGCACCGCACCGTGCTCAACCAGATCCTGCGTCAGTCCACCACCCACCTGGCCGACGGGCCCTTCGCCGTGCTGGTCGACTACATCCGCATCCTGGACTTCGACGTCAAGCGGAAGTATGGAAGACATGCGCGCGCGCACACACAGACACACACAGACACACACAGACACACACAGACACACACAGACACACACAGACACACACAGACACACACAGACACACACAGACACACACAGACACACACAGACACACACAGACACACACAGACACACACAGACACACACAGACACACACAGACACACACAGACAGACAGACACACACAGACAGACAGACACACACAGACAGACAGACACACACAGACAGACAGACACACACAGACAGACAGACACACACAGACACACACAGACAGACACAGACAGACACACACAGACAGACACACACAGACAGACACACACAGACAGACACACACAGACAGACACACACAGACAGACACACACAGACAGACACACACAGACAGACACAGACAGACAGACACAGACAGACAGACACAGACAGACAGACACACACAGACAGACACACACAGACAGACACACACAGACAGACACACACACACACACACAGACACATACACACACAGACACATACACATACACACACATACACACACACAGACAGACACATACACATACACACACACAGACAGACACATACACACACACAGACAGACACATACACATACACACACACACACACAGACAGACACATACACATACACACACACACAGACAGACACATACACACACACATACACACACACAGACAGACACATACACACACACATACACACACACAGACAGACACATACACACACACATACACACACACAGACACACACAGACACACACAGACAGACACAGACAGACACACACACACAGACACACACAGACACACACAGACAGACACACACAGACACACACACACACAGACACACAGACACGCACAGACCCTCCCCTCGCCACAATGTTCAGCCCCTTTCTTCACCACACACCATCAGTGTTGGTTTCTGAGATGAAAGTTTTCAGTTCATGTCACGCGAAACCTTATGGGGGGAGAACTCTTCTTCAGTGAGTCTGGGTAAAGCTGGGTCCCCGTCCCATCCCAACCCCTCACCCTCTCCCCTCCCCCCCACCAAGGTACTTCCGCCAGGAGCTGGAGCGTCTGGACGAGGGCCTGAGGAAGGAGGACATGGCGGTGCACGTGAGGAGGGACCACGTGTTCGAGGATTCGTACCGAGAGCTGCACCGCAAGAGCCCAGAGGACATGAAGAACAGACTGTGAGAACCCCCCCCCCCCTCTCTCTCTCTCTCTCTCTCTCTCTCTCTACCAGTCTAGCTCTCTCGTCATCTCTCTCACTTTGCTGAATGAGTTGCCATGTCTCCCTTTCACCCCCTTTCTGGGTTCCCCCATCCCCCCCTGCAGGTACATTGTGTTCGAGGGCGAGGAGGGCCAGGATGCTGGCGGCCTGCTGAGGGAGTGGTACATGATCATCTCCCGGGAGATGTTCAACCCCATGTACGCCCTGTTCCGCACCTCGCCCGGCGACCGCGTCACCTACACCATCAACCCGTCGTCCCACTGCAACCCCAACCACCTCAGCTACTTCAAGTTTGTGGGCCGCGTGGTGGCCAAGGCCGTCTACGACAACCGGTTGCTGGAGTGCTACTTCACCCGCAGCTTCTACAAGCACATCCTGGGCAAGAGTGTTAGGTAGCGTCCCCACCATGCGCTAGCCAGGACTCACTGAGACACTGAGACGTGGTTGTGACTTCACGTAATGTGCTGTGCAAGCGTCAAGTGTTGCTTTGTGTGTGGAGACAGACTGTGAGGTTGACTGCTGTGTGTGTCGTCTGTCCTCCTCCAGGTATACTGACATGGAGAGCGAGGACTACCCCTTCTTCCAGGGCTTGGTGTACTTACTGGAGAACGATGTGTCCACCCTGGGCTACGAGCTGACATTCAGCACTGAGGTCAGTCCCTCCTCAGCCCCCTCCTCAGCCCCCTCCTCAGCCCTCTCCCCAGTCCAGTGGGTTTCACCACCTCTTCAAACTGTCCGAGGATGCAGCACCTCGGGGGCCTGATTCTAGAATGATCTACGTCTTTATCTTTGATTCAATATCCGTGTTTGTGGCACTGCGGATGGTTATCCATCTGACGGCACTGAAGGGCTGCTACTGAGATGGTGTTACCCAAGGGTTATCTTATCTACTGTGAAGCAGCACTGAAGCATGTGTGCTGGTGTGTGTGTGTACAGGTTCAGGAGTTTGGGGTGTGTGAGGTGCGGGACCTGAAGCCCAACGGGGCCAACATCATCGTGACGGAGGAGAACAAGAAGGAGTACGTGCACCTGGTGTGCCAGATGAAGATGACCGGTGAGAACCTTCAACCAAGTCATCACATCAGAGTGGCAAGAGGGGCTCGGAAAACACAACCAATATCACACATGCTGAGGGCTTTCAGAATAAGGCCAATACTAAGTGTCAGTTGTCTAACGCTTTGAACTTATTTGGAGAAAGCAATAGAGAATATTTCAGTAAACCTGTTGGATCCTAATGGTGTGACCCCTCCCTTCCTCCTCCTCCAGGTGCCATCCGTAAGCAGCTGGCCGCCTTCCTGGAGGGTTTCTATGAGATCATCCCCAAGAGGCTCATCTCCATCTTCACAGAGCAGGAGCTAGAGCTGCTCATCTCCGGCCTGCCCACCATCGACATCGACGACCTCAAGGCCAACACCGAGTACCACAAGTACCAGTCCAGCTCAATACAGGTAGGACACTCAACCAGCCGCTACTGAAGACCGAAGACCCGTTTGACTGCACACACACACTCACCAATCAGACCGCCACTTTTTGCTATTGCTATCCCTAACGACTCCCATGTTTTTTCTACCCGGACGTGTGGTGTACCCAGATCCAGTGGTTCTGGAGGGCCCTGCGCTCCTTCGACCAGGCCGACCGGGCCAAGTTCCTGCAGTTTGTTACAGGCACCTCCAAGGTGCCCCTTCAGGGCTTCGCCGCACTCGAGGGCATGAACGGCATCCAGAAGTTTCAGATCCATCGCGACGACCGCTCCACCGACCGCCTCCCCTCAGCCCACACCTGGTAAAGACACACCTCACCCTCCCCTCAGCCCACACCTGGTAGAGACACACCTCACCCTCCCCTCAGCCCACACCTGGTAGAGACACACCTCACCCTCCCCTCAGCCCACACCTGGTAGAGACACACCTCACCCTCCCCTCAGCCCACACCTGGTAGAGACACACCTCACCCTCCCCTCAGCCCACACCTGGTAGAGACACACCTCACCCTCCCCTCAGCCCACACCTGGTAGAGACACACCTCACCCTCACAGCACCCACTGGACTTGTATCAAGTCTTTTGAACTTTAGGTTTCGGTCATGTTGGTGTCATGTAAGTCAGTCGAGGACCTGGGTTCCTCTCTGGCCCAGGGAGAAGGTTTCATGAATGGGCTCCGGGGAGGTTTAGCGTCTCCTGAGGGTCTGTCCTTCTCTCACCTCTCTCCCTCCTTTGTCTCTTGCAGCTTTAACCAGCTGGACCTCCCAGCCTACGAGAGCTATGAGAAGCTGAGACACATGCTGCTGATGGCCATTCAGGAATGCTCCGAGGGATTCGGACTGGCTTAGACACTGAGACTCTTAAACCAATGCCGCGCACGCACACACACACACACACACGATTTAGATTTGCCTACTCTTGACAGATTCAAACTGAGGACACACACACACACGCACTCTTACACTATTATAGACGCAAATGGCCTAGGTTTACTGGTTTCTAATCCCATGTAAAAGAGTCAGACCAGCAAGCCAGACGGACTGATTGACATTGCCTACTACACACAGAGCCTCATGTTGACACACACAACTGTACCTGGTATATTTGTGCGTCTCCCCTCTTCCTTCCCTATTAAAATGACAACCCTGAGTGGAGGCAGAGGATAAACACATGGACTAATATAAAAGACATTTTCTCCATTTAGTTTGATTTCTCTGTACAAAAGGTTTGGGAGTTTATTATGTTTAATCTTTTTTGTTCTTCTCTGGCTGTGTAAAAAGGAGAAGGTTGTTTGTGTGTGAACAGGATGGTTATAAAACCTTTGGGGAAAAAATGTTGGTTTCTCGTTGCAAATTTGTGACCTCATAAGCCTTGAAAGATGGGTGTTTTTAGGGGGAGGGGGGCAGGGTTAAATAACTTGAGAAGTTTTGAAGAAATTCAGGAAAATGCACTTTTCAAAGTTTTGTGGCATTTTTAAGGAAGGATGGTACAAAAAAAACGAACAAGTGAAGGAGAAGAAATTAACCACAAAATCTAGAGTATTTTTGGCTATTAAATCGCTGACCCAGCCTTGAGCCTTTGAATCAGAGTGAAATAACTACATGAATAAATGCATAAAATTGAGTCTATTGTCTCTTTTAAGATTGTTTTAACTTTTATTTATTTTAGTGACACCATTCATCAAAATCTATTGAGCTAAACATGTGCGCTTGCACTTATTTAAAGTTAATTGAGACATGGAGACAATTAGGCCTACTCGGTGTGTATTGACCAAACTGTCTACATACAGTAGATCATCATTTGAACAGGGTTCCCATGGGCCTTGGCCTAAAAAAAATTGAAATCTAGAAAAGGATAAAGTCCTTAAGTTTGGTTCACAGAAAATGAACCTTGAATGTGCTTGAATCCACAGTGGAGACATTCTTCATTAAATTCTATCAGATAGAGGTTCATGGTATGTTTAGTTTTACAAGCTTAAAATCATGAATCATCTCAAAGTATTATGTTATAGCTTTCCCAATTGTATAACTTGATATTAATCAACTTTACTCACCCAGGAGAAGTGCATATTTTTTTTAAATTGTGGCTGGAAGATTATTGCATCAAATTGTGAATTTGTAAAGCTGTCAGTGATGTGCACATAGCCCAATGTCATGACTGTAAATATTCTCTTAAACTACAGTCGGGGAAAGTCAGCGTTTAGGAACCTCAGGCCCTGCCACTTTCCTACACATGAGAAGTATTACAGAGACCAATGTATGTTCAAGCATCATATTTTGAAATCCAGATCGTATCATATTCCAAGATGCACAAAAGTTCCACTTTGTCACGAGTGTTATGTACTATCCAGCCACGAAAGTGGCCACCAATGGTATGAAACCTACAGACATAAGTCTATTCTTTCTAATTGGGATATATGACAATCATCACATTTTTGCTACCTAAATGTCCACGTTTGAAGAAATGGCAGGGGTATCTGGTGTGGATTTTTAAGGAGAGGAACGGTACAGTTACATGTAGGCTATCTTGATTACAGTGGTGCCTGGAATGGCTTCAGTTTCATGTCAGTCAGAGTAACACCAGGATCTCGACTACGTACGGGGGAGGGACAACATTTCAGGTATCACAGGAATGAATGACCTGCTGCTTTAGGTGGTCTTTGGAGGAAAACAGATGTAGTGTCCAAGATGGGACCTGAGAGAGGAGTATACAGTATATGCTCAGTGTACAGGAGCAACTCAGAAGCATGTATGCATTGATGCAACACACTGTACACATGCAAGTACTTGGGTGAGTATAAACTGGTTTCTCTATTTCCAAGAAGAGGCAAACCATTCCAGTTGAGGTCAGTCACTTTTTCTTCATCCTTAGGATCATGCTCTATTATGATCTGTGTCAGAGACTGTTTAAGGATATTAGACAGATATTAGCCTATACATTCTCTGGCTCTGTCATGTTAGACAGGACATTAGAAATTCTCTGGTTGTGACAACAGCGCTACTACCGGTCCAAGGCGGTCTCAAACACAGCACAGTAATACACGCAAATTAACAGCGAGGTGAAGTTAGTTTCATATTCGACATTCGTCTCACATTCGGAAAACGCTACTTTGCAGCGTCGAGTTAGGGACCGGGTGAAAATTACCCATGCAATTTTGAAAAATGATTACTTTTATAATATTTTTATGGATATTTAAACCAAACTGTCACCAGATTATTCTAATAATGTCTGGCCTACTTCCACACCCTTTATTTTTTCAATAAAGTTTTGAATACAATTCCAATTAATCGTTAATCTATGAAAATAGCATGAAATCCTCGCTAATCTCAATATCTTTTTCAAACTTGTGTCAAAAAGAGATTAGAACATATCATTCACCATATTATTAAATTATTAGAATAATATGGTGTATATTTGAGATTTTTTGACACAAGTTTGAAAAAGATATTGAGATTAGCGAGGATTTCATGCTATTTTCAGAGATTAGCGATTTTCTATCATTCTTTTAAAAACATAATTGAAAAATTAAAGGGTGTGGAAGTAGGCCAGACATTATTAGAATAATCTGGTGTATATTTGAGATTTTTAGACACAAGTCTGGAAAAGTTATTGAGATTAGTGAAGATTTCATGCTATTTTCAGAGATTAGCGATTTTCTATCATTCTTTTAAAAACATTATTGAAAAAGTAAAGGGTGTGGAAGTAGGCCAGACATTATTAGAATAACCTGGTGTATATTTGAGATTTTTAGACACAAGTCTGGAAAAGTTATTGAGATTAGTGAAGATTTCATGCTATTTTCAGAGATTAGCGATTTTCTATCATTCTTTTAAAAACATTATTGAAAAAGTAAAGGGTGTGGAAGTAGGCCAGACATTATTAGAATAATATGGTGTGTATTTGAGATTTTTTGAAACAAGTTTGAAAAATATATTGAGATTAGCGAGGATTTCATGCTATTTTCAGAGATTAGCGATTTTCTATCATTTCTTTTAAACATTATTGAAAAATTAAAGGGTGTGGAAGTAGGCCAGACATTATTAGAATAATATGGTGTGTATTTGAGATTTTTAGACACAAGTTTGAAAAAGATATTGAGATTAGCAAGGATTTCATGCTATTTTCAGAGATTAGCGATTTTCTATCATTTTTTTAAAACATTATTGAAAAAGTAAAGGGTGTGGAAGTAGGCCAGACATTATTAGAATAATCTGGTGTATATTTGAGATTTTCTGACACAAATTTGAAAAATATATTGAGATTAGCAAGGATTTCATGCTTTTTTCAGAGATTAGCGATTTTCTATCATTTAAAAAAAAGTTTTATTGAAAAAGTAAAGGGAGTGGAAGTAGGCCAGACATTATTAGAATAATCTGGTGTATATTTGAGATTTATTGACACAAATTTGAAAAAGATATTGAGATTAGTGAAGATTTCGACGCTGCAAAGTAGCGTCTTCTGAATGTGAGACGAATGTCGAATATGAAACTGACTTCACCTCGGTCAAATAAACTAGTTATTAGAATCGATATACCGGTCAAGCTCAAATTGAGTTGTAAATTCCTTCGAAGACACACATAAAATATGACATTACTTATTTTGTACATGAATGTTGCCGTTAGGGCATGTGACATCTATTTGCATGTTTCTTAAATGACAACGGCAACAGGAAGTGCAAAGACCAAAGAAGCTGTACTGTAAGCGTTTGAAACCCAGAAAGAAATAACTGCTAGTTTAAATAACACCACACGATTGTTTACCTGGACTAGAACCATTTTATAATTTAAAAAGGTTTAGAAAATTAAATTTGCAGTAGCCTATATTGTATGAAGATAACATCAATCCATCACTTGCTCAAAATGTACTCTTGAATCGTATTTATTGTCAATACAAACACACAAATATTCATAAAACAAGTACTGAAAATAATAACAGTTACATCATGTTAAATTACATTGAATGAATAGTGACCTCACTGGTTAATAATGAATAAATACATATTCAAGAATTCATCCAAAGCTATGCATTTATATCCATGTTTGAGGAATAACAAAATACATATTTGGAACTAGAGAGGATACAATTTCTGGGGAAATTGTAGGGTGTGCTTGCATCGGTTGCACAGGGGTCTGTATATTTTATATAAAAATGCATCGGGCCTACTTATTATTTATAAAGATTACATAGATTTAAAAGCATCTTTTTTTTGCTGCTCATTTACAACTCAAAATACGAGTGAAGTGTAGAATGAAATATGATGTCTTCTCATTTCCCCTGCAAGAGGCAGCTGACAGGCTGAATCAAAACGAATACATTTGGCAGACCGGTGTAAAAATTGACCTAATCTCTATAACTTAAACGTCCTTTTAAGTTTTCCCTTCTCGTGATATTTTCAGGCATTTAGCCTAGTCATATTGCATTCATTCATTAATAAAGAACCCCCTTTGAAGATTATTCTACGACTTTACCGGCAGAAGATAGAATCGCGATTCAAACAGTACCATCTGCTAACTGAAAATATGCCCCCAAAAACGTAAATAAGCTTGACATTTATTTAGTGGAAAATCGCTCATTCATAAAAAGCTCACTGGTAGCGATCATTGTCAGTAACAACGCAAAATGCGATATAGCCCTGTATGGAGAAGCTGCCCCGGTAAATTGTACTACTACGGTACAGTACTAGTAGTAGACTACTGCTGTGTTCGTCTTGGTAGCGATTGCGTCGGTTGAATTGGATTTAACGTTCTGTTGTACGGTTTAGGCTGAAATTATTTTCATGAACTTGATTGACAACGTTTAGGCTGTGGCAATGAAGTTCAGGTTAGTAGTTAGATAGACTTTTGATTTAAGTAAGGGGAGTGCCGAACATGTTCTGTCGCCGTTTGACTTCCTAAACAGCTGTGTACAGTAGATATTTTGGAGTGTGTCTCGCGTAAGCTACAGCGTTGCAGTGAGCTACACTGGTTTGAAACCACAGGTAATGGTAATTTCAGCAACAAATCGTTTACTAATGTCAGAATAAATCCTACAACGAAAATGTATATGTGAGGAATGTTTATTTTAACGATTGAAAACAGATACATCATAGACCACTGTAGTATGTGTTGCCCGGGCAACACAGGCTATAGTGTCATGATGCTAATACTTCAGTGAAATAGTAGACTACTGTTTCCGAAAGTAGATGTACTTCCTTAATAATATCAGCTTATATTGTACATTACACATCACAATTGTGTGTCATATCACAAAGTAAAATGAGTAAATAGTTATCACCCTGGCCTCTTTGCTTGTGGAGTTTCTGCAGCTGCCTTGCAGTAAAGCTATAGTTAGCCTAGCTATCCCCCAAGTGAACAGATACGAAACGAATGTTCTGCCAAAGGTAGTCACGTGTGTTTTCGTGACGTTAGTGACGTAAGTAACGTCAGTGACTGTGGCTAGCAAATTAGCCACCGTTAGCTTCACTTTTCGCCACAAAAACTTAACTTGAGCCTAAACCATGCAACGGAACGTAAATCCCAATAGAAGCAACTCAATCGCTACCAAGACGAAACTTTTGACACCTAGGTTGTCTAGGTAGGCCAAATATTGACTGAGTTTTAGGGGGGCAAAAAATAAATAAAATAATAATAATATATATGTGAGAGAACAAAGGTTGTTCCCTTGCCGAAGGCAAAGCACACCCAATAATAATATATATGTGAGAGAACAAAGGTTGTGCCGTTGCCGAAGGCAAAGCACACCCAATA
Source organism: Osmerus mordax (assembly GCF_038355195.1). Classification (NCBI taxonomy): domain Eukaryota; kingdom Metazoa; phylum Chordata; class Actinopteri; order Osmeriformes; family Osmeridae; genus Osmerus; species Osmerus mordax. The sequence continues at coordinate 6,323,975 of NC_090056.1, read as the reverse complement.
ATAATATATATGTGAGAGAACAAAGGTTGTGCTCTCGCCGAAGGCTTGAGCACACCCAATTACCCAATTTCTTTGTGTAAATGATGTGTATATGTGAGTGCACACAAGTCATCCATACACCGTCACCTACACTAGAGAGCCAAAAGGTGGCCCTCTAAGATTACCTTAAAGATCGAGGATGTCATATCTGCATAATATACAGCTTTCAGACAATAGAGGTTTATGTATGACAGTGCCATGGAAGGTATTACTCAGGGTTCTAGTGGTTTGAATAACTTGAATTGTTTTGTAATTAAAAACTCCAATTATCAAATGTCATTATGAGCAAATTCATATTTTTGGGTTTGGCTTTATATATTTTATTGTATTTATGGTACAGTATATTTAATTCTGTAAATATAACACATCATATTATTACCAAGAAAATGTGTTAAAAACTCATCTTCTATAACTATCCTAATCTTGCTTTGTGTTCACACACAGTTGAAACTGAAGCTGTAGTTTTTAATACATCCTTTCCCTCCCATACCATATTGTTATAGATATTCAGATTCAAAGGGAAACACACTGTTAGGCATTTTTTTCATTGAGTCCATCCAATTCCTTGCACTCAGTTAAAAAGCTTTTCAAATAAAAGGACATTTGAAAAGTAAACAAACTCAAACCACTGAGCCAGAACAGTTTTCTTCAAATTATTTTCTTGTAAGATTGAAAAAAACGGTATTAGTCTCGTAGTATCATAGAACACGTTTAAGATAAAAATGTTGTACGACCATCTCTGTATTTGTGTATTGTTAGGGTGTTAGTATTGTTTGCTGCTGCACAGGTTCTTCATGACAACATGGAGTCAGTGGGGGTTCGAGTAGGGGAATGAACTGTCTTTGCCAGTCAATTTGAAACTGCAGAAGACATGTTTGCTATCATATCTTTATCTGCAGTCCTTCACAACCAATACTCAAGCCCACACAACCAATTTGAGTTGTATTAACACTTTCCCAAGATCTTTGCCACCCCTTTCCTCAGGAACCCCCCCAAAGTAACACACCACTGGTGTTGTTCTCCTCATGGGGTCATGTTCTCACAAGGTCTCCATGTCTCCGTTTGAGGCCTGGGAAAGACGGCGCTCCCCTTCGCACGCGGCGCTGCTGTCCACGTTCTCCTTGCTCTCGTCATCGGACCTCTGTCTGAGGCGCAGGCCGGGGTCTCTCTGTGTGGGGATCTGGAAACTGGAGAAGGAGCCCCCACCTGAAGGCCTCTTCTCTTTGAGTCGGTACGGATGGGAAATAACAACACAGGAAGTGAGATTGTACCAAGCTGATTTGCTGTTGCCAAACTTCTATATTATTAATACTGAAAACTGCAGCACATTAGAACTTGATATTACATTACAGGAATTGAGTCTATTGACATGGCGTGAAAACTATTCCCTGAACCCACAGAGAAAGAGACACTTCTGTACAACAACTCTAGCCACACTGTAGATGAATGCTAACCATAACCACCTCTAGGTGAAATATCATCCAGGAGCATATGCACCCATATATAGTGGGTGTAACTATAGATAGTGGGTGTGGCCATATAGTTCAAAATCATCAAAATGCTAGAAGGTGTGTTCGATACCTCCTGGTCCAATGGGACGCATCAGCCTGTTCATTTGAACATTCCAATGCTTGACATTGGTGCTGGCTTGCCGAAGCTTCCTTTGGGCAGCCTGTGTAGAGACAACACAAGCTCCTGATCAGCAATCATTAGTCATTAAGTTATATTCTCTGCATGCTACTCTATCACTACTAACAACACAATAAAACGAGGACAAATACTTTGAGTTTGAGCATGTAAAAGTGTTTTATTGAATTACGCTAAAAGCTTGGGTCGCTTTATACTAATAACATTCACATTATCACTGTACAGTCACTTGTAGCAAAAAGAAAACATGCAAAAATGAATTAAGATGTATTTCAATTCATGTGTGTTCCCCATGTCAGTATCTACTATGAGTTAGGTAAGGTAAAGGTGTGTGTGGATGCTCACCACCACATCCTGGTCCACCCGGTGCCGGTTGGCGCGGACCTCCTCCAGCTGTCTTTGGGCCTCGTCCAGATCCCGGGACTTGGTCTCCATCTCCTGCCTGAGCTCCTGCTTCTCCCTCTGGGTCTTCAGGATGTAGTCCTCCTGCTCCTCCTGGAGGGCCATCAGGGCCTTCATCTTATCCTCCTCCTCTGCCAGTAAACTGCAGGAGGAGTGCACACACAGTAAGGAACTGGTTTTATATTCATGCTCGTGCAAAGCGTGACTGTGGCATCTCCACCATATGAAGCTTAGCCTGAGCTAGTTAGTGAGCGAGGTGCCCGCCAAACCAGCTTAAAGGAGTCATTCACTGCAAAACCGAGTGTACCTTGTTATACAGTTCGGTAGGTAAAATACTGTGAACCTCAAAGTCCATTGACATTTACATTTAGTCATTTAGCAGACGCTCTTATCCAGAGCGACTTACAGTAAGTACAGGGACATTCCCCCGAGGCAAGTAGGGTGAAGTGCCTTGCCCAAGGACACAACGTCAGTTGGCATGACAGGGAATCGAACTGGCAACCTTCGGATTACTAGCCTGATTCCCTCACCGCTCAGCCACCTGACCCCCCATTGACACCTCTTTCCTATGAAAATCTCACAATTTGAAACTGCTGATGTTCATCACAACCACAACCTTTAGTACGATTTTGTCACTAACAGTTTTTAGCAATGCTAAGTATCCTGCCTGTATCTAGCATAGGTAGAATGTGTAATGATTTTGCTTATTGGCAATGGGGCTAACGTTATGTAATGTTCCTGACTGTGTTTCATTCGAATAAATCCCGAGTTGTCATGTAAATCTACAATTCACGATGCATGTTTGTCCAGAGCTTTGACAGGTTATTTTTTATTCTATTTTCCAGTAAGATAGCTAGCCTAGAGCTAACTGAAGCTGAGTTGAATCACGATAGTTTGGTTGCTAAGCTGTAACGTTACTTGCTTCGACAACAGACGTGGAAACAACTAACGTTATCATTTCAAATGATATCTAGTCAATCTGTTAAAAACAGTGTTGTTTACCGTAGACACAATAGATTTATTTGTACGTTTCTATTTCAAGTTTCCACCTTCGATGTTTCAGTGGCTGTGTTGCGTCTTTGCTCCGCAGCTTCACTCGTTGTAAACCAACCAATCAGCGTGCAGCTCATCGATATATTCATGAGCATACCATAAAAGAGAGAAAACCTCTCGTTTTATTCCATGGCTATTTAAAAGGGTGCATTAGGGCGCATAGAACAGCACCCGGGCCATTTTCAGCCCAACCAATGTTACATACCCTATTTGGAGACCTTAAGGAACAGTGTGAAATACCCTATAAAATCCTTCAAATGCTAAGTGTGAAATACCCTATAAAATCATTAGGAACAGTGTGAAATACCCTATAAAATCTGTAAATGACACCTTTAATGCTTAGCATTTGAAGTTCTCATTTAGTGCACGCTTGACACCTTTCGTAAAAGGACAGTGGCTGTGCAGGGCATGAGCATGTTGACACACATTTGGAGTGTTACAGTCCCAGACAACTTCCTCTGTGAAAAAAACTAAACTTCCTCAGGAACCTAGTGTAGCATGAACTCCTTTAACTGCAAGCGACCAACTTCTGTTACACATACCCTCGGCTGAAATTTATAAAACTTAATCAAATCTAAACTCACAAGTGCAAGTAGTACATTTTATCTGTACGTGACCTAGATGAACATGATAATACTGAGAGGTAGCTGAGTGTTGTGTAATCATCCGTGCAATGTAGGTGTGTATACTGCACATGTGCTCGAGTGTGTGTGTGTGTGTGTGTGTGTGTGTGTGAAAGAGCCTCAGTGAAGCCGCCTACCCAGCCTGAGCGTAGCGGTGGGCCTCCTCGTCGAGACGGGCCTTGATCTCCTGCTGCAACGCCTCCTCCAGACGTTTCTGCAACTCCTCCAGCTCCTGAATCCTTTTCCTCTGCCTCTCCGCCTCCTCCTCCTTCAGAGCCATCTCCACCTGCATGCTGGCCCGCGCCTAAGGGACCACACCCGCCAAACATCAGAGGTCCCGCTCCGGTTCCACATACACGCACAGTAGATGCACATATGTGCCCTGCTCCAGGTCAAACCAGGCGCCAAGCACGCTCTTCTTCTGCACTCAGCCCACCAGTCTCAACCTCAGACCCACTTTCTGCTGCTGTTGTGCTTTCTGTACCCCCTACAACTTCCCTCAACCTTTCAGCTTCTTCCTCCTCCTTTGCAGCTTCTTTCCGTCCTCTCTCCATCCCCTTTGTGTCACGCTGCTGCTATCTGTCCCTTACCTCTCCACCCCACTCCCACCCCCCCTCCACCCCACTCCACCTCCACACCCCCTCCACCCCCCCCCACCCCCCTCCACCTCCCCCCAACACCTCCACCCACCCCAACACCTCCACCCCCCAGCACCCCCCCTCACCTCCTCGGCCTCGCGGAGCTGCACCTCCAGGGCCTGCTGCAGCTGCTGGTGCTGCTGGCGTCTCCTCTGCTCGTCCTGCTCCAGCAGGGCCTGCGCCTGCCGCTGGGCCTCCTTCAGCAGCTCCAGCTCGGCCAGCTTGTGCTCACGCTCCTCCTGCAGGGCGCGCAGACGCTCACCCTCCTCCTCCTTGGCCAGCAGACGCTTCTCCCGCTGCTCCCTCTGCTCCCGACGCTTTATCTTCAGGTCCTTGTGGAGCGAAGACTTGCCCTCCACTTGGAGCCGGATGGCCGTCTGAATGGCTGTTGGGGGGACGTGTGGGGAGGGGTCATTCAGCTGGATTTGCCACAAAATTGACAATGCACTTTTGTAACCATCACGGCAAGAAACGCCCCTGCTTGGAGGAGCCAGACAACCTTCACCTGCGTGCGAATACCGCACCGGTCGGCATGTTGCGGTCTGTGGGATTGCTGCGACTGAAAGCTCTTTAATGTTGCCGCTAAGTGAGCTCATTGATGTGGATGTGACAGCTTGCTGACTTTGATCAAACCCGAATCGGAGACACACACACCTGCCGTCCACTCCTGCCTCTGCTTGGTGTCGGAGGCGCTCATCTCGTAGCTCTTGGAGAGGGTTTTCAAACAAAACATACACCTCTTCCCATCTCGGTCTGGCAGCACCTGACAAACAGCACAGAAATGAACTCAATGTATCTTCACTGTATGTATGTGTCAATATTTGTAAGAACACCAACATAGTCAATAAGAATGACTATGCTTGTGGACACGTTATATTTAAACCCCAGCTTGCCCTACTTGTCCTGCGTGTACCTCCACGCAGCAGTTTGCGTCCAGGGCTATGTTGCCCTGACAGTCCTTGCGATCCTCCCCGGTGTAGTAGGCCAGGTGACTGGGCCACAGGGTGAACCAACGCTCCTTCCAGTTCCTCCTTAGTTGGCCCTTCTTCCACAGGTAGCCCTGGGGGTTGACACAATCAACACACACAATCACTAAGACAGGGTCAGGGTTCTTAGACACAAGACGCGGCCCTCTTGAGACCTGACCTGGTCGAATAGAAATGGAATAGTTCCAAATAAACACTGACTTTGATACGGAACAGTAAAAAGGGATGTTATGTAGAATTATTGTTTGTTTTAAGGGACTATACCTCTTTGAGGACATCGCCAACTATTTCCCGGTAGACCTCTTCAATAGCCATGCTGGTTATTTCCTTGTCTACAGCTCTGGTTATCTTCCCAGAATTCATCATCTCCAGAAAAACCCAAACAGTGAAGCCACTCTGCTGCACTGACTCCTGGGTGATGAAGTCTTCCAGCTCCACACAGTTGAGATCAATGCTCATGGCCATGCATGTCTTCTTCAGTAGGTATTCCACCTTAGCAGAGTAGAGAACGTTAAGAAGGCTACATATTAAGGAATAACAGTGACGAGTGCAAAGGATGAGGATGATTGATATGTTTACATTTACATTTAGTCATTTAGCAGACGCTCTTATCCAGAGCGACTTACAGTAGGTACAGGGACATTCCCCCGAGGCAAGTAGGGTGAAGTGCCTTGCCCAAGGTCACAACGTCATTTTGCACAGCCGTAAATCGAACCAGCAACCTTTTGATTACTAGCCCGATTCCCTAACCACTCAGCCACCTGACTCCCACATGTTGATGGTAAGGATGTTTTGTCTTTGCTTGGTACAACGTGTCTCATTCGATCAAATATACAAATAAACCTATTATCATGACCACTTGAGGTTGTTGTCATAACTTGTTACATCTTTCCATCTGGACCTGCTCTGAGAGTTGTGGCTGGTCTTTGTAGGTCTATAGCTCTGCTAAGTACAAGATTGAAAAAGAGACTACAGGAAACACTTGGCAGGAAATAAACCCACACTGTCACAGGTCTCTGAAAGTTTGCCCTCAACAGTTTCCTTATTCAAGTTTAAAGGGTACAGAAAATGTGAACCGTGGAACATTTTATGTGTAAAATGATCATTCTGAATTTTGTTCAAATTTGTGTAAACCGGAGTATCTGTAGAACGTTTGGGAAACCAACTCCTCCTTGGAGGGAGATACTGTTGTTGACGGTCATGTAGCATTTAAAGCAACGTTTTAAAGGAGGAACTTACTTCATCGGGCACCATAACCAGCGGGTACTTGTCTTCAGACAAGAAGTTGAAGAGACACCAGAGACGGAATGCATCTTTCTCTGGCAGCACACTGCTGCTGCTCCTGTCTGGACGGTAGTTCTTCTTTGCAGTGAGAGTCCAGCAAAGCTCGTCAACATTCTCCTTCTTAAAACAACCGTCTTCTACCTGAAAGGAAGAATATAGATAGAAACAAAAATTATATGACCCCATCTAAAATAACTCTTTATTTGTGTGTGTGTGTGTGTGTGTGCATGAGCATCACCTTGTCCAGGATATATTTGTTGAGGTAAGGCATGTAGCCCTGGCTGGAGACTGGACCATCATCATCATCCCTGAAGTGTTCCTCCAGTGCCACAGGATCATGAGGGATACACAGGACGGTACACAGGTTATGGGACAGGACCTGGAGACACACAACATATGAGATGCAGCAAAACAACAGAACTGCAAGTGAAGAATACTGCATCGTTATTAACTAGTGTACTGACACTGATACTGCAAAATCTGTATGTCTAACTGAGTGTGATAATCTTATGTTTAGATTTCAAATCTAGTTGGACTTTTTCCTAGTAAATTAAGTGACTATTCTTACTGTACTGGCAGCCAAATGTACGTGTTTCAAGCATAAGCAAGCTCATAACTAATATTTTTTCTAAATAAATTGCTAGGGCATTTTTGGAGTGTCATTTCAGCCAAACCTACACCATACAATCAAATAAGGAATGATTTTATCTTTGTAGGCAGTGAAACATAAAAGCTCAAATCGTTTACACTTCAGCTTTCTGGTAAAGACAAACATTGGATCATTATGTGAGGTTTATATTTTTTGCAGCCACCGATGATCCAGCCAAAGCAAGAAAGCCCTTTCTGGTTAAAGGTTAAAGGTTGCTAGATTAATGATTCATCTTTCAGACTGCCCTCAGCTACACTGTACAGATTGATTAATATCTACAAATACGAGGATGGGGACGGAAATAGAAAAATTTAAAGTAGACGTGTCGGATATTTGGTGAACAACCCCTGCACCCGGCCCCCTTTCTTCAGAAACATCACCACATCCTGTCGTTCCATTCCTCTTCTCTACTCTATTTTCTGTGTCTTTGTTTAAAAATAAGTGAATGTGAAACATGGTACACTATGTCTGTTTCTATGTGAGTGACAGCACTGTCTCTGGACCACCACGTTCCTCCAGACCCCAGTAGTCTACCTGGGATGAGCCTGGCTACGTGATGCTGCTGGTAGCCAGGCAGGAGCACATGGTGAGAATGAGGGACTGGATACAGTCGGGTGGGAGTGGGAGAGTGAAATGTCTCCACAACTGGTAGCTACAGTCTAAGATCAGTTTAAGGCCCATTTTTTTAAATTAAGATAATAATACACAATTCCTCAATAGAACACTCACCTTACATGGAGCATGCTGTTAATGTAAAGTCCTTGTTGTAGAACCACATTGTAAGCCCATCTTCCACAGCACTTTTCTTTTGTTGCAATGTAATAATAGTGGCCTTTGAGAACATACATGGCCCCATACAATGGGATTGAATATTTTATTCAACAGCTATGCTCTGGTTCTAGTTCAGTGTCTGAGTACCCATTGCACTGCAAGATGTTATATCACGGGCCCAGTCTGGATGAAACTTTGTGATGAGGGCTCCCATTCATATCTAGACTGAGGGCAAACTGTTGCACTGTTCCTCACACTTCTGGCACACAAAAGTGGACATTGTGCATGCCTTTTCAATATCAACAGTGGTTTATTCTCCGAAGGAAATTACTGCATCACCGAGTTTAAAGTACTACAGCAGTCAGTACATCGTGCTACAGAGCATGTGCCTAGCCTTTTATCAAACAGGAAATAAAAGATAAGATCATTAATATAAAATCTACAAGATATATGTTTGTGAGTTATTTCACACGAGCTATGGTAGCTCTAACCCATCCAGACCAGTTTCTTTAGAAAATAAATGTGTAATTTTATATTTCTGGACTAAATAATTTAACTCCACATGATGCTTTAGGTCGGAAATGATAAATGATAAAGCCGACACCCCAAAAGCACTGGCCAATCGATATAGTTTACCTGAAAACAGTTCTCGACTCACCTTGAGCTGAGACTTTGACACTTTACCGCTCTTCTCTAAATCCAGGGCTGTAAAACCATACCAAATAGACTTCAGTAACTCTGAGCGCAGGTCCATTTCTGCAGCAGCATAACTTTCTGTTTTCCTCCTCTATGTGTCTCCTTCCTCTCTTCTCATACGTGGCCCCGCTGTCACAACCACACAACACCTAGCGGTAAAGACATGACTGCCACCAGCCAGTCTTAACACCACCTGCTGGTAAGAAATAGAGGTGAATTCAAGCGTGTTTGGGTGTGAGCATTTTCATCAGATCTAAAAACCGTTTTCTATCGATAATTTATTCAACTTTATCTTAAATTAATGTAGTTTATTTTTTAATTTAAAAACAATATTATTTTATTTATCATCTTTGCTTCAACTGTGCAGTTTGGACAATGCAATCATTATTTATTTTTTACCTGTTGTACAACTGTATGTAAAAAATAAACTAGATTTTTTTTTAATGTACTATCCTATTTAACCGAGGGGGTAAATTCCATAGATATATATATAGTCTTTATATATATATCTATGGTAAATTCCCCAAAACATGAGTCACGTGGTAATGCTTTATAGCGTCGTTTCCATGGAGTTGTTTACGTATGCCTGTCGTCAATTGGCTTAAGTAATACTTCCTGTAATACCGAGCCACTATTGGCCAAATCAGCTTCTGATGTCAACCAATAGAAAGGCGCGCTTTTTACAAACTTCGGTGTTTTCAGGAAGTTTTCAGGGTTTCATCTGTCCTGTGCAGCAGCCAACAAACAATTAAGGGATTTTCATCTATGTATTTAACGCAAGACAAATACCGATTACGTTACGATTCATTCAAATAAAGGTTTGCAGAGGCACGCAACTTTCACTTTTGCATGTTTGTTGCTTTGTCATGCTTAGTTTGCTAGTTTTACATCTATATTTTCTTTCCATATCATGTGCTAGCTAACTAGCTAGCTCGTCAGTGGTAAGTTCCAGTAATTTTATTTTCTAGCAAGCTCCCTAACTTAGATGATTTGTAGCTACCTAGTCACCGTAAAAGCAAATTTACACTGGTTCTACCCTGTGAAAATGTGTAGCATAGAGTGATAGCCAATCCTCAACTTGCAAACTCAGCTTTCTAAATGGCTATAGTTATGTGCATCATGTGTGCTGTCCACTATTAACACCGTGTGTTTAATTGATATTTCTTATGTCTCCTCATTTACATAACCTCCGTCGACTTTAAGTGCATTACAATGGATTCTTCCCCAGTACTTCGCCAGCAAAGTCGGAACAAAATTCAGAATGATCATTCAAGGTATGTAGGACTCACAGAATTGATAGATTGTATTATTACACTGTCTGTTGAGTTGCCATCTTATTTATCAACTGCAACTGCCTTCTGAATAAAGTGCATTGTGCCTGGCAGCTGGGATGTGGCTAGAAGATACAGACCATTCTTGCAGTCAGACCACCAAAATACTGTTGGCTCTATTCACTTCTGATCCTTGATCTTTTCCTTTACTCTCTATATGCACTTTGTGCATCATTTTGGACTAACGTGTCTACTAAATTAATAACGTGTAATGTAAGTCATTGTTTTTACAAGAGCTCTAAAATCCAAAGCGTCCTCATGTGGTTTTTACAGAATGCAGAACGAGTTTAACAAAATGACTGGAGACCCAACGTCTTCTAAATACCTATCGGTGCCTCACCCTACCAAACAAGGTATTGAGAACAAGGACCCAGCTGGTGCTGAAAAAGCACCTGGAAGACCTGGTATAAGCAGACTGCCTGTGCTTGCCAAGTCCCTGAAACTCCAAGCACCCACTGACTTCACTCAATCCCACAGGAGATGGGAGGAAAATCCCCTTTCAGTAAGTGCATCTGTGTTCTTCATCTGTGAACTTCCCTTACTGACTGTACAAATTAATGTACTATTGTACAACAATAACCAGCTTTAACAATACCTTAACTAGTGGATTTCTAATGTGTTTTTTGTCCTCTGCCTTGCGTAGGGTAAAGCTAAGACGAAGAAGCAATGTACCAAGCCTGTCCCATTCAACTTCTCCCATCCTAAGGCTCACAGAATGGTAGAAAATCAAAGGCCAGCAATTCATCCTATCTCAAGAGCAGGTCTTCAACCCACCCTGCCTGTAAACTCCAGCACCACAGCTCATACATATCCACCAGGGATTGTTTCAGCAACTCAAAGACTTCAATCCAAGTCAAGAGTTGAGCGTTCTCCACATGTAACTCCTGGCCAGCATTTGGCTGCACAAAAAACAAGACCATCCGTGTTGTCACAGTCCAATAAGGGGTTATGCAATGGAAGAAAGGGGCCTTTGAAACACCAGACAACCAGTGCTCATATCTCTGAGTCTCAACCTCAAACATTTTCCGCAAACTGTACAGTAACTGGAGCAGGACACCCCGGGCATTGCCAGGCTCCAAGTACTTTTGACCCCACGTCAGTGGGTTTGCCTACTGCTTTATCTGGTCAAAGCAAAGTTCTGAATTGTGCCACTGCCTCCGCTCAGCCAGCCTTTACCTCAGAGTCCTGCTTGAAACATTTGAACATGCTCAGCCTCAAAGAACTCCCCAAGACCCTGCATGATAACCAGTCTCTGCAGTCAGCTACCAGTGTCCAGGTGTTGAGTGGGACAGCAGGTGAGTGAACCGAAGGATTCTCTGGGCAGGCGTATCATTCTCTATCATTCCTGATATCTCAATGATTCTTTTCGATTGATCTATTGCTGCTGATGTTGACTGTGTTCTTCCAGGGAGTGGAGAGATGTTTTGTCCTGACCCTAGAGCCAAAAACAGGATCCTCCAGAATGAACGAGTGTCTGAAGGGGGAGCCCAAGGTACTCCCCAGCCTTCGGGCTCCTCTCAAGCCTGGAACTTCTTGGTGAGGCAGCTAAAATGATTGTTTTACAGTGCCCTGAAATTGGTTTAGGTGGAAATAGATATTTGTTTTCAAATGTGTTTTTGTTTGAACGCCGACCTAGTTTCTGGTTACAGTGACCATATCATTCCGTAATAATCTATCATTCCGTAACTACATGGAACACCTGCACTTTAGTTTACTAAGAAATTGAGAGATAAATTGATGACACATTTTTGAAGGTATACTGTACAATGCAACATGTTTTCAATACCAAGCTGGTGGTATCAGTTTAAGTTAGTTTTTATTTTCCTTCCTTCCAGCCACAGAGAGTGTCCGTGATGAAGAGTCGACAGAAGAACAAGCCCTCCGCAGGTTAGTCCTGGCCTGGAACTTTGTCTGCAGACACTCTTTTTTTCTGTATACAAAATAATGTGTGGATATACTGTATAGTTAAGCAGTTAAATCTACAACACTGTCAAATGCGCTCGAAGGGAAGGGGTCCGAATACTTTCTCAAGCTACTGTATTTGTCTATAAGTGTTGTTTTGACTGGCAGCATGGGCCTCTTGTTCTCCCATAGGTCCGTCCAGAGCAGTGCAGTTCTCCCCGGACCCCGCCGCCTTGAGCAGTATTCTGCAGAACGAGGGGGTGAAGGCTGGAGGAACCCTGGGGGCCACACCCTGCAGGTCTGTCTGCCCCTCAGGCAGGGCCACCTCCATCTACACAGTAAGTTACCCTTATCTCTCCAGATACTGGCCCACCCACATCTGTCCTGCCACCCACTTCTGCTAGACAGTCATAGTATCTATATGTTAAACCGTCATTGTGTCTATATCTTAGATAGTCATAGTATCTAGAGCCATTCGGTAGACTTGGACTTGCTTACGGACAATTTTCGGACACGAATGTGTTGCACACCTTTGGCGTGTTTTGCACTATCTAGCAGGCCAAAAACCTCTGCATGTTAACCACTTTCTTATTGAAGTGATATACTGTAAGTTGCAGTTTTTATAAGATCCTGTTACTTAGTATATTTTCGATTATGTATATTTCGTGCTGTGCCTTACAATGCAGCTTTAACCCTTCCCCCCCAGGGGATCAGTGAAGTACACCTCTCTACTGTACTTTGTCCATTCATGCTAGTACCTGTGTTTCCAGGCTCAGAGAGTACCTGTCACAAAGAGCCGTGCCGAGGCAGCAGCAGGTCCTATGGGTAAGCAGCACTACCCTACCCCTTCAACCATCTCCTCTGCCTCAACAAATGGAACCTTTTAATGAAAGATGTCTTTGTTTATGTCAAATGTGCAAACAGTGAAGGGGGCCGAATACTTTTTCAAGCTACTGTATTTGTCTATAAGTGTTGTTTTGACTGGCAGCATGGGCCTCTTGTTCTCCCATAGGTCCGTCCAGAGCAGTGCAGTTCTCCCCGGACCCCGCCGCCTTGAGCAGTATTCTGCAGAACGAGGGGGTGAAGGCTGGAGGAACCCTGGGGGCCACACCCTGCAGGTCTGTCTGCCCCTCAGGCAGGGCCACCTCCATCTACACAGTAAGTTACCCTTATCTCTCCAGATACTGGCCCACCCACATCTGTCCTGCCACCCACTTCTGCTAGACAGTCATAGCACCTTCAGTCTTTAATTAAATGCAGCCTCTGAATAAACACAACATTTTATGTATATAATTTCATAATTCAATTTTATTTTTGCTACAAATAGGTACGGTAAAAATGTACAAAACTGTCGCTACATATAAATTTGTGCATCGATATCAGTGTCGTCGTCGGTTTTCTCGTCTGTATATCAGTCACAGTATCTAGATCCTGGACAGTCGTAGTATCTATATCCTAGACATGCTAGTACCTGTGTTTCCAGGCTCAGAGAGTACCTGTCACAAAGAGCCGTGCCGAGGCAGCAGCAGGTCCTATGGGTAAGCAGCACTACCCTACCCCTTCAACCATCTCCTCTGCCTCAACAAATGGAACCTTTTAATGAAAGATGTCTTTGTTGGTCCATGTTTCTGTGTGCTCAGTGATGGCTCTCGACCAGACCCCAGCAAGGAAATGGAGCCCTCAGCGTGTTCCTGACACCAGGCATCAGTCTATGTCTATGGTCAGTACAGTATGTAACGCAGGTACCACCGCCCCTAATCCCCCCCCCCCCCCCCGCGTGGCTTCATATGACATGAGACATTGTGTTTCAGAGGAAGCTTATGTCTGCGCACCGGACCCCCCGCGCCGGCCCTCCCAGCCTCAGGGGCCTCCAGGGCCACACAAAGGACAAGGAGGTAAGGAGACGGGCGGGAGGAGGAGAGGGTGACAACAGTGTCCTCTTCTACTCTCCATGTCTGGGTAAACTTAACATTAAAGCCACAGTTGCTCATGAACATTGAAAATGTAGTGGTGAGGAGGGGGGGGTTCTGGGATGAATCGCATTAAGTAGTAACTTCTTCCTGGTACAAGTCTTTTTTTAATAGTTTTTCACCATTTGATCAATGATGTCGTCTGCAGGAGGTTGTTCAGAGGCTGTTTAAAGAGACCGACCAAGAGCAGGAAGAGCAGGCGGAGGAAGAAATCAGGGACCAGGACACAGGAGCAGACCAACCTCCACAGCAGACCTGTACTGTAAGACTTGTAGTCATGTCCATTTCACACTGTGTGGTGTATATACTGTATATATCTATACATCCATCCTTTCTTAAGCAAATTATATCCAAGATGTTCCAGGATGGTAAATGTTTGGCCTCTTCTCTCACAGACTGAATCCTCCCAATCGCAGCCCTTGGCTGGGCAGAGCCGGAGCCTTGAAGACGGAGAGGCAGAGAGGAGCGGAGACGTGGGACAGCCTTTATTCCAGGCCCCGCACAGAGAATCGGTTATTTTCTTCTCGACTGGCAAGCTGCTGCTGCGTTCGGCACCAGAGCAGGGCACCAGCGCAGCGGCGAGTCAGCAGCTTCCCTCTGTCTGTCCAGACAGCCCTCCAGGGCCAGACACGCCCAGCGCTTCTCTCCCCGCTGGGCAAAGCAACCAACGTAGAGGTAGAGCAGAAAACCTAAACTGTAACGGTCTGTATGCAAACATAACATAATTTTTTTTTTTTACACGTTTTATTGAAAGTTACTTTTGGTATTTGGCTGTAGTTGTGACACCATTCTGTCCACTGTGTAATTGAAGGTGTCGTGCAGAAGGCCGGTGCTCTGAGCTCCGCCGCGGCCCTCCTCCGCCGCCGCCTGCCGCCGTTCGAGGAGATGCAGCTAGATGGGGAGGTGGCCACCTACGCCCACGCCCCTCCCTCATCCTCCTGCTCCCTGCAGAGACGCTGTGGAGACCCTGTAGCCTCTTACCTACACTGGCAAGATTACACTGTGAGTTTGAGGATTGACAGCAGAGTTGTCATGTTTACTATTAGTATCTGTATCTTAGACAGACACTATGTCAAATCCCTTGAACGTGGTTTAGAGCCAAGTGACGGCTAATAATTGTATTAATCGGGGTATTGATGTCTTGTTCCTGTCCTTCAGAGTTTTGTGCCAGTCATCGATGATCCCTCTGGCCCCGCCTACTCCAGTCCCTCTCCACTGTGGGAGAGATGATGAAGAAGGAGGGTTTTTTTTCTCCACTTACGGGCATTTGTCTCTTGGTCTGATAAGAGAGATTTGTTACTGATTTTGTAATTGTTTATGTGACGTTTTGTTAAACACTGTAATAGACAACCTTTTGAGAGCTCTCCACACACAATCCTGTCAGTTTTAGAATGCTGAGGCATATGTATTTTCCAAACTGTATCATTGCTCATAATAGGTTAGTAAAATATAACTTGAATCAAATAATGTATCCAGGTGATTTTGTTCACTTTTTCATGAAATATGCAACAAACATTGCTTATCCAGCATGCAAACCTATGTATGATATTTATAGTGTTGACTTGAATCAAAAACAGGGGATTAATGGGTGTAGGAAAAGTCAACATTGATACCAATAATGAGTTGACAAGTCAATAGTCAATGTAGTAATTTAAGTACAGACTGCATGTCGGTGACATATTGATTTGATCAATGTTACAAAAGGACATGGGATTCTAATACAAGTGTGATTAGTTCTTTTTGTTATTGAAACCTGAGTCAGTATCGTCATATATGTCAGTGTTGTGTTATAGTGTGTGTAAGAACATCCCATGTCAAGCTCTAAATGCACTAGTCTTACTGAAGCTTAAAATGAATTGTTCTTGATGTACAGTGTTGATAATAAATTGATATAACTTACGTTCACGATGTGTTTGATGTAACTGCCTGTCGGATGTATAAGAAAATGACAGTTGGAGCGATACATTTTGTTAGGTGTATTGTTAAACTTTGAAACATGTCTTTTTGGACGTGTCATGCATGTAAATCCTGTTGATAAAAAGTGGATTGTTGTGGATGCCTTCACAGTACTTGAGCCATCCTCCACTGGACATGTTACCACTTGATCTACAAAATCTATTTATTATGGAACTGTTTGTATACAAGAAACCCTGCAGAGATGCTAAATAACAGAATGAATCAAATAGGCCTACCACCATAGTTCTATTCTAATTCATATTTGTAATATAATATGAATGGTATATGAACTTTCAACACACTTCATAAAGGTTCATGTAATACAAAACGCTTCAACGATTTATAACCTCTGGCTGCTGAGCGCCTCTATGCTGTTCTGGGTCTCAAGAGCAACTGCAGAGATATCTACAAGCTCCACGTGTCCACTGCCCTCTGGTGGACAGAATCCAACTTCATAATACCTTAAGATTTCACTATTGTGGGATCTCTGCTTTTGCAAGTCCTATATGGCCAAGCACAATAAAAAACATTGATCTCACACCATCAAGATACCAAATCATTTTCATTTTGCCAGTCCTGTTTCACGTGACAGTAATCTTTTGTGCTTCTAAAGTGCAGCCTGCTGATGTATATTTAGTACAGTGTGCCTGCCTGCCTGCCAGTCTGCCTGCCTGCCTGCCTGCCTGCCTGCCAGCCTGCTTGTGGGGTTGGGGGCGGGGTGTTGTAAAAGGGTTGGTCCTATAAAGCCAGTGTCCCCACCAGCCTCTTGTCTGAGAAGCAGAGGGATTGAAGAGGTAGCAGGTCTCCTGGTTCCTCCTGTTTTTCTCCTCTTCTACCTGCTCATCGGGATCTCCTGGCAGCATGTCCACTGTTCCCCCTAGCATGGACCCCACCAAGATGGGGGTAGGGCGCTCCATCGCCGTGCTGACTTCCGGAGGCGATGCCCAAGGTATGAAGACCACAGCTGCTCAGTGGTCGTGTTTAGAATTTCCAGTGGTCATCTCAATTCAGTATTTTTTGTTTGCACTTTTTTGAAGGGAGATTTAACTGCTAGAGGGAATAGTTGGAGTACAGGTGACTGGATGGGATCTTAAGCCCCTTAGAGAACATGTGTGTGTGACAGTGTAATAGTGAGGAAGTGAGGGCTTTGTTGTTCATTCTGACCAGGGTTTTAACAAATGACATGTATGTAGTGTTCTTTTCAAGCAAAGTTGTATATTTATTTTGTACTTAACCAGTTCTGAAGACAATTGATACTCTGTAGTTCATTTATATCTGACAACATCCCTATAATATTTGGCGACAGTTTACACGTAATTGGGTACCTGTTAAGAGTTGTAAAGGGTGATATGTTTGTATAACCACACATTGTGCTCGAACTACCATAGTAACCTGTTAGCTGTAACCACACATAGTATATGTAGCTGTTTATTTTTGCCTGAGTTACATCACTGCTGCATATCACCCCCTAACCTTTTGATCTGAACTATTATGTCCCCCATATCTCACCCTTCGTTCCTCTGTTTCTCCTCTTTGCGCGCTAAGAATAGAGTCACTGACCTTTATCTGCAGTGACATGAAGGACAAGATCCAGTTCCCTTCCCCAGCTGCCCCTCTGTTGAAACTAAAGCCCAGTCTTGCTAGTTCCCCCAGAACACGGTATGAATGTAAACAACCTGGCCTTTACGCTGGGCTGAAAACTATGCGGGTGACACCGTCCATGGGCGCCATGACAACCCTGTCTGTTTGGTCTACGGGGCTATTTTCTTATGATGTCACAAGATTGTGCCCTCTATATCAATTAGATGTGGTTGTGGTTTGATGCATGGCCAATGGATGGGCCTCACTGTGAGCCGGGTCTCATGTCTGTGATTGAAATATTTACTCTCCACATCTTTGTCCCAGGTATGAATGCGGCTGTGAGGGCCACAGTTCGAGTCGGCCTCTACACGGGAGCGAAAGTCTTCTTTGTTCATGAAGTAAAGCAGTACTAAAAACACATCGCATTTTACCTCACTGTTTACGACCTCCGAGCCACCACTGCTTCAAATAATACCCATTGTTGAAAATTGACATTCTGAGACTGCTATTCTGGTAGTAGTAAGTGATTGGAATGTCCAATTGATTATCTTTCCGTCCTACTCATTCAAGGGCTACCAGGGGCTTGTGGACGGGGGGGTGAACATTCGCCCCGCAACATGGGAGAGTGTGTCCATGATGCTGCAATTGGTGAGGCCACGAACAAACCACTTCAACACATTTATCAGGCACATTGTCAAGGCACACACACTGCACTTACCGCATTGTAACTTTTGACTCATTAGAATCTCAAGCTTAACGTACACACAGAAAGTAGTTTGCCCACATCTTGTTGGTCTTGCCCCTCAACAAGAAATTCTGTTAGTATAAATATAACAAAATATGGACACCCTGGATACTTGAAGCTTGTCATATACCTCTATAGGCATATTTTAACTATCCTTAGTAGCCACTCCCCTTCTTTAATAAACCCAATGAGAAGGCACCAGGAGTTAACTTATGATGTGTAAGCTGTTTAGTGCAAGCGAAAGATCTGGCTAGTATCAGAGATCTGATATTTGGTGATGAGTGGCTATGTTTAGCAGCTTAGCATGTACCATAACTGAACACCAGATGGATGGTGAAGTGTGAGGAGAGAGCATAAATATGCCAATGACAAACAGTCCGGCCAGCAGTACCATCCTCTGTGATCGGAGGCTGAAGAGGGGAAGGGAGCAGGCAGTAATCAAAGCTGACAGCCTCAGGGTATGGGAGGTGGGAAGATAGGCAGGTGCCCTCGGGAAAATCTTGTTTAAAGGACAACCGTCCAGTATTACCTGTATTAGGTTGTGTAACATTCTATCCCATACTGTATCAATACAAACTCAATAAATTAATTAGAATTTGGAATGCAGTTTTCTGTTTCATGCTAAGACAGTTTAGGAATTCAGCGAACCAACTGTTCTAAATCTGTCTATATGTGTCTGGTTTTGGAAGACATAAAATAAAGCTGTATTCTAGACAAAAAGAACGCAGAGATTCTTAGTTCTATCCTAGATTTAATCCAGGCTGTGTCCAGGAAAACATTTCTGAGTGTGATTGGATGAGTGAGGCTCCAACCATCCTTCTCCAGGGCGGCACTGTTATCGGCAGTGCCCGTTGCACAGACTTCCAGACCAGAGAGGGCCGTATGCAGGCGGCAAACAACCTGGTCAAGCTGGGCATCACCAACCTGTGTGTGATCGGGGGCGACGGCAGTCTGACCGGTGCCAACAAGTTCAGGTGTGAGTGGAGCGAGCTGCTGCTTGACCTCGTGAGAGCCGGTGAGAGACAGGGAGGGCATGCTGGGGAAACAGCAACAAGTCAACCACAATTTTACTGGTGAATTGGTGTACCGGTGCCTGAATGACTCCCAGTGACTTTATCCATGTTCCCTCTCCAGGTAAGATCACCGATGACCAGGCTAAGAGCTCCACACATCTCAACATTGTTGGCATGGTGGGCTCCATCGATAATGACTTCTGTGGCACCGACATGACAATCGGCACTGACTCCGCCCTGCACCGCATCATGGAGGTGGTGGACGCCATCACAACGACAGCCCAGAGGTGAATCACCACTCTGACACACAATGCAGCTCTTACAACTGACCAGTCTCCTTTTCATATGTGATTTTTAGAGGCAAGTTGTCCCTGTTTTTGTGTGTGTGTGTGTGGGGGAGGGGTTTGATTGACATTTCAAACTAATATTTCCCGTTTGCCCACAGCCACCAGAGGACCTTTATTCTGGAGGTGATGGGCAGACACTGTGGGTCAGTATATGAGTGTGACGTTTGTCTGAATAAAACTGGGTATTGGTATCAGGGGGGATGCCATTGCAAAATACCTGACACATACACAAATCTAAGAATATAGTTCCCCCACAAGTATCATGCTTACTACATAGGACACATGCTAATGCCATGCTGACATGTGTTATTGAATACATGAGCCGTGTATCAGGATGGACATATTCATACACTGTGAACTACACGTCTCAGCTGTGAACATATCTGTCTGTTACATGAGACTATGGGCTCTATCTTCGTTACTTAAACGCAACTGGCATTGAGCCACACAAACTTGGCCAACGATCAAAATGGGTGGAGACTTGTAGTTTGCTGGTGCAATTTGCCCAATTAGCAGGTGGAACTGTGTTTATGTATCATTGTAATAATTTGGGGAAGGGGCATCCTTCCAGTCACAATTTTTGCAAAATATACATTCCTGTGCTGCATGGTGTGAGATTGTCTTCGCAGTGTTAGCTCAAAGGCAAAGTGATACATTGTAATCTTAACGCTTCAATCAAGTGAATCTTAGTAACTGCCACTGCACAGTTGTATTGTATTTGCATCTAAACTGTTTGTGACTCTGTTTGTTCTTTCCAGATACCTTGCCCTGGTAACAGCCCTGGCGTGCGGCGCTGACTGGGTCTTTATTCCTGAAATGCCTCCAGATGAGGGATGGGAGGATCATCTGTGTAGGAGACTGGCAGATGTACGTGTCACAAGCACACACACACACACACACTTCCACAGTGAACGTCTGAGAAGCAGACTTGATGTTCCTTTGTGTCTGCGTCCCTTAGCAACGAGCCAGAGGCTGCCGCCTGAATGTGATCATTGTTGCTGAGGGAGCCATGAACAGGGACGGCAAGCCCATCACCTCTGAGAACATCAAGCAGGTACTCCCTTCTCTATCTCGGTTCAAGACGTTCGACGTACACTTCATACAGACTTGTGGAGTGAGTAGTGGGGCTGTTGGTAACAGCTTCCCTGGTCTGTAGCTGGTGACCAAGAAGCTGGGCTTTGACACTCGCACCACAGTCCTCGGACACGTGCAGAGAGGCGGCACTCCCTCTGCCTTCGACAGGATCCTGGTAGGTGCTGTTTCCCCACCTCATCATCTCTCTCTGCGTGTGTGCACCTGTTAGCGAGTGGTTGGGTCACGTGTGGGGGGCACGTATCTGAGGGGTGTGTGTGTTGTGACCCTCAGGGCAGCAGGATGGGCGTTGAGGCAGTGATGGCTCTGCTGGAGGCCACCCCCGAGACCCCTGCCTGCGTGGTCAGCCTGTCAGGGAACCAGGCCATCAGGCTTCCCCTCATGGAGTGCGTGCAAGTGGTAAGCGAGCATACGGTCTCTGTGTGAGACCTGCTCACCTGACCGTTCTTCTTCCAGAGCTGGCTCTTCGTATTCCCTAGAGGGCTGGTTACAGAATCAGTATCATTCATACTTTTCTCCCTCTCCTTCTCTCCTTCTCCGATAGACAAAGGATGTGACTTCTGCCATGGCTGAAGGTCGATTTGAAGACGCTATTAAGCTCAGGGGAAAGTAAGATGGAAACTTTGTCGGTTTATTGTCGGTACCTGCGCTGTCCAGTTCTAGTTCAAGTTCCAGATAAGGTCCACAGTCCACCAACACAGATCCATTTTATGTGTTATTTGCAGGAGTTTTGAGAATAACTGGAATACATACAAACTGCTGGCTCACATCAACCCCCCTGATACCAAGGTAGGCTATAGTCACTGCTGTACAGTACACAGGACACAGTTTAGGAAGTACACAACTTTTCAATACTATTCAAGAAAGAAAATAAAACCACAATGAGACTCCCTCAGTGTTTTGTATTGTCACGACTCCCCCACCTGACCTCCACCAGAGCAACATCAACGTGGCCATCCTTAACGTCGGGGCCCCCTGCGCCGGTATGAACGCTGCCGTCCGCTCCGCTGTCAGGATGGGCATCATCCAGGGCCACAACATGCTGGCCGTGCACGACGGCTTCGAGGGCCTCGCTCACGGACAGGTCGGTCATCCACCTTTCTTCCTCCTCTGAATGTAGACTTTGAGCTGTACTGAGGAATGGTAGAACCATCTAGCAAATGGCTTCAGATGAATACATTTCTTGTCTATCCCCTCAGATTGAGCCCATTGCCTGGACTGCAGTCAGTGGCTGGACTGGAAAGGGGGGATCTGAGCTGGGAACCAAGCGGTAAGATCAGGGATCTCTTGGTTTAGCATTCACAACACTCAAGAAGAAGAAGAACAGGCTCTCTTGTTTGACACACAATCTCTTATTCCCATGTCTAGCTTGCTGCCCTCTAAGATGATTGAGGACATCAGCCTGAATATCGCTAAGTTCAACATCCATGCTCTGGTGATAATTGGTGGTTTTGAGGTGAGAGTGGCAGGTTCTCTCAGGTTCTTCCATTGTGGTTGGTGTCTCTCATTGACAAAGTTCACGTCGACCACCACGTAGAGCCCTGCACCATAGGTCCACCAATGTCACCATGCTCCTTTTTCTCTCTCCATCACCCTTGCAGGCGTATGTGGGTGGCCTGGAGATGGTGCAGGCCAGGGAGAAGTACGAGGAGCTGTGCATTCCCATGGTGGTCATCCCCGCCACCGTCTCCAACAACGTCCCTGGCTCCGACTTCAGTGTTGGCGCCGACACGGCCCTGAACACCATCGTTGAGGTAGTCTTGCCCTGATTAACCACTATGCATCTACAACTGTGGCTTTTACACTTTAAAAAAAATTTAACCTTTTGTTGGTGCATCTGTAATAACAAGAATACAAGCACTGATGAGTTCATTAATAGAAAACAACGAGGTAGACCAGGGAAGACCTAATGGACTATTAGAGGATGCTGTCTACTGTATTGGTGATAAAGGCCCTGCTGATTAGCCAGTGTGTATGGAAATACACTCAAATTCTCTTTTCCTGTCTGTACTTAAAGTTAATGGTCATGGTGGCCTGTTTCACTGAAAGTGTGGCAGCAAAGAACCAACATAACGTGTGTGTCACACACTGTCCAAAGGCTTTTGATGCTCACTGCAGGTCATATGTAATAGAGGCTTCCCCTGCAACACCAAATGCAGGGGAAGACTGCCATTCAAATATCATTCCAACTGTCAATGTTGTTTTTGAATTCCTGTTTGACTAACCTCTCATCCACCCCCCCCCCCCCCCCCCCACTTACTTGTAGACTTGTGACAGGATCAAGCAGTCTGCAGCTGGCACCAAGAGGAGGGTGTTCATCATTGAGACCATGGGGGGTCACTGTGGATACCTGGCCACCATGGCAGGGCTGGCGGCAGGAGCCGACGCTGCATACATCTACGAGGATAAATTTGGCATCAGAGACCTGGAGGTGAGTTGAGGAGGAAGACATGTCCCCCCTGTAAATAAGAGAGTTATCCTCCCCGATTTTGATATGCCTTATACATAGCAAGAGATGATTGGGTTCTGCAAGTCAGGTGGGAACAGTCAGGTTAGAAATGTTGTTGGTACTTTTCCATTCATCAATGGCTAGTACAACTGCATAAACTGGAAGCGTCGCCACTGCGATGTATAATCGTCCCACCGGTTTTCAGGCAAATGTCGAGCATTTGGTTGAGAAGATGAAGACGACAGTGAAGAGAGGCTTGATTCTCAGGTGAGTTTCACAAACACTCATCCGTGCACACTCAGACACACATTTGTACATCTGGTATACATATTTACATGTCCTCAAGCCCATACATTATTTGGGATTTTTACTGGACAGGAATGAGAGCTGCAATCCCAACTACACAACTGACTTCATCTTCAACCTGTATTCTGAAGAGGGAAAGGGCGTGTTCGACTGCCGCAAGAATGTCCTGGGACACATGCAACAAGTCTGTTATATTTTCAAGAGAAATAATAAAATTGTGTTCCCAACGGTGAATTTTCATGCCAGAACTAAATGTAAAAAAATATATATTTTACCAGGGTGGTACTCCAACACCTTTCGACAGGACCTTTGGAACAAAGATGGGAGCAAAGTCTGTCCTGTGGCTGACTGATAAACTGAAGGAGTGTTACCGCCATGGTGTGTCCCCAAAAACAAATAGCCACAAATCTGTCTCCAGTTCAATAACTGAAAATGTTGATTACCCTTTTATGACTATATAATTCATTTCAGCGCTTAGCCCTCACACCTTTACTGGAAAACTGACTCCATGTCCTGTCCTACAGGTCGTATTTTCGCCAACACACCTGACTCTGCCTGTATGTTGGGGATGAAAAAGAGATCACTGACCTTCCAGCCTCTAACCGAGCTGAAGGATCATACCGACTTTGAGTAAGACCCCAAAGAACTCTCTTACATGTTGTGTACGCATGCCTGTGAGGCCAGAAATACCGATTCAGTGGATGAATCACCATTGGAAATGTTAACCGTGCCACACCGTTCCTTTGAACACCAACTCTTTCCCCCTCCGATGTCCCCCAGGCACCGCATCCCAAAGAAGGAGTGGTGGTTGAAGCTGAGGCCCATCATGAAGATCCTGGCCAAGTACAACGTCAGCCTGGACACCACTGAGCATGCCCACATGGAGCATGTGATCAAGAAGAGAGTCCAGCCGTGAAGGCCTTGCCAGTGAAGAAGGAAGCTGCTCCACCCAAGGAGACGGACGAAGATTTATAACTTTCCTGTTGTCATTGTAGATATGCACCTTTCTATGCATTTGTTTAGCAGAAGATTTTTGAGGATGTGTGTTTTCTGCCTGGCCTCATCTGTGTTTGTCTTGGAAATGCTGCTACTCTCTACTTCATAACTCATCTGCTTGGATTCTTTTACTTTTTTTCTAATTTACTCCTGAATTAATTTGCTCTGCGCGCTGTGGAAAGTGTCTAGGATTTAGGCTTTTGTAGACGTCAACTGAATTACAAGTTTAAGAATGGGTCTTGTGCATGAAATCCTCTGTTTTACTGTCAGAGACCAAACACATGCTAAATCAGAGTGTGTAGAAGGAGAACCACTCCATTTGCAGGAAAGGTCGTCTTTACAAATGCCGCACACCCTCATATGACATCATGACCTTCACAAGAACAGACACGCCCCCATTCACATGGATGGAGCTGAAGTGAAGAGAATCCTCTGCTTCAAGTTCCTTGGTGTGTTCATCAACGAGAGACTATCATCTGGGTCCTGTGTTGAATGTGAAGATAAGTAAATAAATATGTCCAAAAGGCTGGGGTCATCAATTTATTCAGGTAAAAATTAAATGACAGATTTAGCCAATCCCATGTACACTGAAAATCCAGAAACCAGCACTGATTCTGCAACAAGAGTTTGAAAGGAACTACAATTTGGAAATAATATCATAGGCTTAATTTTTTATTTATTTAAACATAATTACACTGTGCTTTACACATTTTTCTTATGTTCTTTGTACATGTGCCTGTTTTTACTCAAAGTTATTGGAACATCAATGAAAAGAGATTGATTCTCGCAGTCTCTGGATAAACGGAAGCGGAAGAAAAGGGTTTCATGGGGCATTTAGTGCCCGCACTGCTAGCTGGGATTTTGGTGGACTTTACCAATGTCTGCCTGCGCTTAGGAAAGGTGCGTGTCCCCAGTGTCCGCTTCGGTCGCCCGGTTAGGAATGCGCCTCACGGCTTTGACGCAAGTTGAAATATCTGATGAGACATTATAGAGTACGGTGATATAACATGAGTTGCACATTGCCTTTATTTTTGAATTTAGTGTATTGACTTCCGAGTTTGATTAATTACACTAGACGTCGATTCATAGCTAGGTAGCAAGCTTTCTTGCTAGCCCTGGCTACTTAGCAGCTAGCTAGCAATCTAGCTTACTGTGTTGGTTAAACAAGTCTAGCAGGAGATAACTGGATAGATTGCTGAACCCAGCCGGCACTTTGGTAAAAGGAGTTGGTGGCAAGCGGAGGGTCGGGAGAACACGACGGGGTAGACGTGACCCAGGGGCGGCCGATGAGTTCGGACCAGGGCGGAGAGCCGCCGCTGTTGCAGGAGGAGGCTGATCCGGGACCGAAGACCAGTGGGAAGGACAAAACACCACCTGGGATCGGTGGAGGGTCAGGCGGCATGGTGAGTTGCGGCCTATAGTCACGTAGCAAGCTAGCTTGGCTTGCTGCTTTGCTAACACCGTTGCTAGCTAGCACGATAACTCGTTTCAACTTCTACCATCGCACCGCATTCAGGTTCTGTTCTTACCAGCGCTTTGAATCATTGCCAACACTATAAAAATGTAAGGGCATCTATTCTGCTTAGATGCTCTACTATTACACGTGCGCTACTAGTTGGTTAGCCACCAGGGTTCCATACATCTTTTTAGCGTTAGCATAAGAAGTTGCTAGTTGCAACCTTGGTTCAGTAGAACTAGACTAGTAGTCTGGTTAACTACTGGTAACGCGTTCGCTAGCTATCTCATCCAACGTGCTAATCGGGCGTTAGCCAAAGGGCGCTAGTCTGTCTCTGCCTGTGCACAGCTGTCATCAATAAATTTAGCTCTAGTCTACTCGTGCTAGCAAGCTATCCAATTTAGCAGTGTGCTGAGTAATCATTATAGCTAGACTAGCTACTGTACAGTACTTTAAGTTGTGAGAAGTGTTTAGCCATTTGGTTGGTGGGCTGTTAATGGGAATTATGCAGGGGCTCTAAGTTCGGAGCCATGTAACTACACAGCCACTCAATCCTACATGATTTAAATCATGTACCTTGCTAACCGGTGTAGAGCTAGTTGATTACCGAGAAATTGTTTAGAGCAGACCTTTGACTGCCGCTAGCTAAGTAGCTAGCATATATAATATGCGTTGCAATTGCCTGGCTGGCCTTTGCAGCGCAGTCAGCTGACTTGGCTTCCAAGATATATGGCTAGCTTAGCACAGGATCTAGCAGATGTTACAGCTGGCTAACTCGTGCGTCTAGGCACACCTTCTGTGGTTATCATGTGAATAAATGTCCAACACAGCCACTCAGACAGGCAACCAATGTTGCAAACTCGCTTTGGTTGAAAATTGAGTTATATGTACAATGTACATGTTAATTAAATGTCGAGTTGTGACAGCTGTTGTTGTCAGACCGTATACTCATTTCGAGGTAACGGGGTGGATCTTTGTAGCAGGTGGTGTCGGCTGTGGAACAGTGTCCTGAGCAATCATCAAACTCAATGTGCACCATTTTCATGCACCAAAAAAATAATACATCACTTTTGCAGTAGATGTTATGTTTTGTACGTAAATTTATGAACCCCAATACTTTTTGAAGTCCAATACATGAATTATTCAGGACTGTTTAACATTTACCGTCTCCAATTTGGTCCTATGGAGGACTAAAGGGGTTGGCAAAAATCAGCCACGTGATATGCTACTGTGTTTCTGTAGTCAGTATGTTTAATGGTTAACTGAGCTATATCGTAGCACACCTCTACATATTGTATGTTTTTAAGCCACATATGTACACCCAAACACGTTCAGTGAGTGTATTAATAGCATTTGAGCCACCTTGAATCTTGTGTAGCTGAACCTTTGGGTCAATGCCAGACCATTGCTTGTGTAAAACAACTTAAGCATTGTTATGACTCCTCGCTAAAGGCTTATCTTTTGGTAATGGCGAGAAGCAGTCTGCATTGAAAATGGCTTGTCCATGCCATCAATGTTCTGCTTGGAACTGTAGATTGGCAATGCTGTCCTCCAACTATAATGCTGGATTTGGATTGGCGGTAACTATGCACTCTTTTTGCAAACATGTATCTGACATCCCATAATGCAGGCATGGTTATGCAATGGCACTGCATGTGTGTTCATACTTATCATTCTTCCCGTAGCTCGCTGTATACTATATGTTAGTATGTCGATTGTAATGAAGTCGTTGGAAGATTTAGTTATGTACGAGAATCAGTGTTCGAACAATTTTTTTTTTGCTTAAAAACATCACACTGTACAATAAAATTACATCAATTTGAGTTTATTTTTTTGTCATTTATGCATACTAACTATTGACACCCTTAATGTGCTATTTACTAGTTTGAAGTTTCTGTTTGTGTAACTGGTGTCATCGCAATGTCAGCATCCCCTTCCTCCCCTTCTGCTCACTGCTGGGGTCAAATTAGGGCCTCAAAATACATCTTTAGCCAGCTACGCCACCTTAAGACTAGGTCTAAGATGAGGTGGGTGTTATTTATACTGAGGGAGGAGTTGGCCGATTCAACTCGGTTACACTTGCAAAATGTTTTTCAGCTCTGTGGTGGAAACAAATTGTGATTGAATTGTTGTTACTCTGGTATGTTGTTACTCTGGTGGCAATGAGTTCAGCCAGGATTCAACGTAGCATTTTCATAATTATTTTCCTACTAAAAGCTGTGCCTTTTTTAAGTTCCGTTTGATAAACTCGTAACATAGTCCAATGGCTTCGTCAACTTCTTTGTCATGGTTTATCTCTTGTTGAAGGTCACCTCCAAGGGCGCAGGTCTGAACCCCAATGCCAAGGTGTGGCAGGAGATGCCTGTGGCTGCCAGCGAGGCTCCTGCTGAGGCAGACGATGGCTCCCAGTGGCCCCAGGCCGACATCACAGAGGGTGACAAGACCCAGACAACTTTGAACTTTACAGCTCCACCAAAAATGTTATGAACTCAATAATTGGTATTCATCAGTGACACTCTTGTGCTCCAGGTTATTCTGAGCCTTCCCCTGCTGTATGTAAACCATACCCAGTCTGCGTCCTCCCCCTGGAGGAGGATAGCCCTGCGGCGGCGGCGGCGGCGGCGGCAGAGGTCGCTGTGAACGGCTTGGATCCTTCAGACCCAGGGTTCCCCCCTACTGAGGTCACCACCGCAGGTCAGTCACATTTCGCGTCCTGACCTCAGTATGAATGGCAAAACTGCGGCACAAAGGACTACAATTCCCTCGTTACTGCGTGTTCCTTTAATATAGTTTACAGATGTTTGTTCTTTTTTTCTTTTAAGTGGTCTCCAAGATGACGGCCGAGCAGCCCCTCCCTTCAGAGAACCTGCGGGAGGTACTCAAGAAAGAGCTGGAGTTCTACTTCTCTAGGTGAGTCTCATATAAATGCATATAAATAGAGGGTATGGCAAGATAGACCTTATTCCCCATGCTTTATAATACTCACCTGTGTTACCCCACATTTTTGATTTGCGTAAAGAAGAATATAGTATTCTCAGTATGACCTTGTAAGGCTTTGGAATTTGATTTGAGACATCTTCATAAAACGTGTGATAGACTTGCGACCGTTTTAGTTTGGTTTGCTTATCTGCTTTCCTTGTGCTCTAGGGAGAACCTGTCCAAGGACCTGTACCTAATGTCCCAGATGGACAGTGACCAGTTTGTCCCCATCTGGACCATCGCCAGCATGGAAGGCATCAAGGCCCACACCACTGACATGGACCTCATCTTGGACGTGTTGAGATGTAGGTGACCTTTTTGATTGAGGGAGCAAAGGGTATGTAAGTAGGCAACCACGCATGATCGTGGTCAAACTGGGTGCACGTGACGTTGCATAGTGCTGATCAAACCCGCTTTTGTCCCCCTCAGCCTCTCCGATGGTACAGGTGGATGAGAAGGGAGAGAAGGTCCGTCCCAATCACAAGCGTTGCATCATCATCCTGAGGGAGGTTCCTGAGACGACGCCCGTGGAGGTAACACTCAAGTCTACAGCTGTCCTCGTGGGCTTTTATGACCTCAAGTATTTCAATCTGGCATTTCAAAGGAGGAAGGATTTTCTTTGAGGTGACTAATAAACCGTATTTAGATTTGAATGTCCATAGTTAAAACGGATTTGTTTTTCCATTTCAACAGGAAGTGGAGGCCCTCTTTAAAAATGACAACTGTCCGAAGGTGATAAGTGTGGAATTTGCGCACAACAATAACTGGTACATCACATTCCAATCAGACACGGATGCTCAACAGGTAAACAAAAAACAACATAATTACACGCCCAAAGCTGTAATGCACAGTGGATTTGAAGAGTCAATATAGCCTCGATAAGATACTCCTCATGAAGAACTGCTTTCCTTCCAGGCGCACCGATACTTAAGAGAGGAAGTAAAAACATTTCAGGGAAAACCCATCATGGTGAGTTGCTTCACACCCTTAATTGTCGCAGTGTCGTTCTCTGCTAATTCTTCATTCTCACTCTTTTAAAACACATTTGTTTCCCACCCGTCAGGCAAGAATAAAGGCCATCAACACGTTCTTTGCTAAGAATGGCTACCGTAGCATGGACAGCAGCATGTACGCCCAGCAGACACAGACCCAGTCCCAGTACAGTTCACCTCTCTACATGCAGCCCGTCTACCCTCAGCAGCAGTATCCTGTCTACGGCATCGTCCCCCCCACCTGGACAACCTCCCCAGCACCCTACTTTGAGACCCCCCTGGTAAGCAAGCAAGTCTATGGCAAATTAGTGACAAACGTGGATAACTGCAGAACCTTTCAAAGCACACGTCTAGATAAAAAGGAATTGGGGGAACTCATTTGCCCGGACATGTTTTTTGAGATCTACTTTGCCGTAGAACAAGCATCATTGCGGTATTTATTCCTCCCCAGGCACCGTTTCCGAACAGTGGCTTTGTCAACGGGTTCAACTCTCCCGGGCACTACAAATCGGGCTCGAACTCTCTCAATATCTCTCGGCCCTTCAACAGAAACCGGTAGGTTTTGAACGCAGCGGCTCAGTGTGTTGCGTAGATCTTGATGTGGTTCTAAGGTACTTTGTAGAAACGTAACCATTGTGAACAATGGTCTGTGTGTCCTGCTGGAGTGGTGCTAGAGGCTGCATGCTCCCAGTGTACTGTGTCTCACAGGATTCATTCATGGGTTCTTCCAGAGATATTGTAACCTTTGCTCTGTTGGGAACTGAAAGCTCTTCACTCGCTGTCTTCTTACTGTCCCAACAGTGTCCCCCTCTATTCAAGAAAGAATGTAATAAATGCCTTCAGGTATAACCCTTCTATACAATCAGCTTCACTGCTACCCCCATCCCTAAATCCATAAAGGGTCCCATGCCACTTGCCAAGCAATACGTTTGAATGATTTTTATTTTAAGTTAATTACCATAATATAATATACAAGTTTGTCAGGTAAGTTATTGATAAATAACCCGTTTTGGCCTATAAGGAAGCTTTCAGTCATTGTCTTGGAAGTAACTGTAATGCCTACTACCTTGCTTTGAAAACAGTGACCCCCCCCCCCATCTTTTCACTGCATTATGATTTTTTTTTATCACTTCATCACCGCTTTCTTGATTTTGTATGAATGGTTGTTGCCTCAGCCTTATTTGGTAAAGGTGTCAATTTGGCCAAAGAAACATGATACAGTAAGAGATGAGTAGACTATCATAACCTTCTTACACCCTGACGTAAGAAGTTTCTAACTGAATAAATCAGCTTGGAATTTGTCAGAGACCGGCATATGCTGTCAAACATGCCAAGGCCATGTCAGACTTTATTAGATTGTGTCGTACGAAGAGGGAATGTGGGCAGTGGGGACAAATTGGTTTAGTTTCTCCTCCCCTTCCCTCCTCTCTTCCTGCTGTATTCACTACATCTCTGAGGACTGCCTTATTGATCTGAAGGTGCCAGATGAAGGAAGGGATAATTAAGACAGCATACCATCCATTTTGTTTTCTCTGGCTTTGTCACCCCTGGCAAAAGTCGTCATTATAATCAGCTTGTCATGAAAAGGGGGCTGCTCCCTGACACATTTCCCATTAAAGGTTTATTTTTAGATGCTGGTTTGACAACTAACTTTCACAAGCACCAATGCTCCCTGATGGCTCTGTTCAATTATTTAAGAAGCAAACTGTCCTAGCAGATGTCCTAGCAGATGACCTAGCCACTTATCAAGATGCTTGGAGATCTGTCGCAGGGTCTCTACCCTGCTCCTGGAGAGCCACCTGCTCCAGCACTAATCAAGCACACCTGATTCTAATAATTAGCTGGTTGATTAGGTAACTAGTGTTGAATCAGGTCAAAAAAGGGTTAGAGACCCCTGGAGTCTTATGCGTTGACGAGTCTTAACACCACGGTAGAAGCTTAACCCTTGTGCTGCCTTCGGTGTCACATGACCCAAAGGTTCATAACGAACCATCGTTGTGTTTACCCAATACAAAAGCAAATAAAAATAATTTTCTTTTAACCTTCGCAATGTGGGGGGTCTGAGACAGCCCAACGGTTAAAAGAAAATGCTTTACTTTGTTTTTTGATGTGGTAAAGTTGTTGCAAAACGACGGTGGGTCACAACGACCCGAAGATAACACAAGGGTTAAAGGAAATGCCCCTTGGCACATCAGTTGCATGTCGCCACATTTGTACAACAGACACTACAAGCCAAAGTCTTCCTTGGCACACCCCGCATTCATGCTGTGCCTGTGTGAACATCGAAGCCTACAACGTGTAGGCGAGCTCCAGGCACGTCGTCACACCCTTCCCTCCTCGCCCCCCCCAACAGAAACCATGTGAAGCCCCAGATGAGGTCAGGCGAGGTGTGCCCTGCGGCTGCGACCCCCCAGGAGAGCCTGACTGGCCTCCGCAGCCCCCAGCCCCCCAGCACCCCGGCCTCGGTACAGGCCCCCACCGACATAAACGCAGCCTTCCCGCACCTCTCATCGGACCCTGACGACGGCATGGCTGGGCGTGGAAGGTAAAGCCACCTGGCTCCCCGATTCAGGCTTTTCTGCAAAGTTGTTGTTTTGAAATGCAACTCTACTCCCTTAGACAGCCCTTGATGGACCCGATGATGAGAACATACTGCGCATAGAGGGAAAGGCAGGCGGTGGAGGGGAATGGCTTTGGGTTTTCTCTCTTCTCTCCATAATCTCCCCTGTAAACCCCCCCCCATCTCCTCCTCCTTCTCCCTCCCTCTAAGCTATGATCCTCCACGCCTGCCCCCGATGAGCGCCAAGATTATGAGATCTGAGGGTCTTGGCTAGCGGTTGGGGCTGCGCCTCAAGCCTACTTACCACCTGCCCCGCAACGCACCAGGGTTTATCCAGGTGTAAGGACATTGACTCCACCTGTATGCGCCTCCTTTTTCTTCCCACTATAGGAGGAGTACCTACAGAGGCACCCGGAGGAGGAGAGAGGACGAGCGCATCCCGGTAGCTACACATCTAGTCTTCTGTTAGATTAGAATTGACTATCATCACACTCGTCAGTGGAGAACACAACATTCTGGGCTACATGAGGCCCAAATAAACAAACGTACACTTGAGTTGCCTGATATTTCCGACATCTCCTGTGCGCTGAATCACTACCCCCCCCTCCTCCCTTGCCCTTTTCAGAGGCCCACACCCCTGGCTGAGGTGAAGCTTTCACCCCCAAAGTTTGACCTGGCTGCGACCAATTTCCCCCCTCTGCCTGGCAGTGTGGTCAGCACACAGGGGGAGCCCGTTCTGGAAAACCGAATGTCTGACGTAGTGCGCGGTCTGAACAAGGACAAGGTAAGACCTGCTAATCAGCTGTCAGCCCCCGAAATCACCACACCAATCACCATTTCAGGATTTTTTTTATATGCGTTTTCTAGCTTTCATGTTTTAGTTTGAACATTTAGTTAGAAGAGATTCTAAGTTTTCTGCCAATGGATAATATCCACAATGTGTATGTATTTATGTTTTTAATATTGTCACACAACATTTATTCTTAACTTCTGGCTTTTTCATGCGAGATGTCCTGCCGGTGATCAAGAAGTGAAACCTTAAGATATAAATGAGATCTACCATTTAGTGTTAGCGCAACCACTCCTGAGTCACTAGTTTAGTTCCATGAACGTCTGGTCTGTGTTCCGTAGCAGACGGAACAAGCCAGTAAGGAAGCCAGTGCACACGTTGCCCCGGCCCCAGAGGAAGCTGCACCTGTTTCCAGTCTTGCTCAGCCTGTAGCCAAACCTGCTGCACAGCCCCATGGACCACCCGCCCCCAGGTAAGACCCTGTAAACCAGTACTGCTCACTGCCATTTTTTTTTCTCTAATTGGCAATAGCGAGGATTGCTTTTAGGTTTGCTTTACTGGGATCAATTTGAGCCGTGTCACCGAATTAGCACCAAGTGCCTTTTAGAAGGCCGGTTCCCATACCCAAGGAGTTGATCTGGGACTAATGACCTTCCTGTCCTTCAGTGTGACCCATCATGAGAAGAAAGTGGAGCGAGCCGAGCCCCCCGCCCCCAAGGTGGCCCAGCAGTCAGCCCCGCCTCCCACTACGCCCAACCCACCCTCTTCCACGCAGCCCCTACCTGGTCCTAAGCCTCAACCCAGTGTCATGTCGTCCTCACAAGCTGCTGCGAGCACCAGCGCCTCCAGCACCACCAGCACCTCCACCACCACTGCCCCCATCCCCGTAATGGTAAGACATGGCAGTTGCAAAATGTCATGTTATTTACAAAGAAACTGTCAAACAATCATGCTCTTTTCCTTGACAGATTTTTTGGGGTTCTTTTCAGAGCCCTAAATAACTTTCTTCATTTTTTTCTCTTGCAGGAGCCCCGCAAGCTCAGCTATGCCGAGGTTTGCCAGCGACCACCCAAGGACTACCCTCCCCCAGCTTCCGCCCAGGCCCCGTCCCCCTCCGGCAGCGCGGCAGGCCAGCCCCTGCGGGAGCTGCGCGTCAACAAGGCCGAGGAGCCCGGCTCCAGCAGCGGGAGCAGCCCTGGAGACAGGCAGGACAAGACCCACGAGCGAGAGGGGGGCTGGGAGTGCAAAGAGAGCCGGCCCCCACGCGACTCCCAAGGTTACCGCAGCAACGGACCCCGAGGCAGTGGGGGCCTCAAGTTCCGCGAACAGAGACGCCCCCCACCGGCCCGGCGCAGCTCCCCCCAGGGGGGCCCCAGACACACTGGCAAAGAGCAGAATATTCCCCCAGCATTGCCAAAGTAAAACTCCATATGATTGAGGAAAAAGAAAAAAAAAGAAATGTATGAAAATATATATATATATAAATATATAAAAAATGAATTACATATAAAAGCAACAACCTTAATGGTAGCCACCTCTCACCCCTGGGACATGTCCAAAGAAAAGCTTTTGCAATGACAATAATGAAACGGAGTGGGACATCCAGGAAAAATGGGCAACAACATGCCATCGAATGAAGTGAACTTTCACAGAGGAGTTGAAAAGGAAACAAAAACAAAAAAGTATCATCTGAAGCCTCAATTCTTTGCCGAATTTCAAATCAGAGTGATTTCTGAGGAGGCAATTTCCTTTCAACTCTGCCTGAGAGAGGTGGGACACTGGCCCTGTAACGGCCCTCTACCCTTTTTAAAGAATAGATGTTGGTCTGCAAGGAACATATGCACTAAGAAGAAAAGAACATGCATATATGTCATGTACATATACAAAGATATCACTAACACGCAATGAGACATCCTTTCTGTTTTTCTCTTGCTCGTGTGCTTGATTTTGCAAAAATGGGAAAGGGTTACCTGATGTCTGTATATGCATTGATTGTGAAGCAAGCAGATGTATGTGCTCCAGTTTTCTGTTGCACTGATG
Organism: Osmerus mordax; assembly: GCF_038355195.1. NCBI lineage: Eukaryota > Metazoa > Chordata > Actinopteri > Osmeriformes > Osmeridae > Osmerus > Osmerus mordax. The sequence goes on along the minus strand of NC_090056.1, from coordinate 6,288,682 downwards.
ACAATAATTCTTTCTTTCATGAAGTTGCTAATTGTAAGTACATGCATTTAGAATCATTGTCCTGAAATTGGGCAGATTGGGTCCTCTAATGTATATTCATGAAATGTGTCATATGCTGAAATTTGGAGCCTGGTTAATGACCTGCTCACATCTGTCAGAATTGCAACTAATGGCGATTCAACCACAGTTCTATTTGTGGTTTGCAGAGATGATGTTTTAAGCAGCGATCTACTTGTGGCAGATCGCATTGGTCACTTAACCATGCATTACCCTGATCCAAAGCTGTGTATTTTTAAGTTGAGTCATCTCTGGTACCTTTCCTGATGTTTCTGGGGCCCCCACCCAGAGGATTCAAAACATGCTTATTCTGATTCAGTCAAGCTCTCGGTTTACAACCCATTTTTATAAATGGGGATTAGATTTATGGTCAGACATGACTGTGTGTTGTGCTTGGCAATATCCATCATAACAGGACATCCAGGATCAGTACAATTTATTTTCCTTTTCTTTTTTTTCTTTTTTATAATGGTGGTATAGTATCAGATGTAGACTGAAAAGTGCTGATAGCTGAGAGATGGATAGCTCTACTCATTTGGCAGTTAAGTAAAGGGTTAAAAATATCAGACCATTTCCATGTGCTATGTGCCAGCTGTCTATGATCATAGCGGACTTGATAGGTTGAGTTGTCAATGAGGTCAGCTAAGTAATGTAGTCGTGGTAAAATGGGACTTTAAAACTGTAGGGGAGTAGTTGCCTGTGCTATAGTGTATTAACCCTTAACTAGCGGTGTCTGAGAATGTATTTGTTCTAGTGCTGAACAACTTCCAGGGCGAGGCATTTGTCAAAAACAGGTATCCACCACAGTTTGTTTGTTTTTTGCTTTTTTTAGGGTGAGTTTGCCGTTTAAATTTCAACAAAAAAAGACAGATTGACCTACTATTGAAGTTTGACTCGTTATGTATTGCTTTTAAAATTTTATTTATTTTAATCCTACAGTGCAACGCTTTTCCAATCTTGGTAGGCTGGTTTCCCCAAAGTTGTGTGAAATCGCATTGGCAAAGAATCACGCATATGACATTTGTATATTGTTTGAGATTTCCGCTGAGAATACTTGATGCATTGACTTTCGGTTTAGTAATGCAGCAAATGAGTAACCAATCACTGGGGCTGTTTTGTTTTTCATTAATGAGTATGAGCAGCTAGTGATCTAGTGTAATGAAATAAATGCACTAACTTGTTAAAAAGAATCTTACTCTTGAGTAATGTGAAATAATTTTAGAAACATACAGTAACGATATTGATGTTGACAAGCTTGCAAAAATCTACAGGAATAGCTTTTTTTTCTCTCCATAATGTTTGGGTTATTTTCTGTTTATTTTTGGGTTGGGTGCAAAAGAGGATATAGTAATGGATTGATTTTAAGTGTTTGAGACACTAAGTTCTAGAACTGTATGAAATGTCACAAAAAAATAAATTATTTTGATTTGGCTACTGTGTCACATATTTTATGCATGAATACTTAGGAAACTTGATTTTTTTGGGGGGGAACAGTAGTATTGTCGGACAGGAGTAACATTACATACGGGATAACAAGTTATCTTAACACCCCAAGTTACCTAACCCATGTGGACTACCTTTTTTTAGTGCCAGTGACAGTAGTTCACAGAAGGTATATTTGGCATGTAGAGCTAAGTACGGAGCCATCTGATGCCTATTTTTGGAGAAAAGCTACAGTACATGCATGTTGTCTGTCTTAGTTCAATTTGCTGTTATGCTATGCTTCAAAGACACAGGATGCGTCCCATTATCATTCAAATAAAACAAATATGACAATATATAAACGTGTGTTGACTGGATCTGGTAGGCGTTGTCGACAGCTATGACGACGTCATTTGCGCTTCCGTGTTTATGTCAAGTAGCAGGCAAGCAAAACAATCTGTTAGCAAGCAAGCTACTCGTCAACCAATTTGAATACGGTTTGTGACGCTTTCAAATAGACACAAAATATACATTCACCAACGTATTCATATACAGTGCACATTTAAAATCGTAACTATGGTAGTGCCTTTGCACAGATAGCTATCTCTACCAAATTAATAAACTAGCTTATGTGTTGTAGCCATTAGTAGCTGGCTAGTAAAACTGAACTGTACAAGCTAGCTCTAACGATGAAAATCTTTCGACGCGCTGGCAGTAGCACACTAGCTAGTCTAAATGTAAACGTTATTGCGATGTCAAAGGGAAAAGTTTACCATGCTAACTTGCTATGTAGTCAGGATGTATGAAGTCCATGCAAACGACCCAGAATGGTCAGGCAGTTTACTTTTTTAGCGTGTAAACGTACCAGGTTGTTCAAGGGTCACATCTAGTGTAAGGCTTGGAACGTAGTTAGCTAGCATGCTGCTTCGTTCATCTAACTAGGTAGCTAGATACAATATATTTGTATAGTGTGGGTTAGGGTGTGCACGATAGCTGGCTTTTAATACTAGCTAACTGAAGTATTATGTAATTTATATTTGGCGGGGGGGGGGGGGGCAGGCCACAGTTCCAGCACCTTGCCCATATGGCCACATATCTTGATCGCTAGCTAACTATCTAACTAGCTTAGGTCTTCTGACTAAAATAATGTCAATGTCAAGATAATTACTTTTGAGTGAAGAGGTAAATGAAACGTCTGGACCTCATCTTCTGCTCTTTTGTCGAAATCATGTTTCTATTTTTTTGGCTAAGAATAATAGGACTTAAAAATATATTTGTATTTCAGCCCGGAACTACACCCCTAACCCGGGTTTCCAGCGTGGTGTGGTGTCACCCTTCCCGGGTGCCATGTTCCTAAGTTCCACATGAGCTCTACTATGTGGTATATAATGCAAAGCATTCAGAGTAAATACTCCTTGTCCGAGCGACTCATTCGCACTATTGCAGCCATCCGCTCCTTCCCACATGACAACGTGGAGGATCTCATACGCAGAGTATGTTTGTTGGTGTGTCTATTGGTGTCAAGGCTCAATTCTTACAGCCATGATTGTTTTCTGTTTTCCGTTGAAAAAGACGTTTTGTCATTTTGCTCTTCACGGCAGGGAGCTGATGTGAACCGCATGCATGGCACCCTGAAGCCGTTGCACTGTGCCTGCATGGTGGCTGATGCAGACTGCGTGGAGCTGTTGTTAGAGAAAGGAGCTGAGGTACCACCGACTCACTTATGTTAAACTGCACTGTAGTTCTACACTTACACACACTTTTAATTCATGAATCGGCAGAATCATCCGTCCAAGAAGTAAATCCCTCCACTACCAACCCTTCCACTCCTCACGTTGTCTCCCGATCAGGTGAATGCCCTGGATGGCTACAACCGCACCGCGCTACACTATGCAGCAGAGAAGGATGAAGGCTGTGTGGAGCTCCTGCTGGAGTATGGTGCCCAGCCCGATGCCCTCGATGGCAACAAGGACACTCCGTTGCACTGGGCCTCCTTCAAAGACAACCCGGAGTGCGTGAGAGCTCTGCTGGAGAGCGGAGCCTGTCCCAACGTCCGAGACTACAACAATGACACACCCCTGAGCTGGGCCGCCATGAAGGGCAACCTCGAGAGCGTCAAGGTCCTGCTGGAGTACGGGGCCCAGGTCCACGTCACCAACTTGAAGGGCCAGACGCCAATCTCCAGGCTGGTGGCCCTCCTGGCTCGGGGCCTTGGCACAGAGCAGGAGGAGGAATGTCTGGAGCTGCTGTGTCGGGCGGCAGGGAGGTTTGAAATCCGTCGGGCCGATGGCACCCTTCCCCGGGAGCTCAGCAAGGATCCCCAGCTCCTGGCCCGGCTCACCAGCATGGTGGCCCAGGCCCCCTCCCTCCGCAGCCTGGCCCGATTCACTGTCCGACAGAGCCTTGGCGTGCGGTTCCTCCCCACGGCCGTCAAAGAGCTTCCCCTACCGGAGTCTGTTAAAGAGTATGTACTGCTGAGAGACTGAGAAGGACATCAGGGACATCACTGTCTAGCCATTAGACCGTTTGTCTTATTGCATTTACAGATAATTTACAGCTAATAATGGAAAGTGTTCATGTCAAATGATACAAGCTGTCCAGTAATTCCCACCAGGATTGGATAGGAGCATGGGGGAAGTAGCTCTTAACGTGTATACGTGTGTCTGCTGTAGGAGTGATGTTGATTGCCATTCATGCGTGCTGAATGTGCGTATATGTCTGTGAGTGACATTTTCAAGACCGTTTTTTTTTCTTTTACGAGTCTACAGAGCCGTACTAGCAATCCCAAGAGAAGTTGCCGTATGAAGCGAGCAGGTTAAAATGTAAACCTGGTGTCAAATTGAATTGTTCATATTGCGTCACTTTTAAGAGTAACAAGCACTAAGAATTTGTTTATGAAAGAGGAAACTAGAAGCTTTGCTATTCTCTAGATGTTTCATGAGTGTGCCAGGTAAAACTGTTTCCATTTTGCCATCTCAATGCTTGTAACATTTTCAGACAGCATGGTGTCTGTTGCATACAATCATCTGTATCAAGCACTTACTTGACTGAACTTGTGTATACTGTATGCCATTTGGTCATATGTGCACATTTACATGTTGATTTTGAATTGGTGAGCTTCACATTGAAAGGAAAAGGTACAGTTTACACTGGAACATTTTTGTTGTTTTAGTATCCAAAACACCCTAATCAAGAATAAACTGTTGTTTTGATTTAAGTAGGTGTACTCTTTAGTTTAATGTTAATCTTGTGCTATTTACTATTGATACTTTTAATGGTGCTTATTCGTCCAACTTTAGCACTGCATACTTAATGTTACTTTAAAAAAAGGTTACCAGCAACCATGACATGTTCCTTTTATAATTGTTTATTTTAGACAAAAATGTTTAAATATTAGACATTGTGAAATGGCATGATAAGTGGAAGTGTTAATAGTTTTTTAAAGATATAAGCTAACAATGTACTTATGTTTGTAGTGGAATTTAAAAAAAAATAATTTTGTGCTTGGTTCAACTTGTTTGTTTTGCAGGTGTGTAAATGTACATTGTGTCTTAGCAACATCGATGTACACCCGCAAAGTGCTTTTTTCTTTTGTTTTACTTAAAACAGTAAATGCCTTTCCTGATTACCTACTGTACATTGTTTTTTTCCCCTTCATTAAATGTATAAAAAAATAATTTGTTAAGAAACTAGGAAAAGCAACTTAATGTTAATCATATCTGAGTTGACATTAAATATTCTAAATAATTTAGGTTTAATTGTTAATATTTTTGATCACATTTTATTCTTAAACTGTCCAGAAGGTGTCACTAGGCTAGAGTTAGTTAGAAGTCAATGATTCATCAGCATGAATATCAGACAGCAATCATAATGAATTAATGTAGGCTTCAGTAATGTTGGAAAGCCTTTACTTACAAATCACAAACCTTTTATACTCTCATCCCCCCCACCACAGTCAACCCTTTCACACATTTTCAATAAATGTCATATTATTGTATTATCTTGATTCTTTCTCAGTTATCAGCCACCTGGTTTAAATGCATATTATAACCAACTTCTTTTCAATTACCCTTGTTGAGTTATGTGTTTTTTGTTGTAATTTCCAAAGCCTCATTGTTGTCCCTTGTCCCGACACAGGACGTTCATTTCCAGTGAGACAAGAAAGGTTGAGAGTTTCAGGAAGGAAACTAAAACAACACTGAAAAAGGCCCCTTTCCAACAAACCTTTAACACAGCGGTTACAATCATCCTCATTCACTGAATAATATATAGTTTTTGTCCATAAAAATGCTGTAGTCAATAATTATTCAGATTACCCATTGATAACTTAACCAGACTTAATCAAGATGGAAGACCTCTTTCAGGTAGATTATTCCAAGTGTACTTCTCCTCCCTCACAATAGGCCCAGACACTGGAACCAAGCCACTGTTTATGCAAGACTTGATCTTAGGGACTGGATACATAATTAAAGACATAGTTTCCTTCTTGACAGGAAACCGAAATGGGAACAACACAATTTGCAAACAAAACGAATGAGCTGAGCATTCGATATCAACATGATGGGTGAACACTGGGGCTCAAGAAACTTAATTAGAAGGATCGTCAATTGGGAAGTTTCTCTGAGGCATTATGTTGCAAAGTTCACTTTCTGTTTTACTTTTGTTCAAAAAATTTAGATGTCATGTGTTATTTGCCTGTTATGACTAATGCATATGAAGATCTGTTCTTGGGAATATTCAAATGAATAGACTTTGGCATTTGAAGAGTATAAACATAATTGTATAAATGTAATCACGTTCTATTAGAAAGAGATTGTCAAGGGCCTGTCAAGAGGTTATGAGTCACATTTTCTTCCGGGGTCGTGGAATTGCGTTATTTCTATCAGTTTCATATTCTGTGCATAATGTGGTATGGGAATGACTGAGTAACATTTTGATGTGACCCTTTATCACTACCACTATTATGTAGTCCAATTCTAATAGTGCTCCAACATTCTATTATCATGAATTATTAATACTGTGCACATTTATACTGTATGTTATACTGTATTTTATACTGTATTTCACACAGACCTGAGTTTAAAAACCCTGACGTAAAACCTCGCGATGATTTGAGGAGGGGAGTGTCAAATTCCAGGAGAGAAGAGAGGAGAGAGAGAGAGGGCGCAAAGGTGAGTTTGTAAACAGTTTATACAGTTTAAATTAACAACGAGTGTTTAATTCAGACCAAAGAATAACAAAGTGATATAATTTTTTTTGTAGAAGTTGTTTGTTAGTTTCAATATTCGGAATGTATTTTGAGAGGTGAATACTTGTCAAAAGTGCCAGTGTCGCCTCGCTCGTACTCGATTACCAGCTTGCATAGTAGGATGCTAACGAGCTTGCTAGCAAGTAATAACATTATTTTATACGTCATTAGGCAGCATTAAACATATATGGATTCATGACACAAAAGAACCGACTATATCCATGCTCCTGTTGTCATTTTCTTAATTAATTATCGTTGACTAGGGTTTCAAACTGCACTTGTATGCACATTATGCTCCATACCGACAGTAGGGGCCTGTTGTTAGCGAGCAAGCAGGGAAAGTTGTATTCCTTGACAGAAATCGCTTTTAGCCAATAACATTTGCTGTTGGATTTCATTGACATGTTACTGAGCAATACAGGGTCAAGATATTGCTGATTGATATGCGTATGACCAATAGTTTTAAAGACGGGGCGGTCTCGTACGGGAAAAGGCAGGGTCTAAATTGGCTCGTGTGCAAGAAGACATTTGACTGCTAACACAGTAGCAGATCAAATGCAAACTTTGTAAATAAGCGTCTGGAAGTTTCAGCGGTGTCAACTTTAAACACGTACAATTGAAAAGTAATTTAATATTCCTTGCCAGTATTTTTTTTGTTGATATTGTCAGATAATGTATGGTACGTGTAGTCAAATTTGGACATAAAGCAGGTCTGGCTATGTGGCATTAACACCACACAAATCAAACTTGTGTGGTTGACTAAAGAAGGAAAGACAGTTCAATCACTGCTTGCGGATAAAACTAATGTGTATATTTTAATCTTGCGAAATACCTGGAACTTACCTTATACTTGTTCATTACCTTGACAAACAATTGTAGTTCAGTATACTGTTTTCCAGAGGTCAATCAAGAGCTGGCAATTACAATTATTCACACGTAGAAGATGCTTGTATTCAGTGGTATTTGTTTTGTCTGTTAAGTTGGAAGAGGTATCTTGAGTAATGCAATTTGAGCTCTTGTATGTCCCTCTATGCATCCCTAAGCTTGTCACCACAGTCCTTGGGAATGTAGGTCATCATTTTCGCTGGGTTGCAGTTCATTCTATCACGGCAATGTTAAAAAAAAAAAAAAAGAGAAGAAATGTCAGCAACAGAACCTGTAATGAAGATATGTTTGGACGGGCAACGACAAACACTTGTCATTGTTATTGCTGGAAATAGGCAGAATTACTAAATGTTGGCCTTTGATTTCATGTCATATGATCTACACATTGGGCTTGGGTTCCAAGCCAAGAATTTTATTCAAGTTCAATGGATCTCTCTCCAGTGAAATGCACTGTAGCCAAGTCCAGGACTTTGCTTAATCTTCGTCTGAAAACCACCCTATGTAATTGTAGCAGAGCAGACACATGGTGATAAAAGCCCTGACCAGATTTCCCATTAGTTCATAACTTGGAACTTGTGTGACAAAGTTAAATGGTCTATTGTTTGTAAGTTAGGGCAACAAACAACACTTTGGGCATTGCCTTTCACAAGCAGGTGATCCTGGATTTCATAAAAGATGGGTCCTGTATTGTCCTGCTTTCTGTCTGCTCTACATGGCTTTAGCTTACTATTTTAGTTAGGCAGACATGTATATCGGGTTTCATTTGTTCCATTTTGCAAATATCAGGTTAACGTTGGTTACATGAATGCACATTGGCTGTTGTACACACCCAGCAGCCTGGATCTCCTCATCAAAGCCCCCCAACCCCCAGATCTCCAGCACCTCACTTACAAGCCACCAAATATCCTTGATCCCCCCATACCAATCCACGACCCTCCCATTCTCTGTCTCTCTTTCTTTTTTTTCCCTCTCTCTTTCCCTTCCTCTCCTTTGTGGGGTCTCCCCTACCCTCTGGCAACTCAAGCCTCAGATTCCATGGCCCTGGCTGCAGTGGGAGCTATTAATACGGTTTGTTTAGTCAGTTTCCTAGCAGGCCGCATCAAACACTGCAGGCCGGCGGCTGATTATAGCAGGGACTCGCTCCCCTACACCTGCTGAGTGGGAGAAATCCAAGTGAACAGCAGGACTCCGCTGGCCCCTCCATTGGAGAGACTGGAACCAGGCCACCTCTGGGACGTTTCCATGTCACCTTGGATAAATGGAGGCACAAATAGGTGGACGCTTTATATTAATAAAAATAAATAAATAAATTCCACAACCAAAATGGAAACGTGTATGCGTTTTCATCATTGCAGGTGTAACATAACATTAGTGGTTCCAGCCTGCGTCAAGGTAAATCTTAAGTCAGTCAGCTGCTCCTTTAAAAGGTTAGACTACAGACGGCTGTCGGAGAGGGTGGAATCCACGCAGTCGCTCGTGCTTCGTCTCAGCGCCAGCCTGCTAATTGATGTGTTTATTATTGCTCATAAGTAAACCCCCGAGGTCTGCTCAGCCTCTCTCCCTCCAGATGTGGCCGTTTCCCCGGCCCCGTCCACACCCACGGTATAACGAGGCGACGGTGGATCTCGCGTGTAGACGCCCCCGCTCGCACGGCTCTGCCCAAATAGACTCAGTGGCTTGGAAGCAGTGTGTGAGGGCCCTGCCTCCATCCTGCTGGCTCTGCTTTGGAAGACCCTGTGAGGTCCTCCTCCGAGGTCTCCTAGCAGCCCGACCGCTCTGTCTGCACCAACCCTTCCTTTTATCTCCGCGGGATAGAGATTAGCCACTTGCACGCAAACAAGATGCTGCGGCATCATTTTATTTTTAGAGTATTACTATTATTTTTGTTTGTTTTTTTGCCAATAAAGAAATAGAGCAGTGAGTGAAGATACAAGCGTTGTTCCTGTCCCCCCCCCCCCGACCACATGATTGTCTACTTCAAGCTGCTCCTGTGGAACTCTCCAGAAATCATGTGTCGGCACAGGGCAACTGTCGTCATCCAAGTAGAAAGAGAGGAAGGAAGGGACTGTGAGACTGCAGCGCTGGAAAACATGTAGCCACCAGCCAGCGGTATAAGTAGCCTACTCTGTTCCACTTGATTATGTTAAGCAGTGGTTTAAAAACCACAGACAAGTAAGCTTCGGTAAAACAGTGGTAGTTGCGTGCAAGGTTCTGGGCCTGCCGCAGGTCAATTATCCTTTCATTAGCATCATTGCACCATTAGACATAATACCAGGTGCTGTTGTGTCCAGGGGAAGAAGAGTAGCAGGCCTGTGTTGTTTTTAGGTGGTTCAGTGTCGTCTCTCAGTGGTGAGACAGAGTTGTGTAATAGTTTACCGGACGTCATCCTGAGCCAGTCGGGAGTGCTGAAACTTTAATGCTCGCCTATCCAACACCCTCCCACCCCCACCCCGATGTAAATTTAATGACCAAGTTATTTTTCTAAACATCCTGACCCATCTTCAAGTGGAAGTTTGCTAAAATGAGAGGGAGCGAGGGAGAAAGGGAGAAACAGCTAGCGGAACAGGAGGAGGAACTAGGGAGCGAGGGCCGACGCAACAGCAACATACAGCAGCTGCTCACTAGCAGAAGTTGTAGTAGAGCCAGTCAGGCTCAAGCAGCACAGCGCCGTTTTAGGTTATATAAGTTCAACTTTACTTTCAAGAGGAGGACAAACCAAACATTGGCTTGTGCGTATGGAGCTTTTGTCAACAGCATGTGCTTAGAGAGAGGAGGTGAGAAGGGAGCAGAGGAGGGGGGAGGCCACAGACTTTGCCTACACATTTAGCCCCTTCGGTTCAGTTAGCCCATAGAGCTAGCCTAGCGATGGCAAACTCAACACCGTGGTGCTCGTCCTCAGTTGGAGGATTGTGTCGCTGAGGACGTAGCCTGTCACACCGTCATGAGCACACCACACCAGCTGGACAGTTTCAAGCCCAGTTTGTTGGGACCAGAGTTCTGGGACTGTGATAGGGTTTCTTGTTTCTTTCTCGTTGGGCGTGAGTGTAAGGAAGTGGGTGAGGAGCTATGGGGAGAGGAGAGGGTCACAGAGTGTTCTGCTGCAGATATTTGAGCTGTGGAATCAGAGATGATAGTCCTTCTGGAAGTCGGTAAAGAGGGGGGAGAGAGAGGGATTGGATGTATATAGAGTGGCGGTCTGAGCGAGGAAAAACAGAATGGGAGGGAGGGAGGGTGGGTGGGTGGGTGGGTGTGGAGGGAGGGAGAGATAAGATAGATGGAGTAAGAGGCACTTGGAGACTAGAGATGGGGGTGGTGGAGAGGGAGGGAGAGGTAGAGAGCGAGAGAGAGCGGGAGATGTCTTGTGCAAACGGTAGCGTCCTTCTCCTTTGCAAGCTGCACCTCATTGGCTAGCCCAGAAGCCCTCTGTGTAAAGGAAGTATCACCAGGGAAACTTCATCTCGCTGCCTGTGTGTGTGTTTTCCTCTTGGCCTAGGTTATTTTTGAATCTGCTTCCTACACCGACCGAGGCTACCACCAGCCGACAGCATCCCTGCTTTGTTGCTGCCGGGAACGGATTTCGAAATAAACGAAAAGAAAATCCCCCCCAACAATGTTCTCCTCTTCTACTCTTCCGCAGTTACACTGCAAGCTCTTTGCAAAGATGGGGGACGACCGACCTTTTGTGTGCAACGCTCCTGGCTGTGGACAGGTGAGCCCTCTCTCTTGTCTTGGGTTTCAGGTCTGTCTGCATGCATGTACTCTTTGTGGTCGTTGAATGTAATATGTTGCGCAAACCACATAGACACTTTCGCTTGTTAATCATTATTGCCCCTTTTTTTATGGTGCAGCTTTTTCCCCTTGACTAGCTCAAGTTGCGATTGGCAGTCGATCCTTATTTCTTCATCGTCACGTGAGGTTTCCTGGTAATAGTGTTGGGTTGAATGGGCTTCATGAAATCACACACAGATTTTTTCCTCCGTTTTCATCTTCGTACCGTTTGCGTTCAGCCAACAAGCGGTTAACGTGGACACTTCTCGTTCCTCTCTGGTTGCCCTCGTGAACAACACACTGGAGTTGAGGCGGCGGCACAGATCATACTGATAGTGCGAGAGCTCGTGCTCCTCTGAAACAACAATGCTCCCGTGGTGTCGGCCAGTGACTCACAGATGAGTAATCAGGGCCCAGTTATTGTTTCAACCTGTCTCCTGCAGACAGTGTTTTGAGCCATAGAGGTGACTCAGCGACGCTTCAGACAACACACACACGCACACGCCAGGAACATGGCTCTTTATAGGCTCTGGCTGGCAGATTAAATAAGACTCGTAATTCTAGACAAATAAAAAAAAAAAAATATGGGGTGGGGGGGTGGGTGGGTCTGAGTGTGACTACATTCGTCATGGCTGTCTTACTAAACTGTCTGGGGTTGCGATACTGCAAATAAGATCCCATCCAGCCCACAAAAGGATAACCACGACAACGACGACCGGCTGTCGACACCGGAAGCGTTCGACGTGATCACACTACCTGCTGATTATCCCAAAGTGTTTTGTGACTCCCAAGCCTACGTCGTCGCCTGCCCCCCCCCCCTCCTGCTGAGACCAGGTGCCCACAGGGCAGTCCTGTCCCACCAACAGAGCAACATGCATCTGGCCTCAATAATGAATGTGATGTCCTTTTCTCCCTTCCCTGAACTTGTGGAGATACCGACGGAGCCCCGCCCCGCCAGTGTTGCCAGTCACACGTTTCCTCTCCCAGCTGACTCGCGTCTGCGAACGTCACAATCTTCCCATTTATCATTTATATGGATCGCATGATTAATTTAGGGATCAGCGAAAGGAACTGGAGAACGCTTACCTTGAGGCTAACCGACGGGCCACGCTTGGGTTCGGCGCCGTCTGTGGTCGGGTCGCCCCGGTTGGGGGCGGGTGGAAACCGTCGGCGTGTTTGGGGTCGCAGCAGTGTTGGGGTTTGTTTCGCCGCCCTCGCGCTTCACGTGCCTCTCGGGTTTTTTGAGGCGGGCCCAAAAGCGTTGGTTGACAACGATGTTGTTTCCAGTGTGAAGCCACGGATTCTGCCTACAAATCCACGTTAAGCCTTCGACTACCGCGTCTATCAGTGAAATGCTTTCTCCTTTCACATGAGCTCTTTGCTATTCAGACGCATTAGTCTGTGTAGGGCATGCCAGCGAAGGACGTTGAGTCGAGGCCTTCGCAGAATGCCAAGACTTGAGGTCCTATCTGCCTGTCGAGAGCCTTTTCATCAAGTTAGCAATAGCAACAAGGCATCCTAATAATAGCTGTCAATCCACTGTGTTAAAGCTAGACCAGGGTTCCAGTATCTGACACACCATGATATGTACTTTTAGAACAGTTCCCCCTTCCCCGGCTAGATTGTCCAGTCTGTGAGACAGTCGTTTGTATTGGTGATGCTGCTGCCGGTCGCTCCGTCTAAAAATAAGCGGACACTTGGCTGTGTTTCCACGGCGCTCTCTCACGACTGAACTTGTAACTGTGACACGGCGACCAGAAATAGGCAGCGAGAGACGGCGGCTGCAAAGGCCTCAGCCTTGCAAAGGCCTCAGCCTTGCAAAGGCCTCAGCCTTGGCTCCTCCTCCTACATGTCCTCACCTCCACTTCAGACACACATTTTAACAAGAGGGGAGGGGGAGGGAGAGAGGGAGAGGGGGAGGGAGGTAGCACAGAGAATTGGATCACTACTGCAAGGACATCACACGCACACAAAGCAGAACACCCACATGCTTTTGCTAAATCTGACAGCAAACAGGAATCAAGCCTTCTTATTCTGCGAAGGGTGCTACTCATAACAATGAAGCAAGCAGCTAAGGGATTCAGGTGGCTGAGCGGTTAGGGAAGCGGGCTAGTAATCTGAAGGTTGCCAGTTTGATTCCCGGCCGTGCCAAATGATGTTGTGTCCTTGGGAAAGGCACTTCACCCTACTTGCCTCGGGGGGAATGTCCCTGTACTTACTGTAAGTCGCTCTGGATAAGAGCGTCTGCTAAATGACTAAATGTAAAATGTACTTGCTTGTTGGTGCAAAATAAAGCTTTACATCTTTGTACATCCATCCACAGCAAAAACGTTTTGGTCATCTAAAGATCTTATTGATGCAAATGAAGTTCAGTTTCATTGAGTGGCCATTTTGACTGATTTCCTTGATGTAAACCTACACGTGGCAGTCCGTCAGCAACATGGCGTATGCCTTGAATGATATTGATGCACTGGGTAAAAACCCCTTTGTTGTCACACGCGTAAGGATACAGTGTACATGTGTTCCATATCCCTAGAAACACAATGAGACTGCCTGTCAGATTCAGTGCAAACCGATATGGAGGTGAAGGGTCAAGTCTGTCCCTCAAGTCTTCAGGCTGAGAAGATGATCACCTTGACGTTCCTGTGCTCCTCTCTCACACCCCATCCCTTTTCTCATCCCCCCCCCCCTCCCTATCTGTCCTCCATTTTCCTCTCGTTCTAGAGGTTTACCAATGAGGACCACCTGGCCGTGCACAAGCACAAGCACGAGATGACACTCAAATTCGGCCCTGCCAGGACCGACTCTGTCATTATCGCAGGTACTTTGTCTCCCAGTGAGTTAAGAATATTCAACTTCTCCTCTTTCTATCATTTGGGGGTTGCCTTAACGGGTGGGGAAGTGTTCTGTTATGCCATTTCAGTAGAGTTGCGCTGAACGAATGTGTCGTCGGTCTGACAATGATAACGTTCTCTGAAGATGAATTGGCTGTGAACACAGTCGTGTGAATTTGACTCATGTCAAACTGACATGACCACAGACTGTTGCATGAGGTCATTACCACGTGTGAAAATGAGCTGCAACACGTCTTTCAAAAAAGGATATTTCTGTTTCTCTCTCTCTACCCTGGCAGACCAGACACCTACTCCCACGCGCTTCCTGAAAAACTGCGAAGAGGTGGGCCTGTTCAACGAGATTGCCAGTTCCTTCGAGCAGGAGTTCCGCAAGGCCCAAGAGGATGACGACAAGAGGGCCAAGAACCCTGTGAGCAATGGGATGAGGGGAAGGATGAGAGGCATGGCGTTTTTGCGTGCGTGTGTGTGATGCAGCTAAGGGACCCAGCTCTTCGAAGCGGCGTCTGTCCTGTGCACATTGCCTCATCCATGCTTTGTCCTGTCTCTCTCTTCCACGCCATCTCCCCCCCCGGACTCCAGCTCCCAGCTCCCCACTCCGTGGCCCTGGACATGAGCCTGCAGACGCCGTCTGATGTGAAGGTGAAGGAGGAGGAGCCTGTGGAGGTGGACTCCTCCCCCCCGGGCAGCCCAGACTCCATGTCCAGCATGTCGGACAGCAACAGGGAGTCCCTGGTGAGAGGAAAGGTAGGGGAGGGGGTAGGGGAGGGGGTAGGGGAGGGGTAGGGGGGTGTAGGAGAGGGACGTGGTCACACAGACTTGATTTGGTACACATGCTGTATTTCGTTTTTCTTCAAGAGATTCCAATGACGGCAAATTCCCTAATTGAGTCCTCTGTGTTCCCCTGCGTGTTCCCCTGCTCCCCCAGGACACGCCCCCGCGGCCCGCGCTCAGCTCGGCGCCCACCCCCACCATCGTGCGTCCCGGCTCGCTGCCCCTCCACCTGGGCTTCGACGCCCTGCAGCCCACCATGCCCTCGCCCACCTCGGTCATCACTCCCACGCCCCCCTCCAATCGCACCCTCGGGTGAGTCGACCGGGGCGACGAGGGGCTCGGACGGATGCTTTAGGAGGCCTTAAGGGCTGACCGCCAGGATCGCTGTGGTACCCCCTGTCTCCATGGCGATGTTGTCACCCATAGCACTGCTCTGCTCCTTGTGCCTCCAGGTCTCCCACCAGTCACTATCCCATGATGATGCACCTCCCCAACGTCCTCCCCGGCCCCGTCCCCTCCGTCATATCCGTGAGTTAGGAGTCACCTCTTCAGGCATACGCGTTGTGTCTTGAATTACAGTTCACTTCAGGACACCAACAGAGGCGGGATTGTGAGCATAAACATTGAAAGAGGAACCATGCACCCCACTTTCAGCCCTTTTCACATTTTCATAAACTTTTTGTGGTTGTGGGTGGGGATTTTTCATGAATATTTATTTCCAGTGATCACACACTCACAACTCTGTCGAGGCTCGTAAACATTTCTTCATGGGTTTAGAACCACAAGGCACAAACAAGAGCTGGGATTTAACACCAAATGTTTGTCTGAATCCAAACCACGGTTGCTAAGTTTAGCCTTACCTTCCAAAAGCAGGTTTTGTTGTTAAGTTACTCTCACAACAAGCAGTGTGTCCCTCCGCCCACACAAGTGACAGCTGCAGTTGTTAAAGTCCTGTGTGTCCTGTCTGTAGCTGGCCCGGCCCATGTGTATGGTGCCCAACATTCCCGGGATCCCTGGCCCTCCCCTGGGGGGCAACAGTAGCGGCTCCAACTCTCCCTCTGGCTACAACATCCACCTAGAGGCCAAGATGGTGAGCGACTGATGAGCTTTCTGTCTCTCTCTGTTCTACCGTCTCTGTCTCTCTCTGTCTCTCTCTGTCTCTCTCTGTCTCTCTCTCTCTCTGTCTCTCTCTGTCTCTCTCTCTGTCTCTGTCTCTCTGTCTCTCTCTCTCTCTCTCTCTGTCTCTGTCTCTCTCTGTCTCGTTTGTTATTATTTTCTCTCCCTTTTCTATTTCCCTGAGTTTCCCACTGGCTGAACACTGTTTTGATGTGTGTTGCATGGGTTGTTGAAGTTGTCCTCTGGTTGGTGTCTGTCCTGTAGAGGCTGAAGGCAGCGCTGGCCCACCAGTCAGGTCACAGTCTGGGGGGCATGGCTCTGGGCCACAGTCCCATGGTGCCCCAGAGAGCCGAGCAGAGCCAGCTGCTGGTGCAGCACCCGGACGCCCCCTCCCCTGCACAGCCCCAGGTAACACACACCCTGACACACAAGGCGCTCTAGCAAGGTCGCCTTGTAAAGCTCAGCTCACTCAGTCAACTGCACTCGTCGGATTTCATAACTCAAGTGTCTCCCCCCCCCCCCCCCCCTCCCCCCCCAGGTGTCTCCCGCCCAGCCCACCGGCGGGCGGCGGCGGCGGACAGCGGAGGACGACCCAGACGAGCGGAGGCAGCGCTTCCTGGAGAGGAACCGGGCGGCCGCCTCCCGCTGCCGGCAGAAACGCAAAGTGTGGGTCAACTCCCTGGAGAAGAAGGCAGAGGAGCTCAACTCCATGAACGTTTCCCTCTCGGTGAGTGCGTGTGCGTGTGCGCGTGTCTGTGGTGTCTATAAATACTGTTCATCGGCCTCAAACCATGACACCTACTCGTCCCAGGCTATATTGACCAGTTTGGATCAAATGCACCTTTCGATTATTTCTCAGTATTGACATTGTCGTTCTTTGCTAACACGCAAATGACCTCCCCCCCCCCCCCCCCCCCCCCTCCACACACACACACACACACACTCCACCCTCAGAATGAAGTGTCTCTGTTGCGGAACGAGGTGGCTCACCTCAAGCAGTTGCTGCTGGCCCACAAGGACTGCCCTGTCACCACCCTACAGAAGAAGACTGCATATCTAGGTGAGCTCACCACCCAGGGCTCCACGAGGTGAAACACAGCAAAACAGCCCTTTCATTGATTTGATTTAATTTTCACAATTTTCAATTGATTAGCTTGTGATGGCTAAGCGGTTAGTTGGGGGGGAAAAGAGTTGGGTTGGTGGGTTGAAATACAGAAAAGACTGTGTGTGTGTGTGTGTGTGTGTGTGTGTGTGTGTGTTTAACCCTCTCCTGCCCCCCCTATCTGTGGCACAGCAGCGGAGGACAGCATGAAAGACTCGTCAGAGCCCACGGGCTCGCCCGCCCCCGTCATCCAGCACAGCTCCCTGGCCCTCAGCCCCTCGGCCGGCCCCAACGGGATGAGCGCGCGGGCGGCGGCCGAGGCCGTGGCCATGTCTGTGCTGACTGGGATGGGCCAGCACCCTCACCAGCACCCTCACCAGCACCCTCACCAGCACCAGAACCGGCACCAGCAGCGGGGCGAGAGCTCGCACGTCATCATGGCCACACAGTCTCAGTCGGCTGCCAGATGATGAGCAGGCCCATAGCCCAGGACTAGGCACTTGCGCATGCACGCACACACACACACACACACACACACACACACACGGAACACCACCCACAAAGACAGGAGAGGAGTTGGAGCTCACTCCAGACAGACAGTCACCCCCATAGAAATGAATACATACATAAAAAATAAATAAATAAAAGGCCTTCTCTCGGCCCCATTTGCTGTGACGCCATTTTGCTCTGGCCTGGAGCTGCAGCAGCGTGCTGGGGACAGAGAGCTTCCTGTTCACTCTGCCATAGACTACAGGGGCTGGACTCCAACCCCCATCACCCCCACTCCCTCAACGCTTGCCCACCGACACCCCTCTGACCCTCAGCCTCAGTCCGGCTTTGCTTCCCTGGACTGTTGGACGGCCTTTTTCCTTCCGAGTGTACTGTGGTGGTGAGCTCTGCACTTGGACTTCTTCTGGCACACCTCTCACAGCTGTGGTCATGCCAGCGCACGTACAGACGCATGCTCCGGGTGGGAACGTGTCGGTAGTGTGAGTTCTTCATACCAAACACGGAGTGCCCGAGTCAGCCGTTTTGGAGCGAACGGTGCCTTGCCCTCGCAAACGTTGGGATACATTTTAATATCTAGCATATACTCACTCCCTCAGATGACGCAGGGGGCTCCAAAGACGCAATAACTTTTTTTTGCTATGTTGAACTGTCGAGATGTTTGAGTTTGAAATGTTAACTTTTGTAAGTCGTTCCACCACTAGGTAAGACGCCATTCACCGAAAGCTTACCTCATATATACTCTTTTTATGATACGTTTTATAAATGACGAGAGTGAATCCGAACCTCGCTGTGCGCCGATTCACAATCTGATACACTAAGATCTGGTTTGTTAGCTTGGTTTGCATGAGAGTTGCCGTGTTCCTGTGCAGCTTCCTCACAGTTAATTGGCACATCTTTTCCCCTTCCCTTTATGAATCCCAAGCTGGCAAAGAGCGCTGCTGATGTCTCGTTTGTCAGCCTTTCGTGGGATAGAGGATGGTACTTCAAAAGAGATTCTGTATTTATCTCTACAGCTGCCTCGCCCGTGCTGCTTTGTGGAGTGTAATGAGTCGTGTTGCCTTTTAGCTCTGTACAAATTACTGTTCAAAACAAGCCATAACAACCGGCACTGACGAATCACAATCTCGAAATGCCCAAAGATCCAATGATTTTGGGTGGGGGGGTGGAGATGGGGATGGGATGGGGGGGGGGGGGGGGGGTTGGTAGGGGAATCAGCTTTGGCTGAGTCTCACAGTGACACTTTGTCTGATCTGCACACTCACACACTAAATGTTTGAGAAGATGTTTGCCTTACAAATCACATTGGTGCCTCTACTATCTCCCTCAAGTATGATTTGGGTTTTTAAATTGCCATGAAAAAAAAGGTCTCTGTCTCTTAAAACCAAATTCAGACAGTATACTTTTGGATTTCAAAACATTAGCAATATGAGCATTGTTATGATTAGGAACAGAGGCTTTATTTTTATGCTAATTTGGAAGAATATCAGCATTTCTCAATGTCAGCGTTTTGTGATTCAGGACTTTGACTGCCATCTAATGGAAATACATGCAAACAACATTAGACGCGGAGCGTTGAGAAAAAAAAAAAAAACTCCAATAGCAGTCCCTGAACTGTTTAAATTATTCAGGAATCCCCATTTTAACAAGATTTGATTTTTTTTAAGAATTATGAAGCCTGAACAAGGTATATGCTTTTTTTTCTGGCATCTATATGTATCTGTCGTCTCTTTACAGTAAAATGCTTCTTTATCCTGCAGATATATTATGGCTTCAGACCATAAATGGAAGGGCATGTCTTGATGCACTAAAATATGCAGGTTTATTGTTGATTTTGTGTTGTTATGCAGCCTTTTATTTTTCCTCATCTTGTCTCTTTCAGGGGCACAGACTGCTCAACCATGTCTTGTTTATATACTATAGACATAATATAAATTGCTCAATTACTATTTGACTCACACATCTCACATGACTGAACCTTTTCTCCTACAGTCCCAATGGTGACCTGGCATTGTGTTAGCATTCTGAGCTAGCACTAGCACTCGGCTGCCAATCCTTAATAGACTTGTTCCAATGAAATGGAAAAACAGACTATATTCATCTTTCATGTTAGTTATTGTCGTCTGCACTTTTTATTTCAAACGTTTTCCGTAATGCGTGCTATTGTCAGGAATATACCAAATCCCTGACATAAGGTCTCTTATATCGTTGTGTTGTAATGATGACATATAGAAATGAATCTGTGTTAGATATCCATTTCTTTTTTTTAAATAATTATGTAAGTCCTGTCAGACTTATTGTATCCCTGTTATTGCATAGAAATTTAATTTTGTCTATGGATTGTCCATAGCGTAAAAACAAACAAGTAACTTATTATTGAATTGGTCTTATTGCAATCACAATTATATATTTTTCTAACATTTTGAACATTGATAAAAGTAACAGAACTGAATCAGAAAACAACAGTTTAATAACAAGGTATCAATGTGAGCCTTCCGTTTAGTATCCAGTATTTACTATTTGATTTGTTCATTCGCACTCCCTATCGTTGGACGGATGTTTTCAGAAGTTGTCTTTGTACTGTACATATCTGTACTATATGAATATATTTACTTTTCCATGCATGTCAAAGTGGAATACTATAAGCACTTGCCATGCAAAAGGTAATTAAAGAATGGAAAACTTAATGCATATTGATGATCCAGGATATCTTTGTGAGCCACTAACTTATTTAATTGGTACATTGTTATCCCAATAATAAAATGATAGATTTGATTGGTTCTAAAGATTTTAGGAAAGGTCTCCATTTGAGACAGTTGAAGGGCATACATTTCTACATTTTCTGATTTTACAGTGGGTATACAAAAGTGAGTTGTTTATCCTTTCTGGCTGTAACATACAACCTGGAACGCAAGATGGCGCAAAATAATGTAAAAGTACATGATCGTGTGTATGAGAGTAGTTACACTGCCACTTACGTTACAGCCGAGGTAATCGACGTCACGTGACTGTTCATTGCCATGGGTGAGTTTCTTCCCATTATGGCGGAAGGACCAATCGTGCGAATGGATTGTCTACCCGACTCAAATGCATGTTCTATGTCTTGAAGGAAGTATTTTGCGCTAGAGGTTGCGGTATATTAATAGAACAGCCGTTTATTTGATTTCCCAAGTCATGGCAGACCAGGGTGTGGATTTGTCGGGGCTACCAAAGGAGGTTCGAGACCATTTGGCGGAGTTGGATTTGGAGCTATCTGAAGGTAAGAGGAGTGACGAGTCAAAGGATGTTCTAGTTAGCATGGGAGGGAGTAGAATTTAACTGATGTAGCGAGTTACCAGTATCTTTTAAATGAGCATACCTTCTGCAAGCTCGTGTGTACTGAGAATTGGAACATGTGAAGGAAACAGCCAAATAAATTTCAGACACTGAAATTGTCTCGTTGTTAGCATGAGGCTAGCCATCCTTTCTTGCTGCATGGGCTCGTGCTAGCATGACAGACAGCTAGAGGAGAAAGGATAAAAGAACAGCCTGGTCGTGTGCCTTCGTGTCTCACTCTAAAAGCTTCCGTGATTCCTTACGAGTTAAATAGGCTTAAATGTATAATTTTATCGCTATTCTGAATAGAAAGTTCAATATTTTGGATCAAATACTTAGTGTTCATACACTGATTGTCCAAGCCCTGCTTATCTGCTAGTCTGTTTGATAGCTTGGTTTCAGCAAGAGCCAGTCAATGATTTTAACTGGCATCAAGGGTCAAGTGATCACCAGTCTTGAATTTTTATATTTGATTGACAAGATTGAGAACATCTTGTATCTTTCAACATCTATGCTGCCATGCCTTATAAACTTGTAGGAGACCAAATCACAGCCTAAAGGACTGCATGTTTTTGTGTAATGTTTCCTACTTGGTGTCAGGCTTCCCTTTTCACATTGTGTATGGCTGTCAGGGGTGTCATGGGTTGTATGGGGATTTCAGCTGAGGAATTCAGTTACACAACTGCTGCGACTGTGTGTGTGGGTTGGTTACTGAAAAGACTGGTTACAGCAGCCAAACCATGGAGGAGATCAGCACACATCAGTCATCAGTCAGGCATCACACCTTGATGCCTCAGTATCAAAGCCACATTGAGAACATATGGTTGATAAAATGATGCGGCATAATTACTGACTTAACATACTATCATGACATTTAAGTCTATTGAGTGTTGACTTTGGCTACACAGTCGTGTGTGTGTGTGTACATGGCTGTGTGGGGGTCGTGCCTATTTGTTTTGAGTGGTGGCAAGTGTACGTTGTTGCTTGTGTGTGTGTGTGTGTGTGTGTGTGTGTGCGTGCACGCACGTGTCCATTTAACTGCTCATGCCTCCGCCGCTAGCACCCCTCTCACCACAACAGCTGCAGGAGCCTTCCCTGCAGCCACTGACACATCGCTGTGAGCCCCCCAGCCCCCCTGCCCTGCCGTCTGACACCTAACCCTAAACCCCAAGGTGAATTCCCACACATGGGGAGCACTTCCACCCAAGGACCAATGACCATCTCCCCCCCCCCCCCCCCCCCCCCCCCCCCCTCTTTCAAACTTAACTGCTTATTTGTTCATGGAAAAGAAGTGGTCATTTTTGGTCTGTCCAATACAAACAAAAGGAACAAACAGTGTTGACTTTGGCCATTGGCACCGGGCTGAGGGACATGGAAGTGAGTTCTAATGGGCTGTCTTGCATGTCGTGTGTTGACTTTCTTCACACTTTCTACGGTGACTTTGGGGTTTTCAGAAAACATCAAGACCCAGTGCATTGTTTTCCACCGGAATGCTCATCCTCAATGTGACTACGTGTGTCAGAACCATACTTGGACCCAACCACCGTCCATAACAGACCCTCCACACAAGCAGGGGCGGAAATGCTTGTTGTTGGGTTGCTTGGAGGAGAACAGAGGCGTGCCAAATGGCCTCTTAAATAACAACCCAATTCTGCCAGCCCCCCAGTGACTGCACGGACACAATGAGCACCATTCAGCTGGGCCCAGTCATGTTGGCCAGGATCTGTACTGGCATTTAGGCCACTCAACTGAACTCTTTGTACGCCTGTGGAATTAGCCGCTCATAGGAAGGGAGGGGTCCATCATAGTTAGATAGATGACGTGTAATCCTGTGTGTGTGTGTGTGTTAGCCCACCCCCCGTGTTGCTGCTGTTTACATGCAGTGAGAGTGGCTGGGTGTGTCTGAACCACACCAACAGTGCAGTGACGCTATCGCTCGATTTGCTCGCCGCTCTGTCCTAGCAGGAGCGTGGTCTCTGGTCTCAGACGTGTGGTTTGCATGTTTGAGTTGGTGTGTCATTGTGCTGCTTCACAAAGAACAGCTCTGCGTCTGAGACGTTGCAGTTATTTCTGTCCTCCTGAGGACCATTCGGTGAGGTCCATATCCGCCTACTGCTTATTGTAAAAGTCTTGACGTCGTAATTTCCCCTCAAAGTGCTTCTGAAAGTGCTACTAAAGACACAGGAGCAATGCTCGTCACGGATCAAAGGTGTGTGTGTTCGCGTCTCATCTCCTAGGATGCCTTATTGTAGCGACAGTCTACCGCCAGGGAGAGGGTGCGACTGAGACCCTGGAGGACTTCCAGCTTGTTCCTATCTAGGCCAGCATCTGAGCCCCACTGCAGACAGGCTCATTACTGGCCTGGTCGGATGAAGAGGACAGACCAGGAGGGTCAGCATGGGCCTTGTCTGAGAGTCAAGGTCATAAGCGGCCAGCCAGCGTACAACGTCCGTCCGTCCATCCCTCCGTCCAGCCAGCCTCTCAGCACAGCCATTAGTGACAGCACTGAAGAGGAGGCATGATGAATAGGATGAAAGATCACTACCCCCACAGTCAAGTCAGGAACTCTACAGTACCACAGTGTATTCTGGTGTAGGCTGTGCAGACATGGGTTTTGCGGCAGCAGGCTGTTTTTTGCCTGTGGCTTTCGTTGAGAGACAGATGACAGCCCTGGGACAGTTCGTCAGTTAGGTTTTATGAGGCAGTGTTTGTGTTGTGAAACGGGAGGGTTATAGACTGAGGGAGGGGGGGGGGGGATGATACACTGTAACAACTTGGAGATCTTCCAAGTATCACTTGGGGTCTTTTGACAGGGTAATACTGTGAGTTTTGTTAACTCTGGTACCAGATGTTGATCTTTTAACAGGCTCTTGTGCAGATCTGGAGATTTGCTACTATTCAGAGCCTCAAAACAGACTGCTACACAAACTAACTCAGAGACAGGGTACATCTTGGCGTCTACGATTGTTTTTTGTGTAGCCGTTCACTAAGAAGGTGGAGATATTCAACCAGGCTTGATTTGTTTGGGTTGTGTGTGTGTGTGCGTGTTTGTGTATGTGCTTGTTTGTGTATCCGTCTCATTACATAATGATCTAACCCCGGCTGCCTGTGGTCTGAATAGTTAATGGCTGCTCCCATCCCGGCCCTTCCTTCCTTCAGGGTCGAGGGGCTGAATAATTCACATGCTCTCATTAAATACCAGGAGACCAGACTGTCACCACTTGTCACTGGTCGCCAGCAACACTTGCGATTGCTGAGGAGTGTGTGTCCGTGTGTCAGTCGCCCTCCTCCGCTGGTGGCTGATAACGACTGTGTGACAACAACCTGATCTGTTCCTTTCAACCAAGTTAGGAGGCATGCTTAGTTTGGATGCTCTTTCCCCTAGGTGACTAGATATACCTCTGAAACAGTGTTTGGAATAGGACGTTTCTATTTCAGGAGAATCCGTTCAATCGTGTCCATGGGGAATCCTATGTAGGCTAAAGTTTGCGGCAAACTGGTTTTGAGTCTGGAATTGGAACGTGGAGTGCATGAATTTGACATGTTTATAGACAAGGGAGGCATATCTCCCATTCAAACCACATTGCTATTGTTCACCATAATTAGGCACGTACCCCCCTCCAGGGCTGAGTCAACAGGGAAGAGAACCAGTTCTTCGCTGCTGCCTTGCCCTGGTGTTTACTCTGCATGGAGCAGCTAGGCCTAGTCAGTCCAAGGCACCTCCAGGCTTCCTCACCTATGATTCATCAATGGAGGAGTTGCATGAGGCTGGGAAGGAGATGTCAGACCCACTCACAGCTTTAAGAGGCACCTACGGCCAACTTTCCTCCAGCGGACAAACCTGAATTGGAGCCGGCACACTGCTGAAGCTCAGCCAACAACCCCCTATTTCACCGTGCCCCGGAGACAGTTAGTCAGAGGCCCAGCGACAGACGTGTGCAGACACCAATGAACACCACGTGCTACTTACTGTGCAGCTCATCCCCACTGTCAAGGAGCGGGGAAGGCTGTACGTCCCAAAACGCAGCAACTGTCACTGAGAGGTGACAAGACTTGAGTTCATACGGGGTTCTGAGGTGACAATTGCATAGAGCGTTGTTGTCTTCCCATGGCTTTTCCAGAACTAAGGGACTGCTGGTGTTGTGTGTGTGTGTGTGTGTGTGTGTGTGTGTGTCTCCATGCTTGGGTTATCCACACTAGCCATGTGACTGTTTTGTCAACGTTAAAGAATGCCATGGTGAATATAAATAGACCTGGCAAGACAAATTCTGTTTCATGGTTGAGGAGGACAAGAGACTCTTTCACACAAAAGCGCCACATTATTGAAGCATGGGCCCCCCTCGGACGTTCTAAAGAGACCTCGGTGCTGTTCGTGTCTCTCTCCGTGTCGTGCCTTGGCCCAGCCCAGCCCAGCCTGGTTAGTAACGGGGCCAGAGGTGTGAAGCAGTTTGTTTACACTGCTTCACACTGTCTGTCAAACTGGATGGCTGGCACATGTAGGTTACCGTTACATAGGGCCTGTGAAATACTGCAAGCTCCAGGGAACTCCCTATCTCTGTCCTATCAGATCAGTGTCGTCGGCCTTTGATACCATTGAGAGCCAATGGAAGAGTAATCAAACGATAAGCAACTTGGTTTGAACGGCTGAACAGGTTTCAGCTCAAGGCACTAGTCATCTGTGTGGAGGAATTCAGATTGGATCAAGGGCTTTACGAGATTGGAAGATTTTGTCATAGGATTGCCCAGTTAAACAAACTTTCTCTAACTACACAAACTAGGCTTTGTTCTTTTGTCCTCCCTCTCTAGGCAGACAGTCAGACTGGCTCTGAAGAGCTGTTCGTTAGAAGCCAGGGTGTTTAGAGAGGGCAGGAAGAGAGCAGTTGGTCATTTACAGGGCCAACATCGTTAGCTTTAGGTTTGATTTCAGTGGGAACTTTTCTATTCTCTGTCCAGTGGTATTGCATCCTTGCGTTCCCTGTTGATTTGAACAATGCTGTATGATTTAGATTCCCGTTGTGTGCCTGCAGGGGGTGGTGGGAATTCTGCGATGGGACCAGAAGTTGACCCCCTAGAGTCTAGGGCCTAAACTGATATTCACAGTCAGACTCACATGGTGGAAGAGGTTCTAGTTGAGGAACTTGTGAATTCAATCCTCCCAAAAGGCAGAAGAAACGCCATGGAAACCCTCAGTGGGTGTGGTTCAAAATGTCTTGATTGAACCAACACCAGCCCAGAAGAGTTGTGAAATCTAACCTAGATTCATCAATGGCTTCTGATTGTGTGGATATCAAAGTAATCTAGTGACTGTCCTAAAATGTCATACATTTTGATCAAAACAAGCTTGGAATGGGTCATGTTCTGGCCAGCCAGTATCATGAATGTTCTGTGAGACGTGCTGTACTGTGTTGGTTAGGGTAGGGTTGCCTTGATGACCCCAGATTCGGTAGAAGTAACTGCGAGTAAGAACAGGTTCCTTGTAAGGATGCAGGCTTCTCACTAGTATCTGTATCCTCTGACACACACAGTGGAGATGACACACTGATGACTGGGAGTCTGGATGGTATTGAAGTTAGATGTAGCTTACCGGTCATGGCGGGGGAACCGGTTTGGACTTTCTGAAGCTAGTTTTGCCAAATGTCCAGATTTTAATAACTGTGTTGGAGTGCCAGCAGCTTAGTCTCCCCTTTCACATGGCCCTCAACCCAGCCTGTTGTCTCAAGAACACAAGCCCTAAGTATTAGGTTCCTCCAGCGCCACTCCACTATAAAAGTCCTTACTTATCTTCTAACTGCCAGTCTTAAATGTGTGGAATAAAGTTGTCTGGTCTGTTAACATGAGCTCACCACCCTGACCCTGGGGGCAACCACCTCCAGACTCTCACACAGGAATTCCACCCTATGTGGGGATTGGTTTTCATCCTGGACAGCTGTCTGGGAGTACTAGAAAGTATCATCAAAGGACACTAAAAACCCATCCAGGTGATTCCCCCCATAGCCTTTTCCTCTCACTGACCATCATTATTTAAAACAGGGTTAGGCCATCCCAAGGATCCCATTCGGTAGCGCTTGGAGGAAATGGTGTGGTGGAACATTAGCCTTCCAGACTGTGATAATGCGACTCAGCTTCCTGTGTGGTGTTGGGTGATAAAGCAGTGGAAAGACCTCTGAGATCCTTGTTTATCTATGACTGGGAGTGTGCGTTGCTCTGCTTCCTGGATACGGAATGATGTTCCTCAAGGCCCCAAAGTCCAGCAGACCCAGAGCCGTTAATGGGTCGAGTGACTCAGGTGTTAGCCCAACACTGCCCCCCCCGCCCCCCCCGCTTCTTAATTTTGTAACCATAACTACATTATCAAATGGGGCTTCGTTGTCAATCTGTCAGCCATGAGGACATTGATCGATTATACCAGACAAGAAACGACACTGAGTTCTTTTGAATTTAGGTTAATGTTCTACTCCGCTGGTGTTGTAGCACGTGTGACACCAGGGTTGCAGTGTGAAACGGGATACTTCCCTTTCACTGCTGTCGCTCCCAGGGTGTTTACCATGCAGTACTGAAACACTGCTGCTCTGAGACATGTAGCCCCCTCTCAACAGCTACCTTATTTCTCTTCCCTCTTTTTAAAGAAGTGAGATGACCTATACCATTTGAGGTGGGGTGTGCAAAGGCAAAAAAAAAAGGTTTTACCTGGATAGTGCATGCTGATGGTGCAAGGCTTCTGATGTTTGAGGTGAAAGGTTCCGAGCTGAGCAGGATTATTGTCCTGCTGGCTGAGGTGTGTGCCGTGTTACAGAAGATCTCTTTGTGTAGGCTAGTCAGAGCCAGGATCTTCTAGTCAGAGCTAGGATTAGTCCAGCCGCGTAAGGTCACCAGCAGAAAAGCTCTCACATGACTCATGTGCAGAGACCCAACAGCAATGTCAGAGGAGACCGAATATATTGAGCCTGGAGGAGACGGAGACCAAATTGTGATGTGACTCATGCAAAATACCTTTTTGAGGAAGAATACAGATCACCTAGTTATCAGCCAGCTATGTGAAACTTGATTACAGTGAACATGCATGGATATCCCATAAAACAGCTTGCGGTCATTTATTGTTTAAACGCCCCACCAGTTATCAGTGAATGATTGACAAGGCTGATTGGATTACATAGCGATCAGCTCGTGGCCTTAAACACACTTGAAGACTCTGAGGTGGAACGACAGCTCATGTCATCCCCCCTGCTGAAGGAGCTAACCCTGGACCCATCCGACCTCCACCACTTCCTGCCAGGGTCCTTACGGTTGTTCCTCTGAGCCGCGCTGCTCTCA
The DNA here is from genome assembly GCF_038355195.1 of Osmerus mordax. Lineage (NCBI taxonomy): Eukaryota > Metazoa > Chordata > Actinopteri > Osmeriformes > Osmeridae > Osmerus > Osmerus mordax. The sequence goes on along the minus strand of NC_090056.1, from coordinate 6,260,325 downwards.
ATCAGCTTTCCTCCTTCCTGACCAAGAACAACCTGCTATACTCCCTCCAGTCTGGCTTCAAAGCCAAGAACTCGACCGAGACGGCTCTGCTGGCACAGATGGAGGCCCTCGACACAGCCCAAGCCTCTGACCTCTCGTCTGTGCTGATCCTCCTCGGCCCGTCTGCGGCCGTCGACACTTGGCACTCACCAGCTTGTCCTCTCCACCCTGGTTGGAATGGGCATCGCTAGAAGTGTTTCTCTCCTGGTTCAGGTCCTCCCAATCTGGTTTGGACCTTCCAGGCCTGCTCGAGGGGGTTCGCTTCAGCACCTCTTGCTTTGGGAGTCCCTCAGGGATCTGTGCTAGGCCCCCTTCTCTTCCAGCAGATCACCCGGCTTGCTCATCGAATCACATGGCTTCTCTTACCACTGCTTTGTTGACGACACTAATGTTATGCACTTCTGATCTATGGCCTCTGCTGTAGGCTACTTTCTATACTATTTGTACATGCCAAATATGTTTTAAAAAGTGTCTGCTAAAGGAAAACATATGTAAAATGCACATCAGTGTGGATTTTACATATTACAATACTCCAACAAACTTTGGAGTGAAGCATCTGTTGAGTGTGACAGAGTTTAACCTAATATCTAAACCAATGTACATTGTCAGAAGTAGGGGTAAACATTTCCTATATCTGACCAATACCAATATGTAGGCTAATAAACATGAAGTTCTTTGTCGTTGAAAAGCCTTCTGCAAAAAGGACATTGATAAACACAAGCTACATGAGTGTCCATGGGGCAGCTTCTACACTGAAGCAAAGAAAAGGGTGTTCACCCGCTTCATATTTGGCTTTATCTGCATTGTAATCTTATTAGGTCCCGCACAATTGAGTCACATTGTTCTTGTCCGCTCGAGGAAGGCCTCATTTGATGAAAGGATTTACAAGCTTAATTCAGCCAAGGGTTTAAATAGAGTGCTGCATTCTTCGGGGCTCCAGAACCCATTGTGCTGGGGCTGAGGTGACCGAAGGTGGAGCAAGCCTCTAATCACCCGGACGACCTCCACACACACACACACACACACACAGCAATGATGGAGCTGTGTGTGTGTGAGCGAGCGCTCGTACTGTTTTCACAGCACAAGTGTGAGTTAGCCTATGTGTCTGTGTTGTGAGACTCATAGGATGTGTACGTGGGTGTTTGTGCCCCACCCTATGATAGTGTATGTTATTGCAGTAATGTTGATGACGCTCAGAGGAGAAAGTTCTTCATGACTTTGTAGGCCATGATTGCGTAACACCACAGCCATCCAGAGAATGTTTATGACACGGTCCCGTTTTCTCCACATCTGTGTGAACATGCAGTGTAACTATGTGCTCTCACCACAGCGTGTTATCACGGACCTGCCCACACACGGTGGGCGTGCTCCATGTTTTTTGTGCCGGTGCTGATAGGCTGCTGGGCAGGAGTTGTGAAATATCTGTGTCCTAATTGGTGCTACGCGTCCATACGCACTCTAAAGCTGTTCTCAGGAGATGTCTTAGATTGTGTGTCTTTGACAGGCCCACCTGGGGTCGCTACAGAAGGGGTACAGTACTCGGATTAAGCCTAAATTCAAACCTGCTTTGCTGTGTTCAGGTTGATTAGCTGTGCTGGGCCCTGCCCCCCTGGCCCTGCCCCCCTGGCCCAGACCCCTAGCCCCGCCCCCCCCCCGGCTCTCTACCCCCCTGGCTTTCCCACAGCCGAGCAGCTTTATAAAACCCCCGGAGACAAACCCATCTGACCTTCCACTGCCCCCACACAGACTAGCCTACCTTCCACTGCCCCCACACAGACTAGCCTACCTTCCACTGCCCCCACACAGACTAGTCTACCTTCCACTGCCCCCACACAGACTAGCCTACCTTCCACTGCCCCCACACAGACTAGCCTACCTTCCACTGCCCCCACACAGACTAGCCTACCTTCCACTGCCCCCACACAGACTAGTCTACCTTCCACTGCCCCCACACAGACTAGTCTACCTTCCACTGCTCCCACACAGACCAGAGAGTGAGAGGGAAAAGGTGGTCGATAGTGTATGTTTTTCCTGGGAAACGTGGAGCTCAGCCCAGTGTTTGAGGTCTGGTCAACATGAGCGCTCGTCACACAGCCAAGATCACAGTCGGGAAGGATTGTGATGGATGTGTAGAAATAACGCGACAGGTTGGCATGCCCCCCGATTTCGAAATCCTACAATTGGTTGACCTCAAACAGGTGTAACTTCACATGAACATTTGATCAGGGCTAAAGCGCTAACCTTGCATCGACAGCTTATGCTAAAATTCAGACTCCTTCACATTTGGTTTTGGTACGTATTTGCATACATGCACTGCAGCTCATATCCTGCCGTCGTTCTGCTGTTGTCTCTGTGTCTTTCTGCTCAGAGGGGCTATAAATAAGAGCTTGTGGGTGACATCAGTTCCTCTGCCCTCGGCCTCCTCGGTGTTTGTGTGTATTTGTGTCTGTGTTGTCTATCACATAGCTTCTCTCTGTCTCAGCATGCGCCTGTCAACCTCCTGTCTTCAGTGAGAGCACTCCGGGGGGAAGGCCTTGTTTGCTTACTGGGGTTGTTGCTTTGGAAGACGCTGAAAAGGCAAGACCCGATAAACTGTCATGGACACCAGTGACTGACCAGACTGTCAGACACTGGTTTAGCAGAAGTAGCGGTGTAAGAATTAGTGACCACAACCCGCCCAGCAGAGGAGAATTTGATGGCAGGTCTTGGTCAGAGTACCCGACATTAGTGTTGTCACAAAAAACGGTACTCCGGTACCAAGTCGGTACTCAAACAAAAAGGGGACGATGCCAGAATGTATGAAGTTATGGTAGTACAGAGTACCGAGCCCAAGCAGTGTTGCCCAAAACAATCTCACCTGAAGTCGCTAGATTATATTTTTGGTCACTAGGGAAGGCGAGAAGTAGCCAAAATCTAGCGACAGTCGTTCAATTTGCAACACTGTAAACCGCTAATGCTACAATGGCTCCACTAAAAGTTGTCGACAAGACAAATGGAAGAGCCACGTATGGAAATACTTTGGGTGTGAGGCAGATGACTGAGAACATCGTCGATCACCAGAAACCGATTTGCAGATGTCACCGTTCATGACCTGTATGGTTTGCAGCGTACTGCAAATACAATACCTAATACTGGGGCAGTATGAGTGTTACACAACCCACCACCTTACCCTTTTTTTGAGCTCTACAAATGATCTGTCATCTGCTGATTCACTATCTACACTCAGTACACACCAATTGTTTGCCTTTAGGCTTACATTGTATTAATGTTTTTTTGTTGTCATAAATAGGCTACAGCCTTAGATATTGTAGGTGACTTTTACTGTCAACAAATGAGTTGTTCAGTAACTTACTTAGTTTTTTTTGCTTTGGTATCAAAAATGGTCGAGAGTACCGTGACATTTCACTTGTATTGGTACAGACTACTGCCATTTTGGTGCCGTGACAACACTTCCCGACATGACAACCTACTTCTCAAAGTCCCACTGCCCTGATTAGAGTCATGACAGTCACTTGACTCATCCAACCCCGTCTTGAGGCCATGTCACCTGAGAAACAAAAGAGAAGGAGAATAGTTTTGTAGGTAAAGAAAGCCTTAGATGGAACAGTGGGGCCATGGAGCAGACGAGTGGTCGCTCTGGGTGGGGATGTCCTGAAGGAGTAGTCCTACAGGAGACAAGGCTCCACAGTGTGGCTGGGTGTTGTTCTCCTGTGCCTGGGGTGGAAGGGAGGGGGAACACGGACACAGTGGAAAGAGGAAGCCGCAGCATAATCATGTCACTTCCTCCCAGCGCTGCTGTATGTGAACAGACGGATCCTTACACTGTAATTACCACAAATGCCCCTTTGGGCTGTGTGTGTGTGTGTGTGTGTGACTAATCACATGCTTCATGTGCGCTCGCATTGTGTGTTTGTGGGGTGCTTGTCGAAGACTGTGTGGGAATATTGGTGGTTTTATAAACAATGACGTCTGCTGACCTGCTGAAGAGGGATGTTGAATTTTCTTTTTCCAAACACCAAAACAGGAAGAAACGGGGTTTGTTCAAGCCACTGAAGGACTTGTGGGTTAAAGGGTCAGTGGAAGGGGGGGCTCAGGGGTCAGTTAGGGCAAGTGTCATTCACCAAGCCCCTCTGCTCTGTAATGCTTTGCCTTGCTGTAGTTGGGAATGAATCTGGTTGTGTGTATGTGTGGCACGGCTACACGATAATTATACACAAGCGAACCTAGTCACTTATCTTGTGTTTTAACATCAACCGGAACTCATCCTACGTCACGCGTTCTACACTGATTAGAGACAACTGAACTGCACTTGACCGTCTTCTCTTGAAACAACACGTTGATGTGTGAACATCCGTGTGTATGTGTGATGAAGTAGAGAAGGCGTGTCATCATCTGCATATTCACAGTTGAGCACAGTCAAATAACTGTCGTTTTTTATGATGTCAAAATACAATTTTGATGACTTAAGAAAGAAGGAGAAATCCCAAAGTGGCAAAATATTTACGGAATTTCAGGGAAATAGGACCCTGCCCTAACATAAACCGCAATGTCCCAAAGCTCAAAGTTCAACAAGGAGCATAAACATGGCGTGGCACGGTGGGCGACTCTTTCCAGCTCTCGTAGCACCAAGCAGGTGAGAAGTGTCCATGGACGGAGCTGGACTGGGTTGTGGTCCACATCTCGTGTGTCCTTGGCTCCTATACAAGCCGTGTGGTGTATGATGTCACACACACACACACACACACACACTCACACAGGCGACGGGTCAGACACGTCATGCTGGCGCTGACACACTGACACACATCGTGCCCGACACAGGACGTTTCTCTGTACGGGGCGGCACAGTCAGCACTCACTGTGTTAACCTGCTCCAGCTGGACACACACACACGCACGCACACACTTCCTGCTCCCCAGAGTAGTTTGGCGGGTGAGCTCATTCCCCCTGCCAGTTGTCCATCTCAGTCAGAAGGCTGTTCACCAATCAGCACATTCCTGCAGTTCTGGACGGCAGTCCGCAGCTTACAGGGTGGGGTGACTATCCTTCCTCTGACCTGCTGTCTCACACACACACACACACACACACACACACACACACACACACACACACACACACACACACACACACACACACACACACACACACACACACACACACACACACACATCCACACACTCACACTCCCATTGCATGGGCCTACAGGTCCCATTCTCCATGCACACACCGTTAGCACACCTCCCATTACCATGTCCTCCTGCCCAGTCTAACCAGGGCGGCTCTGGCCTCTCTCCGTCCACTGTCCCTGTGCCAGCCTGGATCCTCACAGTCAGGGGTGTGTGTGTGTGGTTGTGCCAGCCTGTGCCTGTTGTCCTCCATCCTCACTACAGACTGCTCTTTGTTTTGTTGTTAATAACCTTCCCTGCATCTCACACTGTCACGCCGTACACACAACAGAGCTCCAGTTACAACAGGCCCCCGCCATCACTCTTCTGCAGATGTGTTTTGAGTGTCTTTGTGTGTGTACAACATTCTCACAATATGCTGGCATGCTTAAGTCTTTTTCTCTGTGTGTGTGTGCGTGTGTGTGTGTGTGTGCGTGTGTGTGTGCGTGTGCGTGTGCGTGTGTGTGTGTGCGTGTGTGTGTGTGTGTGTGCGTGTGTGTGTGTGTGTGTGTGTGTGTGTGTGTGTGCGTGTGTGTAGCGCAGGCCACAGTGGAGGGGGCTTGACTGGGTGGACTGTGTTGTTTTCCCAGACCAGGGCAGACATTTCTCCGGCAGCATGTGAAGTCAGGCATGAAGACAGCGCCTAACGCTGGCCGTCTCTCTCTCCCTCTCTCTGTCTCTCTCTCTCTGTTACACAGAACGAGAGAGCACTCAGTATTTCCTTTCTCCGCTCTGCCTCTTTCCCTCGCTTACATTCTTTTATCACAAACTCTCCTTCTCTCTCCTCTCAACCAGTTTTACGTGGCCTCATTCTCTCCGGCTCTCCCCTTCTCTGTTCCCTCCAGCGCTCTCTCTCTCCCGTTCCTCTCTCCCTCCCTCTCTCTCTCTCTCCCTTCCTCTTCCTCGGTTTCTCTTGATTTAGATCTGCACTGGGCTATTTTTCCGTTTTTCCCATCGGAGCCAGCAGCTTCACCTGTTATACCGAACGCTGGATCTCTCCAAGCACCACAGTCTGCTCCCGCAGACGCTCCAACCACTGACCACTTACTTTCCTTCCAAATAAAAGTCCCACACTACACACACACTCTTCCTTGTGCTTGGCCGGGAGGGAGGGAGGGAGGGAGTGAGAGCGATATCAAGCCCACCCCAGACCCTCTCCCGGATTCTCCCAGCACTCGGCTGCTGAACTTTGGCTCTCCTCGCTGTTTCTTTCCATTGTTGTTTCACGCGAGCCGTTTTCCAGTACTTTCCCCCGACTTCCCCACTCCCCCGCCACATGTTTATCTTCCTCCAAGCTGATCTCTCTCTCTCTCTCTCTCTCTCTCTCTCTCTCTCTCTCTCTCTCTCTCTCTCTCTCTCTCTCTCTCTCTGTCTCTCTCTCTCTTTCTGTCTCACTCTCTCTCTCATTGTCTCTTGCCGTCTTTTTGTCTCTCTCCCTGTGTCTCTGTTTCGCTCTCGCTCTCTCTTTGTCTGTCTCTCTCCCGTTACTGGTTTCTATCCCCCCTGTCAGTAGGGCCTGGAGGGTCTATACGTGTCACCAGTCAGTGGTGCGGAGGTGTCTGAAGACTGAGGCTCCCCAGGCCCCCTGCCCCGCCCCGCCCCGCTCAGCACTATCACTCAGCAGGGATGACAAGGATGTGTGTGTGTGAAAGAGATTGCGCAAAGTCTTTTGTGGGAGTGTGGTTACTGGTTACAGTATGAATCTTTGCCTGATAGGGTTTTTACAGCCACTACAGTGTGTGTTTTCTCCGGGTGATGGTGGGTGTGTGTGTGTGTTTTGGGGGAGTAAACTTTCCTGTGCTGCATTGGTCGGGGTCGGGTACTTTCCAAGGCGCGCACACACACACACAGGCGCACACCCTCCTCTCTGAGAGAGCCAAACAGGGGGAAGAGAGTTCTAGGGGGGCTGTTGTGAGAGAATGAGTTCTGTGTGAAAGTGTCCCACATGGCTTTCCTCCTGGCCTGTGTTTACTGCTGTCTAGATGTCGGTGGGCTTTCCTCTGGTATTGTTCTAGCGAGGGTATCAGTGAGGGGCCTCACCGTTCAGTGGCTTCCTTTGGCCCGGGGGTCGTCGGTCTCCTGTCATGTTTGCACACCAGGGCTGATGTGGGGGGGAAAAACAAGGGCGTTATCTCTGCATGTCACCAGAGGCCTTGAGCTCTGACCACATTGGAGGTGCACCAAATATTGGAGACCAGCCGCGTCCTTGTTCTGCTGCCGGAAAATGTGAATTTGAACGTTGGAGGTGCCACAGTTTATAAGGATGTATCTTAATCTGTGGTGTGTGTGTCTTTGTGTATAAGACTAACGGCGATGTATTCTCCAACTGTGGTGTGTTTGTGTAGGAGTATAGGCTGTGTGTGTGTGTGTTATTGCAGCTTGTTTGTGTCTAACTAACATGACCGTGTGGGAATCTCCTCTCTCCTAGGTGACATCACACAGAAGGGCTATGAGAAGAAACGAGCCAAGCTTCTGGCCCCATACGTCCCCCAGATGTCCCCTGGTGAGAAACCTCTCCCCCCTCCTCCTCTGCCTGCTCCTCCTCCTCTCTCTCCCCCCTCCTCCTCTGCCTGCTCCTCCTCCTCTCTCTCCCCCCTCCTCCTCTGCCTGCTCCTCCTCCTCTCTCTCCCCCCTCCTCCTCTGCCTGCTCCTCCTCCTCTCTCTCCTCCCTCCTCCTCTGCCTGCTCCTCCTCCTCTCTCTCCTCCCTCCTCCTCTGCCTGCTCCTCCTCCTCTCTCTCCCCCGTCCTCCTCTGCCTGCTCCTCCCCCTCTCTCTCCCCCTCCTCCTTTGCCTGCTCCTCCTCTCTCCCCATGTCCTCCCCCCCTCTCTCCTCTCTCCCCAAACTTGTCCTCCCCCCCTCTCTCCTCTCTCCCCAAACTTGTCCTCCCACGTTGACGTCCCCCTCTAGCTCTCCACCCCTGTCCTCCTCCTCCCTTTCTCCATTCCTCCTGTGTCCTCTCTCTGTCCTCCTCCTCCCTTTCTCCATTCCTCCTGTGTCCTCTCTCTGTCCTCCTCCTCCCTTCCTCCTGTGTCCTCTCTCTGTCCTCCTCCCTTTCTCCATTCCTCCTGTGTCCTCTCTCTGTCCTCCTCCTCCCTTTCTCCATTCCTCCTGTGTCCTTTCTCTGTCCTCCTCCTCCCTTTCTCCATTCCTCCTGTGTCCTCTCTCTGTCCTCCTCCTCCCTTTCTCCATTCCTCCTGTGTCCTCTCTCTGTCCTCCTCCTCCCAGATTTCCTGTTGCTGTCTTCTTCATCCTCTTCCCTTTTCTTCCCGACTCTCTCTGTTTCCTTCGGTTCCTCTCTCTCTCTGTTCTCCATTCACCCTGGTGTTGGACTTTCGATTCATTCAAAGTAGGAGGGGTTTCTTGGGTTGTTCACCACCAAATCCTATATGGAAAATAAATCATAAAGAATCAATGCCGCTGTCTATAAAATGGAACAGAAATGTTGTATAGTTTGATGTTCTGCTGCACTCTGTTGGTAGACAGTGGAATTGCATCCAACTTTCACTTCATCAGTATGCAGTGTTACACATGCTCTATTTACTGGTATGCTGCCAGTGTGCAGACCTTACACCCCAAACATGTTAGATTCTGTGTCTCTCCACCTCGGAAAGACCGAATACGGAGCTCTATTGAGTAACACATGCAACACATGCATTGTCTCTGTTCTCACGATCTGTCTACTGGGAAACAACACAGGGAAGTAGCATAGTTTCAGGCTCACAACCGACCAATGATCCACAGTCATCTCACCGCTGATCCTCATTGGTCGACCCATCTCCGTTTCCCTCAGTAACCTCGCACTGGGCTGTGGTGTTTGTCTGAGGGGAACATTTTTCCCATATTTGCATGAGGGGGAAACCAAAGAATTGTGGTTCCCCTGTTTTAGTTATGTTTTCTGCCACTATCTAAGTAAAGGATTCTAAAAAACATTAATTACAAATGAATTCTAAGGAATTTGACACCCAGTTGGGAGTGGTGCTTGCTCAACTGTTGGGAAATATTGGCAACTCAGACATCAAAAACAGGAAGTGATGTCAGAGCTTGCCACATACCGATGCGGCCTATGGCGTGCAGTCGCTACTGGGGACTGCTTTCACATGCCACCGTGGCGTGGTGCCCTAGCGGGCAAAGCTGGCATTTAAACAAAGCTTTGAACCTGGAAGTGTGTACCTGCTGTTCCCCCTCCCTGGGCCTCCTCTCCCACCTGGGCCTCCTCTCCCACCTGGGCCTCCTCTCCCACCTGGGCCTCCTCTCCCACCTGTGCCTTCACCTCCCACCTGGGCCTTCACCTCCCACCTGGGCCTCCTCTCCCACCTGGGCCTCCTCTCCCACCTGGGCCTCCTCTCCTACCTGGGCCTTCACCTCCCACCTGGGCCTTCACCTCCCACCTGGGCCTCCTCTCCCACCTGGGCCTCCTCTCCCACCTGGGCCTCCTCTCCCACCTGGGCCTCCTCTCCCACCTGTGCCTTCACCTCCCACCTGGGCCTTCACCTCCCACCTGGGCCTCCTCTCCCACCTGGGCCTTCACCTCCCACCTGGGCCTCCTCTCCCACCTGGGCCTTCACCTCCCACCTGGGCCTCCTCTCCCACCTGGGCCTCCTCTCCCACCTGGGCCTTCATCTCCCACCTGGGCCTCCTCTCCCACCTGGGCCTCCTCTCCCACCTGGGCCTCCTCTCCTACCTGGGCCTTCACCTCCCACCTGGGCCTTCACCTCCCACCTGGGCCTCCTCTCCCACCTGGGCCTCCTCTCCCACCTGGGCCTTCACCTCCCTGGGCCTCCTCTCCCACCTGGGCCTTCACCTCCCACCTGGGCCTCCTCTCCCACCTGGGCCTCCTCTCCCACCTGAGCCTTCACCTCCCTGGGCCTCCTCTCCCACCTGGGCCTTCACCTCCCTGGGCCTCCTCTCCCACCTGGGCCTTCACCTCCCCGGGGTCCATGTGCCCTTCTCGCTCTGTGTCTAAATCCTCCGCACACCCTGCTACCGGCAATACAAAATAAAGAGACTGAGACTAAAAGGAGTATATTAAATACTTTGATCTTATATTAAATAGTATCATGTTATACTTACGGGCCTCAAACAAGGGTTTTAGGATGTTTCGTGTGGAGGGTCGTTTCAGAACCATTTCAGCTTCTGTCCTGTGTTTTACCGGACCCCGCCCCCCCCCCCCCAGGTGTGGAGCTGTCCCTGCCTGACGTGCAGCTGTCCCCGGGCCACAGTGCAGACCCCAGCCCCGAGGGCCCCGAGGGTCCCGGGCCCTCCTCCGCCAGCCGCCACCACCGCTCACACCGCAGTGGAGGGGCCCGCGACGACCGCTACAGATCAGGTGAGGCCACACACACACACACACGTATCTTGGCTCAGTTTCCATTAGCGGCTCCAACTGGACAACTGCTTCCCTCTTCCTGTGTTTTTTGTCTGTGGAAGCTTGTGACAGAGCGGTCAGGTAGGAAATAAGAACGATCTCTCTTTTCACCTCCCTCCCTCCCCACCTCCCCACCTCTCCTCCCTCCCCACCTCCCTCCCTCCCTCCCTCTCCACCTCTCCACCTCTCCTCCCTCCCCACCTCCCTCCCCACCTCCCTCCCCACCTCCCTCCCCACCTCTCCTCCCTCCCCACCTCCCTCCCTCCCTCTCCACCTCTCCACCCTCCCTCCCTCCCTCTCCTCCCTCCCTCCCTCCCCACCTCTCCTCCCTCCCAGACATCCACACAGAGGCGGTGCAGGCGGCGCTGGCCAAGCACAAGGAGGAGAAGATGGCGCTGCCCATGCCCACCAAGAGGCGCTCGGCCTTCGTCCAGTCCCCCGTGGACAACGGTACCCCTCCAGGTACTCTCTCCCTGAGGCTGCACCCCAAAAAACGGGTTTCAGGATGTTAGTAGCGTTTGCAGAAAGGGCTGGTGCACAATGGTCAATGAAGTGGTACAACATGTGAGTGAGTGTAATCCCGGCTGGTTGGCCAAAACACCATCTGGTAGTCAAGCCGAGTCACACAGTCTTAACCAGGCTTGGCTCCAGGGCCAGTCGGATGGGCTTTGGGTCTCCACAGGGGGGGGGGGGGGGGGGGAGATACAGTGTATACAATTATACTTTTGTGTGATGGAATTATTTCATACATGCCTACCACATTTGATGTTACATATAATTACATGTGCATTGCATATGATTGTCAGTTTCAGCGTTCAACCCCCTTCACTTCATCAGTTTGAGCCCAAGTATACTAATCTTGTCAAATTAAGAAATTGGTCATTTTATGACATTTTATTATTTCCAGAAAAGAATTGGTATCACAATGTTCAACTTTACATCAGGATGAATCTTTTTGAGAGGGGGGACAGCATTAGAGCCGACCCCGGTCCTAACCCTCCCCCCTCCCCTCCTCCCCCCTCCCCTCCTCCCCCCTCCCCCCTTTCCCCCCTCCCCTCCTCCCCCCTCCCTCCCCCCCCCCCTCCCCCCTCCCCCCTCCCCCCAGACACCTCGTCAGCCTCTGAGGACGAGGGCTCCCTGCGGAGGCAGGCCGCCCTGAGCGCAGCGCTGGCCCAGAGCCTTCAGAGCCCAGACTACTGGATCAACCGCTCGGTCCAGAGCTCCTCCACCTCCTCCTCCGCCTCCTCCACCCTCTCCCACGGGGAGGCCAAGACCCAGCCTCAGACCCAGCCTCCAACCACCTCCGCCCTGGCTGATATACTGGCCATCACGCGCATAGGTAGGATCCACACCCATGTGCACACACGCGTTGGAGTATGTGCATCCAGCCAGGATAACCATACTGGTACGATGTACTGTCAGACCCACTTCCTGTTTCACCGTGTGTCTCCAGAGAGCGTTCCCCCCGACGTGACCTCCTCCACCCCCCAGGAGAGGGGCTCCCGCCTCGACCTGCCCCCCAGCGCCGCCGCCGTCAGGGGCATGAGTCGAGGACAGAGCCGCTGCAGCATGCTGGACACCGCCGACGGTACCGGTCACCACGGGACTGACACGCGCACACACTCACACGCATGTGCACACACACATAGACACTCACACACACACACACACGTGTACACACACGCCTTCTCTGATCCATGCTGCTTTTCATCACGCTCCAGAATTTGTTTTTGTGATTGATCTGGTGCAGTATGGCTTACTCCATGATTGTTGGGACTCCATGCAACAATCACCGTCATGGCAGTGTGTGTTGTAGTGGCTATGACGTGTTATGACAGCATTTTTTTTTTGTGATTCCGTGGAGAAGGCTGTGATCACATGATGTACCTCTCTCAATATCACCCCCCCCCCCTCCCCCCTCCCCCCATTCCAGGCTTGGCCGTTGAGAATGCTGCTAACAGCTGTGTGTTTTGTTCTTTTTTTGGGGTGTGTGTGTGACTATCCGCCGTGTCATGGCTTTCATAAAAAAAATCAGGAAACAGAAAAGGTAATACCAATCAGAACAGGAGGTGGGGCGGAGGGGCGGGGCCAATCAGCTTGCTTTCCCCCCCCGTGGTTGTGTGTGCCTATTTGTCTGTCTGCTTAACCAATAGAGAAGCATCATCATGTCTTACTACCTTAAACACAGTATGCTATACCTGTTAGTGTGTATTTGTGTGTATGTGTGTGTGTGTGTGTGTGTGTGTGTGAGAGAGAGAGAGAGAGAGAGAGGAGACAGCGTGGCTGCATGTGTAGTAGTAGAGTTTTGTGTGTTCGAGGATCTAGATGTGGCCTTGTCGACGTATTGTGAGCCTGTTTGTCGCTGGGTTCGTTCGCGTGTGTGTCTGTTACTGTGAGGGTCCATGTCCATGCGTACAGACATGATGTGTGTGTGTGTGTGTGTGTGTGTGACGGACCGTGCCTGTGCTGTGTGCGTGCAGGCGTACCGGTTAACAGCAGGGTGTCCACCAAGATCCAGCAGCTCCTCAACACACTGAAACGCCCCAAGAGACCCCCGCTGAGCGAGTTCTTCCTGGATGACTCGGAGGAGATCGTTGAGGGTGAGAAACACACACACACACACACACAGACAGACACACGTATATACACAAACAGACACACCCGCAGACCCTCACACGTGACCCTCTCTCTCTCTCTTCCATCTTCCTGGGCCAGTGCCCCAGCCGGACCCCAACACCCCCCGGCCGGAGGGCCGTCAGATCATCCCGGTGAAGGGGGAGCCCCTGGGCGTGGTCAGCAACTGGCCCCCGGCCCTGCAGGCCGCCCTGGCCCGCTGGGGGGCCACACAGGCCAAGAGCCCCGCCCTCACCGCCCTGGACATCACCGGGAAGCCCCTCTACACGCTCACATACGGTGAGTCTCCGGCTGCGGGCTCACGCCGTTCTGTTTGGGAACGTTCCGGGTACTGTTACAGCCACAGAGTATTCACAGGGCTGCTATTACTATGGCAACTACAGGGAATTCTCAGTGGCCCTTCATCGTTCGCTTCTGGATTCCATTGTTTATTATGAAATGCAAATTAGGGTGCAGAAGTAGCATGCTGGAGAAACGTTCCCGACAGTGCACAACACACACACACACACATCGCCGGTCAGGAGTTTGAACCCTGTGCGCGTTCCTCAGGTAAACTATGGAGTCGCAGTCTGAAGCTGGCCTATACCCTTCTCAACAAGCTGGGCACCAAGAGCGAGCCGGTGCTGAAGCCTGGAGACCGGGTGAGGACTGGGCTGGGTGGTGGTGGTGGGGTGGTGATGGTGGGGTGGGAGTCAGGCAGCAGATGAGAGGCAAACAGAACTAAAGTGTGTGTGTGTGTGTCTCTCTCCGTCCCCCAGGTGGCGCTGGTGTACCCCAACAGCGACCCGGCGATGTTCTGGGTGGCCTTCTACGGCTGCCTGCTGGCCGAGGTCATCCCTGTGCCCATCGAGGTGCCCCTGTCACGCCAAGTAAGTCCGGCCGGGCCAACAGCATCAACAATGTCCAAATGCTCCAATCCAATGTCAAAACATGGAGGCTCTGCAGCGAGTGCAGTGTGTTATAGTCTTATAGACTGTACTGTTGGATGTATCGATTCCCGCCTAGTCTGAGTTAGAACGCTGAGTCCTCCCGATGTCCGCCCACTCTGACGTGTGTCCGCCCACTCTGACGTGTGTCCTCCCCCAGGACGCGGGCAGCCAGCAGATAGGCTTCCTGCTGGGCAGCTGTGGGGTGAGCCTGGCCCTGACCAGCGAGGTGTGTCTCAAGGGGCTGCCCAAGACGCCCAACGGAGAGATCGTCCAGTTCAAAGGTCACTACTCCACTGCTTGTCACTGGAGCCTCTTTCTCCACCTCTCTCTCTCTCTCTCTCTCTCTCTCTCTGTCTGTCTGTCTCTGTCTCTCTCTCTGTCTGTTTCTCTGTCTGTTTCTCTGCCTCTCTTTCTCTGCCTCTCTCTTTCTCTTTTTCTCTGCCTCTTTGTCTCTCTGTCTCCGTGGGAGGTATTAACTCAGCTCATCAGACTTTTATAGCCCCTTGACAATCATTCTCCAATGTTCTGTGTCCTAAAGGTGCTCATTATATATTTATTAGATGATCCATTCAAACATCACTTTGGGAAATGTTCTGAAACGTCTTCACAGCGTCTCCCGCAGTAACTCAAGTCCTGCTCTTCACGGGAGTTTGAGTTTAGTCGATACATGTGATGTAAATTCGTATTCTCTCTCTGTCTCTCTGTCTCTCTGTCTCTCTGTCTCTCTGTCTCTGTCTCTCTGTGTCCCAGGCTGGCCCAGGATGAAGTGGGTGGTGACCGACACCAAGTACCTGACCAAGCCCTCCAAAGACTGGCAACCCCACATCCCCACTGCCAACACAGACACAGCCTATATAGAGGTGAGGGGGGAACTAGTGGTGGCTGGCTGACTGAAGGACTGCCTCACTGTCTAGCTGACTGACTGACTGTCTCTTTCTCTCTCCATCTGTCCCCCCAGTACAAGGCCAGTAAGGAAGGCACAGTGATGGGAGTTGCTGTGTCTAAGGTCTCCCTGCTGACCCACTGTCAGGCCCTGACCCAGGCCTGCAACTACTGTGAAGGTGAGACTCAACTCTCACTACTCAACACAGCTGTCACTAGTCAACACAGCTCTCACTAGTCAACGCAGCTGTCACTACTCAACGCAGCTCTCACTACTCAACACAGCTCTCACTACTCAACACAGCTCTCACTACTCAACACAGCTCTCACTACTCAACACAGCTCTAACACCAGTTCCTGGGGTGATCATACGAGATGGTGGGGGTGGGGGTGGGGGGGTGCAAGAGTGGTGTTTTACACCAGATAAATGCGTCAGTGAGACAATGCAGTGGGGCCGGGCTGTGGAACGAGAGCGGGGTAATTTATGTCCAATGCACTATTCACATTTACTCACTTGGCACTGGTTTATTTTTATTACTAAAGTGCAGCAAATAATCAAGGACTAAAAGTGCCCAGTTCTAGCAGTAATACAGTGGTCAATGCCAAGGAAATGCAACCTCATATCGCAAACACCGCTTCGCTAAAAAAGGTCAATTTTGCTGATGCCATCAAACGTTGTGTAGATGTAAGTGTTGTGAGCTAAATGTGGGCCTCAAAGCTTCATTATAATTGGGGTAGGGATGGGAAATGATGGTTGTGTGTATCTGACCTGTGCGTGTGTGTGTGTGTGTCCCTCAGGAGAGACGTTGGTCAACGTGCTGGACTGTAAGAAGGACATGGGCTTGTGGCACGGCGTTCTAACGGTGAGAGAGACAGGCAGGCAAGAGCCACAGGTCGTGCTTTTGGGGCAGGGATTAGGATGATGATGATTGTGTGTGTGTGTGTGTTTTGGTCCCAGAGCGTCATGAACAGAATCCACACCATCACGGTTCCCTATGCAGTCATGAAGGCCTGTCCAATGTCCTGGGTGCAGAGGGTCCACATTCACAAAGGTGAAGAATCTGCCAAGTCACTGTTCTAACCTCATATTCTGTAACTTAAGCATAGTGACTATATGAAGTACAATCTAACCATTGTGTCACTTCATTTCGAGTTATAATTTAGTGTTGTGATGTAGTGTATATGAGTCAGACTTGATTGTGTGTTTGTGTGTGTCCCTCTAGCACGCGTTGCCTTAGTGAAGTGTCGGGATCTCCACTGGGCCATGATGGCCCACAGGGACCAACGAGACACCAACCTGTCCTCCATACGCATGCTCATAGTGGCAGATGGAGCCAACCCCTGTGAGACACGCACACACACACACACAGACACACACACACACGCACATACAAACACACTTGTACAAAAAAAAGCACTTTTCAGAACGGCATATCAAAGCATCCGCAAACATTGTCTACTTTGCATGTTACCCACAACAGTAAACTACTTTGCTGAATGAGTGTTACTAAGGACAGTCTTTCCCAGTGTGTCAGTGTGAGTGTTACTAAGGACAGTCTTTCCCAGTGTGTCAGTGTGAGTGTTACTAAGGACAGTCTTTCCCAGTGTGTCAGTGTGAGTGTTACTAAGGACAGTCTTTCCCAGTGTGTCAGTGTGAGTGTTACTAAGGACAGTCTTTCCCAGTGTGTCAGTGTGAGTGTTACTAAGGACAGTCTTTCCCAGTGTGTCAGTGTGAGTGTTACTAAGGACAGTCTTTCCCAGTGTGTCAGTGTGAGTGTTACTAAGGACAGTCTTTCCCAGTGTGTCAGTGTGAGTGTTACTAAGGACAGTCTTTCCCAGTGTGTCAGTGTGAGTGTTACTAAGGACAGTCTTTCCCAGTGTGTCAGTGTGAGTGTTACTAAGGACAGTCTTTCCCAGTGTGTCAGTGTTGTGGGGTGTATTTCCACTCACCCTGGGTACGCTGCTTCCGTCAGGGTCTGTGTCGTCCTGCGACGCCTTCCTCAATGTGTTCCAGTCCCACGGCCTGAAGCCCGAGGTCATCTGCCCCTGTGCCTCGTCCCCCGAGGCCCTCACTGTGGCCATACGCAGGTACTGCAGCCCTGACACACACACACACACACACACACACAGAAACTGCATTTGAGTCAGGTCGTTTTCAAAATTGGCCATCAACATATACTATATATCCCCCCTCCCTCCCTCCCTCCCCCCCCAGGCCCGGTGCCCGCGGTGCCCCCCTCCCAGCCAGGGCCATTCTCTCCATGGGGGGTCTGAGCCACGGGGTGATCAGGGTCAACACGGAGGACAAGAACTCGGCCCTCACCGTGCAGGACGTGGGCCACGTCATGCCTGGAGGTCTGACAGCCCGGCCAGCTGCCCTCAGGACAGCACACACACACTACACACTAGTTTACCACACTACACTACACACTTGTTTACCACACTACACACTTGTTTACCACACTACACTACACACTTGTTTACCACACTACACTACACACTTGTTTACCACACTACGTCAAGATCTGCTCATGCTTGCCAGTTAACATGCAGTCTACTAGACCATCATTGACAGTTTTGATGCTTGTGTTGGAACGACATGCTCACTTGTGCACGTGAGAGCAAAGATTAGACTCATGACGTGTGTGTGTGTGTGTCCCAGCTCTGATGTGTATAGTGAAGCCTGACGGGCCTCCTCAGCTGTGTAAGACGGATGAGATCGGAGAGATCGTCCTCAACTCTCGCGCCGGAGGCACCATGTACTACGGCCTCCCTGGAGTCACCAAGAACACCTTCGAGGTCTCAGCTCTGCCCTCTGTTCTACTGTCAGCTCTACTGTCTGCTCTACTGTCTGCTCTACTGTCTGTTCTACTGTCTGTTCTACTGTCTGCTCTACTGTCTGTTCTACTGTCAGCTCTACTGTCTGTTCTACTGTCAGCTCTGCCCTCTGTTCTACTGTCTGCTCTACTGTCAACTTTACTGTCTGCTCTACTGTCTGCTCTACTGTCTGCTCTACTGTCTGTTCTACTGTCAGCTCTGCCCTCTGTTCTACTGTCTGCTCTACTGTCAACTTTACTGTCTGCTCTACTGTCTGCTCTACTGTCTGCTCTACTGTCTGTTCTACTGTCTGTTCTACTGTCAGCTCTACTGTCTGCTCTACTGTCTGCTCTACTGTCAACTTTACTGTCTGCTCTACTGTCTGCTCTACTGTCTGTTCTACTGTCAACTCTACTGTCTGCTCTACTGTCTGCTCTACTGTCTGCTCTACTGTCTGCTCTACTGTCAACTCTACTGTCTGCTCTACTGTCAGCTCTACTGTCTGCTCTACTGTCTGCTCTACTGTCTGCTCTACTGTCTGCTCTACTGTCAACTCTACTGTCGACTCTACTGTCTGTTCTACTGTCGACTCTACTGTCAACTCTACTGTCAACTCTACTGTCTGTTCTACCGTCAACTATACTGTCAACTCTACTGTCTGTTCTACTGTCAACTCTACTGTCTGTTCTACTGTCAACTCTACTGTCGGTTCTACTGTCAACTCTACTGTCTGTTCTACCGTCAACTATACTGTCAACTCTACTGTCTGTTCTACTGTGAACTCTACTGTCTGTTCTACTGTCAACTCTACTGTCGGTTCTACTGTCAACTCTACTGTCTGTTCTACCGTCAACTATACTGTCAACTCTACTGTCTGTTCTACTGTGAACTCTACTGTCGGTTCTACTGTCAACTCTACTGTCTGTTCTACCGTCAACTATACTGTCAACTCTACTGTCTATTCTACTGTGAACTCTACTGTCTGTTCTACTGTCAACTCTACTCTCTGTTCTACTGTCAACTCTACTGTCTGTTCTACCGTCAACTCTTATTGTCTGTTCTACTGTCAACTATACTGTCTGTTCTACTGTCAACTATACTGTCTGTTCTACTGTCAACTCTGCCCTCTGTTCTACTCATGACTGGCCTCTACTGTGAACTGGACTCAAGTGTGTGTGTGTCCTCATCTGCAGGTCATACCAGTGAACCAGGCTGGAGCTCCTATAGGAGAGATCCCCTTCACCCGCACTGGGCTGCTCGGCTTCGTCGGGCCAGTAAGACACTCACACTCTCACTCTCACTCACACTCACTCACTCACTCACTCACTCACTCACTCACTCACTCACACATTTACATCTATACATGTACATAAGTGCACACGCACCCCACCCACCCAATACATGTACATGTATTCACACACACAAAATGATTTCATTTCATTCTTTAAAACACCGTATCACCCTATTGGCTAGCTGACCTCTCCCTCCCCCCCCCCCTCCCCCCCCCCCCCCCAGGGCAGCCTGGTGTTTGTGGTGGGGAAGAACGAAGGCCTGCTGACCGTGAGCGGACGACGGCACAACGCTGACGACCTGGTGGCCACCGCACTGGCTGTGGAGCCCGTCAAAACAGTCTACAGGGGCAGGTGCGTCTGCGTGCACGTGGTGTGTGTGTGTGTGTCGCTGTATCCAGCGTGCGTGCGTGTGTGTGTGTGTGCTGGTATGCAGCGTGTGTCTGCCCTCCTGAATGCGGCGTGTTCCTGGTGTGCGTCAGGATCGCCGTGTTCTCCGTGACGGTGTTCTACGATGAGAGGATCGTGATCGTGGCCGAGCAGAGGCCAGACGCCAGCGAGGAGGACAGCTTCCAGTGGATGAGCAGAGTCCTGCAGGTACTCCCATCATCCCTTCATCAAACCCCACCTAAATCCATCAACACGATCTGTCCATCCCTGCTCTGGTCAACGACAGTATCTCTCTCTCCACATTGTCACGGTCGATGGTCTAAATCTCCATGTTTTTCACAGATCCCCATGCTACTGTACCTAAACAGTGTGTACCTGTGTGTGTGTGTGTGTGTGTGCGTGTACCCGTGTGTGTATATCTGTGTGTGTGTATTTCTCTGTGTGTGTGTGTATGTGTGCGTGTACCTGTGTGTGTGTGTGTGTGTGTGTGTGTGTGTGTGTGTCCTCCCCAGGCCATAGACAGCATCCACCAGGTGGGGCTGTACTGCCTGGCCCTGGTACCCGCCAACACGCTGCCCAAGACGCCCCTGGGAGGAATCCACATCTCGGAGACCAAGCAGAACTTCCTGGAGGGCAACCTGCACCCCTGCAACATCCTGCTGTGCCCCCACACCTGCGTCACCAACCTGCCCAAGCCCCGGCAGAAACAGCCAGGTGAGCAGAGAGGCGGGCTGGGGTCAGGGCTGGGGTCAGGGCTGGGGTCAGGGCTGGGGTCAGGGCTGGGGTCAGGGCTGGGGTCAGGGCTGGGGTCAGGGCTGGGGTCAGGGCTGGGGTCAGGGCTAGGGCTGCCATCTGAGAGATCCAGTAAGCCAGGGGGGAAAGAGAATTCATCTTAGTTTGTTTGCAATAAGAAGTGTTAAGTTGTTTTAATGATGTCATGATGTATTGTAATGTGATATCGATTCAATTTGGTTTCACGTTATTTCAAACTCATGGGTCCAAATCTGTAAAAAAGGAAAGATGATCTTCTCTATAATCTTTCCTTTTTTACAGATTTGGACAAATTTAATTGTTATATATATATATATATATATACATTACCAGTCAAACGTTTGGACACATTTTCTCATTCTGTATATACAATACAAGGATAAACAGTTGCCCAAGTTCATGGCTATTCACAAGTCCACAGTGACTAAAACACACACGGGCAGTTCCAATCTGCAAAAACCACACAAACTGCACATTGGTGAAATTCCTCTGTATTGTATCAGTGTGATGTCCCATGTGTGTGACCCTGCTGTGTTTGAGGGACAGTGGGGGTGGGGCCAGCGTCCATCATGGTGGGGAACCTGGTAGCAGGGAAGAGGATCGCCCAGGCAACCGGCCGGGAGCTGGGCGTGGTGGAGGACGAGGGCCTGGTCAGGAAGGTGAGCCCAGCCAGACTCCACCCAGACCTGCTGTCTGGGTGGAGCCTGGAGAACAACATCTGCTACACACACCGCTAGAGCTACTGGGAGATGGGTGGATGGAGGGAGAGATGGATAGATATAAAAGATGGACAGACAGATAGTTGGAATTAGAAAGAAGAAAGCTAGAACTTATCGATCCCAGACGGGAAATAGTAACTGAGAACAGCGTATGTACAAAAAAAACCCAGAAGAAATTCCTTATCCCAGTGTATTATTGACATCTACTGCAGAGTTAGAGATGCTAGAAACTTGAGGTGAGGGCTGGATGTGAACAGGAAGTGGTGACTGCTGACTTCCTGTCCTAAGGCTGTGTTATGTTGTCCGTTCTGCTCTCGCTGGGTAGCTCGCCATGTGGCCCGCTGTGATGGTAAGAGCCGATTGGCCGGGCACGGCGGGTGGGAGGGGCTAGTGTTGCTGGAGCCGCTGCTTGGTGGTGGTGGTGGTGGTGGTGGTGTGCTTGGTTACCAGTGGCAGTCCCTCAGCGCGTGTGCGTGCGTGTGTGTGTGTGTGAGGTCAGCCCAGTCTGCATGCATCTCTCCTGCCCGCGTCTCCTCTCTCCACCAGGGGCGCTGCCACCCTGGTCTGACAGTAGGTGGCACAGAAGAATGCTAGCCTGGGAGGGCATGGCCAGCACCCTGTGTGTGTGTGTGTGTGTTTACTGCGCTGTGGCTAACTCCCGCCCCCCTCCCCGCCTCTTGTCATCCAACTGTTCCTGTATTCTGTCCTTGGGTTCACCCGTGGGCCTCCAAAGCTTTGCTTGCTGTTGGTGTTGACAGCTGGGAGCCTCTCTGGGCTGCCCCTGCAGAGGCCTGCTGGCTTCTGTGATCGTCGTGTTTCTAACCAGGCCAAGTGGAATTGAAAACGTCGTTTCTCTACTCACCGGGCAGAGATGGAGGCCATTTTAGTTTCAGACCCCCCCAAAAAAGAAGGGGGTGGGGGTGGGGTTGGGGAAATGGGGCGCTGTTATCGAGAGGGCGTTTCACTTGGTCGGGGGGGATTCTGTGTTGAATGTCTTGAATACACGCACACACACACACACACACTCTCACAAACACACACTCACACTCTCTGCTCCATCTGTATCCCTGCAGCACCAGTTCTTGTCTGAGGCCTTACAGTGGAGAGCCCAGACTGACCCAGAGCACGTTCTGTACGTGCTGCTCAACGCCAAGGTAACCCCCCCTCCCACACACACACACACACACACACAGTATGTCCTCATGTTATACACACATGACGGTAGAATCAAGCGTGCCCACTGAGCTGTGCCGGGGTGTAATACCCTTTCTGTCCTCCAGGGGGTGGCAGTGTGCACAGCCACCTGTGTCCAGCTGCACAAGCGTGCGGAGAAGATCACCTCAGCCCTGCTGGAGAGAGGAGGCCTCAACACGGGAGACAACGTGGTGCTGCTCTATCCTCCAGGTCAGCTGTGTACACACACACTCACACACTCACACACACGCGAGCGAGCAGTACAACCAAGGCTGTTCACGGCGCTGTTCGTCCCAGCTTTTCTCTCACCGCCTGGTGGACTTCTCCCCTAAACCATGATGTCATTGTGCATCTCTGTTGGCCAACTGTGTCTGTCTGACGCCCAGGGATCGACCTGATTGCGGCCTTCTACGGCTGTCTCTACGCCGGAGTCATCCCCGTGACCGTGCGCCCCCCCCACCCCCAAAACCTGGCCGCTACCCTCCCCACGGTCCGGATGATCATAGACGTAAGCCAGCGACCCCCCCTCTGAGACTGTTTTCTGTCTAGTCTATATCTATGGTGTCTGTCATCACTGCTTTTCTCTTTTTTTTGTCCACTTCCTGTTTCCTCCTTTTACTCTTCCTTCCCCCCCCCTCCCTCTCCTGCAGGTGAGCAAGGCAGCGTGCATCCTCACCACCCAGCCCCTCATGAGAATCCTCAGGTCCAGAGAGGCCGCCGCCAGCGTCAACATCAAGACCTGGCCCACCATCATAGACACCGGTACCTCTCCCCCTCCGTCTGTCCGTCCGTCTGTCCGTCCGTCTGTCTGTCTGTCCGTCCGTCTGTCCGTCTGTCTGTCCGTCTGTCCGTCTGTCCGTCCGTCTGTCTGTCTGTCTCACCACACCCCAGTTCTCCCACCATGGGGTCTTGCTTCTGGTTCTGTAGTTGTTCGAGTCAGGCCCTTATCTTAAAAGGTATTGTGTGTGTGTGTGTCCAGATGACCTCCCCAGGAGACGGCCCCCCCAGATCTACAAGCCCCCCACAGCAGAGATGCTGGCCTACCTGGACTTCAGCGTGTCCACCACGGGCATGCTCACTGGCGTCAAGGTACGGGCCTCTCTGGACTGTCCCAGAGACTGGCTGACACTTCCCCTCTCAAGTTGAATGTGATTGATGGAAAAACTCATTTTAAACTGTGTGTGTGTTCAGATGTCCCATGCTGCCACCAGTACTCTGTGTCGCTCCATCAAGCTGCAGTGCGAGCTGTACTCGTCCCGCCAAATAGCCATCTGCCTGGACCCCTACTGTGGCCTGGGCTTTGTACTGTGGTGCCTCTCCAGGTAGGATACACACACTCTGCATTTCCAGTCCTTTTCCATCCCGACAGCTCACCGGATCAGTACCATGCAGGCCCAGGCCTTACTGCAGGCCCAGGCCTTACTGCAGGCCCAGGCCTTACTGCAGGCCCAGGCCTTACTGCAGGCCCAGGCCTTACTGCAGGCCCAGGCCTTACTGCAGGCCCAGGCCTTACTGCAGGCCCAGGCCTTACTGCAGGCCCAGGCCTTACTGCAGGCCCAGGCCTTACTGCAGGCCCAGGCCTTACTGCAGGCCCAGGCCTTACTGCAGGCCCAGGCCTTACTGCAGGCCCAGGCCTTACTGCAGGCCCAGGCCTTACTGCAGGCCCAGGCCTTACTGCAGGCCCAGGCCTTACTGCAGGCCCAGGCCTTACTGCAGGCCCAGGCCTTACTGCAGCGGCGTGGGTCCGAATCCGGCCTGGGCCCTTTGCTTCCCTTCTCCTCTCTCCCTTTTCCTGCCTCTGCTGTCACACTACACGCTGTCACACCACACTTAACAACTGTCTAATAAAGCACAAATCCTTTGTTGTCATAAAACATTTTTTTACTGTAATGTGCTGTTCAACAACAACAACAATTCCCCAAATAAATGTTCAAAATACAAACCACCACACAGACTGCACACACCATGTCAATTAGGATGTCCCTTCGTGTGTGTGTGTGTGTGTGTGTGTGTGTGTGTAGCGTGTACTCTGGCCACCAGTCCATCCTGATCCCCCCTCTGGAGCTGGAGGGCGCCCTGCCCCTGTGGCTGAGCACGCTCAGTCAGTACAAGATCAGAGACACCTTCTGCTCCTACTCTGTCATGGAGCTCTGCACCAAGGGCCTGGGCATGCAGACGGAGATCCTGAAGGTCAGGATCACACACTCACATACACACTCTCTCTCTCTCTCACACTCACTCACACACACTATCTCTCTCTCTCTCTCTCACTGACACATGCACACTCACTCACTCACTCACTCACTCACTCACTCACTCACTCACTCACACTATCTCTCTCTCTCTCTCTCTCTCTCTCTCTCTCTCTCTCTCTCTCTCTCTCTCTCTCTCTCTCACTGACACATGCACACTCACACTATCTCTCTCACACTCACACTATCTCTCTGTCTCTCTCTCGCGCGCGCACACCGTCACACACTGAGCACGTGCGTTCTCGACCTCACCCCTGCCGCCCCCGTGCGGGGCCGTGTGTGTTGCAGGCGAGGGGAGTGAACCTGTCGTGCGTGAGGAGCTGCGTGGTGATAGCAGAGGAGCGCCCGCGCCTCACCCTCACCCAGTCCTTCTCCAAGCTCTTCAAAGACCTGGGGCTGTCGCCCCGCGCCGTCAGCACCGCCTTCGGCTCCAGGGTCAACCTGGCCATCTGCCTGCAGGTGGGGACACACACACACACGGACATGGACACACACACACAGTACGCACGTGCAAACACACCTGAGCGTGGACACATACCGGCTCACAGTTGCGTTCCGCAAACGTGTTAATACACGTGTAGTACGAGTGTGTGTGGGTGTCCGACAACTCTCTCTTTAAAGCAGCAGTGTTTAATACAACATGGATACCTCGGGTACACAGGGTGCTAGCTCAACTTTCCCCTCTGTGCCTCCCCTACAGGGTACTTCTGGACCAGACCCTTCCACGGTCTACGTGGATATGAAGTCCCTCCGCCATGACAGGTAGGTCCCAGACACCAGACCGTAGCTAGCCGGCTCCAGGAAATAGAGCTGTAGAACTACAGAGACCAGAGAGCCACACACTGACTGTGTTCCTGTCCCATGTGTGTGCCTTCCAGAGTGAGGCTGGTGGAGAGGGGAGCACCTCAGAGTCTTCCACTCATGGAGTCCGGAACAGTGAGTATCTCCTTCCCGACGACTGTCAGCCCACACTTGACCTCCAGGAGTTGCCGTGCGTGTCTGTTCTAGCTCGTGCAGGGTAGATTGGCTGTGCTATTGAACATGGACCGTTCTGTCCTCTCAGATTCTCCCAGGGGTGAGGGTGATCATTGTCAACCCAGAGACCAGGGGTCCATTGGGAGACTCCCATCTCGGGGAGGTAAGTGTCCTTTCCCCTGTTACCTCCCCTCGTCAAATCCATGATAGACCCACTTGTTTTGGGCCTCATATTCCACTCCCTGCGCGTGTGTATCTGTGTGCGTGTGTCAGATCTGGGTGAACAGCCCTCACAGCGCCAGCGGCTACTACACCATCTACGGCGAGGAGAGCCTGCAGGCGGACCACTTCAACACCCGGCTGAGCTTCGGGGAGCCCCAGACCCTGTGGGCCCGCACCGGGTACCTGGGCTTTGTCAAGAGGACCGAGCTGCTGGACGCCAGCGGAGGTGAGGAGGAGGGAGGGAGGAGGTCGTACGGTGTAGCAACGAAATGTATCCCCCCCCCCCCTCAAAAAAGCATGTTTTCTCAAACATTAATTTGCGAGAATATGCCAGAATATTGTGTGGGTTCTGGGTGAAAAGCCAAGCCACGCTGACCAACCCCCCCCCCCCCCCCCCCCCAAACCTCTCCCGTTCAGACCGGCACGACGCCCTGTTCGTGGTGGGCTACCTGGACGAGACCCTGGAGCTCCGGGGCCTGAGGTACCACCCCATCGACATCGAGACGTCCGTCTCCCGGGCTCACCGCAGCATCGCCGAGAGGTACGACCCTCCACCCCAGAGATGCTGCATGCACTCCCACAACACCCTGATATACCCTGTGTGTGTGTGTGTGTGTGTGTATACACACTCACACAAAGGATGTGTTCGCTTCATTTCCCCCCATGACCTGAATAACCAGCTCACGGTGTCTGATATCTTTGGAATATACTTTTAAATTTGTGTACAATCATGTTTTTTTTCATGCGGGCCGTGACAAACACATCAGTTAGTCAGGTAGCTTCACCATTTGGCGCTAGGGTACTGTCAAGGGTGCAGTACACACATGTCGCCAGCAGACTGCGTCGAAAGGCACAGCCACGCGACCGTCCACCCCTGGCAAGCCTGTCTCACCCTCTCCCTCCCTGTGTCCCTGTGTTCCAGCGCCGTGTTCACCTGGACCAACCTGCTGGTGGTGGTGGCGGAGCTGGCCGGCTCGGAGCAGGAGGCCCTGGACCTGGTGCCCCTGGTGACCAACGTGGTGCTGGAGGAGCACCACCTCATCGTGGGGGTGGTGGTGGTGGTGGACCCCGGGGTCATCCCCATCAACTCCCGCGGGGAGAAGCAGCGCATGCACCTGAGGGACTCTTTCCTGGCCGACCAGCTGGATCCCATCTACGTGGCCTACAACATGTGAAGACCCTTCCTGGCTAGCGCCCGCGTTCACACGCACGCGCGCGTATGTATACACACTGTCTTGAATCTGGAGACTTGGTGACCTTGGAAAGAGGGGGAAAGGAGTGGGGGGGGGGGGGGGGGGGGGGACTGATGCAACCCTTCTGAAGAAGAGGTGAAGCACACACACACACACACACACACACACAGTGGACAATGCTTCTCCCCACTCCCTGCAGCCCTCTCTCTCCTGGCTCTGGGCTGGGTGTGTCCAGAGGTGTGTTACCCAAGTGAGGCAGTGGGAGAATACTCTGGTTGACCCGAGCTAAGCCTCTTAACTGTTGCTCCACTTCCCGACCGGCTCTGAGAATAACGTCCGGCGGAGGATGAGGCCGGCGGCCCCCTTCTTCTGGACGGTGGCGTTCGGCCGAGAGGAAGACCACCTCCCTCCAACTCTCCCTCCCCCGCTCGTCCTCTCCTCGTCTCCCCGACCGCACCTTTCACCGGACGTGACAGATGTCGTTTTGGAAATGACCACAGAGAAGACTCTTATCTCCTGGACTCCATCCATTCCCATTTCTGTGAGTCTTTTTTAGTTCAGAATTGAGTTTTTTGACCTTTTATTTTTAATTTTTGTTGGTAGTTTCATCAGGTAGGCAGGGGGTTGGGCAACGCTGGAGGCACTGAGAGGAGCTCCGAGGCCTCCCTCCCTCCCTGTGCACTTTAACCCTCTGTCCTCCTCCGTGGAGAAAGGACCGCAGCTTCAGACTCTCCAACAGTGTTACCGTGCCCTCGCCCCGGCCTCACCGCGACCCTGCAGCCACGCCCGCACACCCGTCTGCGGTCCTCCCTGCTGACGTTAGAACACGCCTGGCTCCCAGAGAAGCTCTGTGCCGGTCACAGCCACGCACACCCTCCCAGACACAGGGCACAAATGGCTTCATGAATGATTGAAAACAAATATGTGGTTATGAGCCATGAACCGACTAATTCTTTAATAACTAGTTCTTCTTCGGATGAAAGGTATTGAAGGTCAGCTACTAATACCAATGTTGCTTTTCCTAGTTCCCCATAGTGCAGCAATGGGTATCATCTCTCACTCAATAGACTGGACTTTACATTTGGATATTTTAAAAGGCAAACCAGTGCCTTTCTTTAGCATGAAGCACAGTGTGGTCTTAAATAATGGATTTGGTGTGTTACCAAGAAAAAAAGAAAAGTGCAGTAGGTATAAAAATGAGGACAAGTGTTTGCCTTAGGAAACCTGTGGAACTTCTATACTTTTGTCAAAGCTTTCATTTTATCGCTGTGCTTAAATGATAGCAAAAGGGAGTGTGGCTGGATGGTAAGGATGATATGTTGACTGTATGGGTTGTATTTTAGAGGTCAAATACTGTATTACTGGTGTTCATGTGTACATTGAAACTTATTGTATATGTTGATAAAACTTGACTGATCTTTCATACTTGACAGCAAATTTCTGCACCACTGACTTAATGGTAAGTAACACATTGCAAAATTTGAGGACGTTTATCAAAAGGTTTTGGCAGGTGGTTAACAATTTGCACTTTCCCATATCACATAACTTTTTGCAAGAAGCGTGAAAGTGAGAGTGCGTGAGCTTGTGTGTGCCTGTTTAAAAGTGCATTGTTTGCCTTTCCTAGAGCGAAAGAAAAAAAGTCAATTTTAATTTGATGAATATGAAAATGCTCAACAATGTTTTTGTTTTATGCCAGTTTATTTTTGTTGTCTGGCCTATTTTATGTCGACTCCACTGTACTGCAATTTTTATTCACTATGTCAAAGTTGTTTTTAAATGATTTTAAGGTAATTTACTTCCAATATCTAATGTTCTTTTACTCAGACTACTATTTAGCTATCGTTAACAAGATGCCACTACTCATCTGCAAATGTTTGACACGTAGGTAGTTGAACTACTTGAATCACAATCATTGTAATTCATACAAGCCCATATTTTTGAATGATGTTCAGTTAAATGAGTTATAAATAAATGTTTCAACTTTTTGGGCTAGTCTGTGGTATTTGGCTTCTTCCAACTGTACATTAATACCATCACATTTTAAAGAGTATTGTAGATAATTTCCCTTGTATTCAATAAAAATTGGTGCTATAGCTTGAAATGGGCTAATATTAACTAATTTGCTTCAAAGTGTATGTGGGTACAAGAGGAATGGACAATATTTGTAATATCTGTAAAACATGTTACAACTGTGAATCCTACTTCTGGTAGCCCTCTGTGAAGATAATGAATCATAACAGTTAATTCATGCAAGTCATTGATAGCCTTCATATCATTTGAAACAAACAACTTTCAGTTGTGCATAAATGTGCAAAAACTGATATGAATGTTCAATATTGTAACAGTTCTATCACGTACAAAACCACATGAGAAGTAGGAGTTCACAATTCAGATTTGTCCACTGTGTAAATTGTACTGTTGAATAAAAAAATAAAAAAAGATCATGCAAAAGTGGAGAGATCCAGCTGCAGCCACCCAGCCAAGCATCTCACTAAGGACAGAGGGCCCCTAACACGGGCCCTAGAGTCACAATAACACTAGCGCCAACTCACACACTGCTTCTTCTACACCGATTGTACCTTTATTCTTAACAATGTGTTTTTAAATCGTATCTGAGCATGATGAACAGAAGTTATTATTTTCTTTTTTTTTTACGTTTTTGCGAGTGACTGGCTTTCATTAGTGGGAGGATTGATTTTGTTAGTGAGAGGATTGGCTGTGTGAGTGAAGCTCGATACCATTGCAAAACTGGGGAGTTGACTTAAAAGCACAATATTGTATCTGTAAGGTTAAAAGAATATGAACCTTTCTGATGTTTCTTTTCAATTCTCAAGGGCCAGAAATACATACCTCAACAAAGTCTGCTCACTATGCATAGAAAAGGCTGCATTCAATTTGATTTCAGTATATGGTGCAATACCTTCCAACTCAGAAAAGGCATAATATGTCTTATTTGACAAAATAATGTCATGTCACTGTATGTTTCATGTGAACAATAAAAAACAGGCTTTTTGTGGGAGTGCCTCTGCGTTTCTGTTTAGCGTGTGAAGTTGCATCTTATGTCCACTAGGTGTCAGGCCACTTATCTAGCAGCCTTAGTTGAGTTTCCCCACTTCTGCTATACTGTACATCCCATGCCCATTGGATATTACCCATTCATATTTAGCATCATTAGTATTTTAACTAAATCTAACTACAGTAATATCTAGCAGCGGTGATGAAGCAGTTTATGGGCGTAAAATTTCTAAGTGTAAAATGTTAATAACACTCAAACTGCATTATAGGACTACAGTGATGTCCCACCACACAATATGTTATATCGGTCAGATTGTGTCTGGATTTGCTCATGATCCTTCTGGGCTACCCTAAGAGCTGCCAGCACAAATCACATTCATCGTCACCATCTACTTGTGCCAAGTTGTCTGTTACACTGTTCTGGCTACTACTATACTTCTTGGCATTTCATAAATGTGCAGTGAACAAATGAATAACAACTAACTACTACTACTAATTCTAATAATATATACATTATATCAAGGCCGTAGCCATGGAGTCATATGGCCTTGCATTATATAGTCAAAGGTATATGGACACCTGGTCACACCTACATGAGCTTGAAGGACATCCCATTCCAAAACCATAGGCAGTAATGTAAAGGGGACACAGTCATGGTGGAACAGGAAAGGGCCTTCCCCAAACTGTTGCAACAGTTAGAAGTTAGAAGCACCCATTTGTCTAAAATGTATTTGGATCCTGTAGCCTTTATAATACATTTCATGAGATCTAAGGGGCCTAGCCCAAACCCTGAGAGACTAGCATCCCTCCACCTCCAAACTCTACAGCTGGCACTATATATTCCAGTAGGTAGTGTTCTCCTGGCATCCACAACCAGATTCATCCATCAGAGAGTATGGCGTGTCTCTCCACCCCAGAGAACACCTCTCCACTGCTCCAGTGACAGCGATGTGCTTCGCGTCCGCTCCAGCCGGCACTTGGCATTGCGCATGCTGACGTGAGGCCGGCGCACGGCTGTTCCGTCATAGAAACCCAGTTTGTGAAGCTCCTGATGCACAGTTCTTGTGCTGGCTTTGCTTCCGGTAGTCTGGTGAGCGATGCAACAGATGGTCGGTGATACACGCTTCAGCCCTCGGCGGGCCTGCTCCGCTTGTGTGGTCCACCACTCCGTGGCTGGGCTCTTGTCGTTCCTAGACGTTTCTACTTATTTCCACAATTACAGCACTTACACGGTTGACCATGGCTGAGCTAGCATGGCAGAAATCGCACAGAATGACTTGTGGTAAAGGTGGTATACTATGACTGGGCCACGCTAAAAGTCACTGAGCCCTTCAATACAACCCATAGTGTACTGCCCATGTCCGTCTATAGAGATTCCACGATTGTGCTGGATTTTATGAACGAAGGAAGGAGTGTGGCTGAAACACCTGAACTCAATAGGCTAATTAGTGTAGGGGCCCACATTTTGAGTGGACCATCTATGGCTAAAGGTTTGAACATACATTTGAGTTTGGTTTCAACTGTAGAAAGTGGGCATCTTCACATGGGTGACATACACGTCTGATATTCATTAAATCAACCTTTAATGAGACACTGAGGGGTCATGAGGCAAGATGATGGTCACTGGTCAGTGATCTGCCGGGTTCAACTCAGGATCAAACCAGCCAAGAGTAGAAGTAGTATGTAACTGGGATGTAAACTCCAGGCAGCAGACAGCGTCCTTGACTGGATCATCCGCAGCCAAGACACATACTTGCTCGTTCGAGTATACACTCCTGGCCTTTTAGCCAATCCACAATCCTCGCCAAAGCTTGTCACACCGACAAGGTAGAATCTGTCCTGATCCTCACTGTAGCACTGGAGAGGGCCTCCGCTGTCTCCCTAAAACCAGACAACAAATAAGTTCTACTCTGGAGAAAGCCTTCAAATCTACCGAAAAATCCAACAGAGATTTAATTTTCAGTGCAGTTTCAAATGTCTAATACCTGACATGAATCGACAGCCCCCATCTCTGACCCAGCACAAATCATAGTATCTGTGATTATACCATCGTACCAGTCGAGCTGGTTGCATTTGTTTCTGTTCATGAGCTGCACCTCAGCCTCTTGTAGTTTGGTGACTGTCAACCCTGTAAGCACCCATCTTTAATTTCAGATCCTGTACCAACACTGACAGTTTCAGATGAATTGACAGATGAACTGGGTCATAACATGGGTCGGCTTCATACGAACCTTTGTAAGTGTTGCTGCCCCAACCACTGATGAAACAGTGGTTGAAATGAAGGTTTGATTCCTCTGTTTCATTTGCCATTGAACAGACAGGCATGACATATTCATCGAAGTGCAATGGGGAGCTTAGAAGAAGAAGAGCTATATCATTGACGAAGCTGGCTTTTACGTAGTTCTTGTGGTGTATGACCAAATGAACGTTTTTGCGTTGGGAATGTTTTCCAGGTGCTGATAACACATGTAGACCTGCCACCACAGAAAGGTGACTTATTTTCCTGTCAGTAAAAAATAAATAAAAAAGTCTGAATTTTACACTTGCCTATGACTATTGTTATAACCAGGATAGGTTGGTATGTATACAGGGATCTTGATGCTGCATTCAGTAGGATGGACATTGTGTGTGTGCTAATCCATCTTCTTGAAGCTTTGTTTACTTTGTCTTTGTTAATATCTCGAAATAAGAATTCCAAAACAAAATGGTGTTATGTCTTAAAAGGTGGGCCTATACTCACCGTTTGTCGGAGAAACAATGTGATGCTGTGAGCACCCAAAGGCTGTTGAGGATAGAACCACCACAGAAATGCGCCGAATTCACCTGAAGACTGACCAGCCATGGCCATGCCCCTACTGGTGCGTCATTCCCACCTACAATACGTGACCCACCTGGAGCGCTCACGAGCGGCCGTTGCCCACATATCTGTCAAACAGACGACATGCTATTGTTTATATCACAATTCATTTAAAATAAAAACAATATTGTATTGTCATTAAACGTACAAAATGCCCTCTAACGTTTAGACGAATACAATTTTTGGGTCTTTGGTATAGAGGCGGTTTAGTATCTTCAGGGATTAAGCAAGTCTTTTTACTTACAGGCTTTTGATATGTTGTACTCTCTGCCAAAAGTAAATGAATAGACAGGGTGCTTTGTAAAATAATTACAAATACCTTAATGTCCATGTAGTCAAAGAAAAATTTATGTAAATGAAAATGGACAGAATTGTGATGGAATGTCAACTCTCCAAAATCAATTTTTGGGTATTTTATGTTATCTGTCATCACGTCAATTGTCAGCTCTGTGACGTAAAGCGAACGTCGCTCATGTGAGATAGACGGATAAAAAAAAGATGGACTTTAGATTGTGTGGTTTGTTCAGAATGAAAAAAAAATGTAATAAACAGATTAGTTTCTTATAGTTCAACAACAGTCAACATGTATAGGCTATTTCCTCATCAACCTATTTCGCCTACACGAGCCTCTTATTCTGAAGTAGGCTTATACTTTAAAAAGTGGAGTCACTATCATACTCAGTTGATAAGCCCATTTTGGTTCGTTGCAGAGCTGAATCGTCCATGCAAAACCTTTGACTTCTTGTGATAGCTTAAATACATTTGCCTTAGCCTGTTCAATTTGTTATGCTAGATGGTCGCAGATCAAAATGTGTGGTATTGATCATTTTACGAAATGCACTTGACGACACTCCCTTACATTTTGCTGAGAGTCATCAATTATGCAGGGTAACGGCACGCACTGAGAGCGAAGATAGCAGCAACAATATGGCGACAACCGCAGTTTCTCCCGAATCTTTTCGACATCTGCAGTCCAGCAACGCCTTTTTTGATTTTCAGTAACGCTTGTAAAGTAAGTAAATTATATTTCCTTCGAAAACGATTGCATGTTTAGACGAATATGTGAAATTTCAGCCTGTCAATACCTTTATGAAAATGTCGCAGAGCCGACCACTGTCCAAGCATCCTTTTTTGACTAAATACTCAGCTCGCCCGTGCCACAGCATGATACATGGAATATATTAGCCTTATACCTATTTTATTCTGACATCTGACTGATCTCTGCCGATACATTGATGAAGGAAGAAATAATTACGTTTTTTTTTTTTTTTTCACTTTAACCAGGTAGGCTATAAATCAGAACCTCACATTTATAATGACGAATTAATATTATATTTCCACCTCATGTAATGTTTCTTCATTCAGCACGCAGTAGTTAATCTTCGAATAAAGAGTTTGGAAGTCTCCCATCAACTAACATTTTTTTCGCAATGTATGGGTGTTTTTGTGGCAGTACATTTGAAGGGCTACCCTCCTTATGTTTTTCACCGTTTCGTTTGAGGATAACCTGTCAGATTATTAGATTATCATACTGTTGTCTAGCCTATGTGGTATGTGTGCATGGAACACATATCCCCTTATTGATCTGGTGGTCTACATGCCTCCACGGGTGTGGTGCAAAGAATGCGTAAAAACGCATACAGCCATATGAAACACTAGTTTATTCATTAAAATGATATGCAGCACAAATGTATTCAGATATCAAAGTGTGTCTGTTCACAGTAAATGTTCGTGATGGACCAATTGCTTGGTGAAAAATCTACAGAAACCACCCACTGCAGCATTCGGAACATTTCCTTGTTTGTGGGCCGCGCTTTTGGGTAAACGTGTGCATCATTGTCGCTTGATGCTTATTTGTATCTATAGGCTATTAGTTGTACCTTAAAACTGTTAATGTCTGATGAAGACAGCGTTGGTCAATCGGTGTTAAACAATATGGCAAATTGCAAATGTAAAGACACTGTCGATTGACCGAGTATTTCGCGCGTTCTGAATTCGGGATATGTGTTCATGTCTTGGACAGAATGTCATTGATATTTAGAGTCGTGAACAGTAGTATCGATAATGAGGGTAAAATAAGGCCGTTATTGGCTGACCTACAAGGGATATGGCTGGTGTATCCACTGAGGTTTCATATGGTCCCAAAAGCGGTCTATCCTTGAAAGGACATCAGTCTATACAGCTAATGTCGCCAGCATGTAGCCTTCGTTAGGCCTACCATTTCCTAGGTTTTATAGCGTAGTCTACATAGGTGTGAAGAAAAAGCCGGTGTGTATAAACGATTCATTTGATTTCATGTGTTTTTTGCCCATTGATCGGTGGCCAGGTGTGAGCTAATGTAAAGAAGCATTGTCCTATCAACGATCCTCCAATAGCTACCGCACGTTTTTTCTACATGAATGTGGCAGTAAAGAGCTAAACGTGTAACGGAAACCACGCTATCGAGACAAGTTTACCTTATGCGCCTTGTTTCGAACGTGGTGCTGAAATGGACAGCGCCCCAGACATGAAGAAGAGATGTGAACGGAACGCATTGAGGCCTGCTTTTCAATTAAATAAGGTCAGAATGGTGTTACATTACCAGTTGTCTGGCCTTTCATTACGGTGTTATGAGCCCTTAAATTGGTCCGATAACTCAATATTGCACTGAAATGTAATAGAAATCGTAAAACAACATTTGAATAATGTGGCCATTGGATGGAAATTAGGTGGTGTTTTGGTGTATAGTAACATATATAGGTTTGGACTTAACCTTCTGAATGGTCTGGATTTCTCTGCACTTTTACCTGGTTTGTGTGATGCAAGATGTCTTGTGATTGTAAGCTTGTGATATGCTGCTGTCTGTTGTTGTTTAAACTTCATTTGGCACACTGCTGACATGCCTGGCCTGGCTTTGTTGTTATTGTTTGCTATCGCGCTAGAATGGTATAGAATCAAATGTGATTACCCTATTTAAAATGATTAGACATGCTTCATAATGTAGGGTTATGATGTGTCAGTTATGCATTACTATCATGAAAATACCATGGCGTGGGTTCTGTGGTGGGCTAAACAACGTATTTTAATGGCAGGTCTGACTTGCAAACCTAAATATTCTAGAATTTCTTATTCTGAATTCGGCACTGTCCTTTCATGTTTGGTATGCATAACAATGTTTATCCTGAAAATGAGGGAAATCTCTGTTCAGTTTGACTGCTGAAAAATAATAATAATAATAAAAATACATCATGCTCATCATGATGGTGTGTGGTAGCAGTAATCATGGTTTTCTCTATACTTGAGGTGAAAGCTCATTGTATGCACTTTCCATAAGTGCACAAGTTTCACAAACATGGTAATAGTAGCCTAATCATAGGACGTCTCCTCAGACTGATTAGAATTATGCCAGAGGCTGTGATGTGGAAAACCGACAAGGCTACCACTGAGGTTGAACTGGAAGAATGGATAACCTATTTTCTCAATGAATTTCGACACAAAGGTGACACATGAAACGACCGGTTATGTAAGATGATGGCAACGGAATGAGGAACGTACATGAACATTACTCTGGTGTATCAGTGAGAGTCGATGTAGCAGTTTCAACAGTCAACATTTGGCTTCTTAGCAAGTGCTAACAATCAGTGGCTGGGTCTGCCTTGGTCTGCTGAGCTAGATTTGGTGGTCGGTCGCTTGCTCCTTCACCGATCTCTTTCTCTTTTTGTCCTTGAATCCTTTTCTAAACCTGTCTAAACCTATCTTATTCCATAATTGCAAATATTTTATAGCCAATAATGTTTTTTGTTGTAAATCTCTATTCTACTGAGACTGCTTTGCATGACATCTCTTTTCTCATGTGATGTGTATTTACTATACATATGTGTTACTATACATATTCTTCATTATATTCTCAAGCAAATTCAATAGATTTATTCATTCTGGTATTTCAGTGCTGGTTTTGTGTGTATTCTGTTTTTCTATATTTTTTGTACTTATTATGTAAGTGTGTACACAGTGCTATGGGTGTTACCCGAATTCTTGAATGTCCTTCAGGATTAATAAAGCGAATAGAATTGATGCCATATCCAGGTAACCCTTAAAAGATGGCTGGGTGAACAGGGTTGGATAGAAGCCATGCGTTTAACAGCTGTGCCTGCCTTTCAACAGGAAGGGCATGACTTGTGTGATGTAGTTGTGGGATGTGTCCAGACACCCCCTTCCTCCCCATGTAGCTCCGCCCCTATGTCGAGTTGAGGCAATAATTAAAGGCCCTGATTGGTTCAGGACACAGCAGGTCTCTCCTGCTGTACTTGTCTTAATAGGTAAACGGATCTCCCACAGAGAACAGTGACTAAAATGCATTTGGTTTCTGCTTTCCATCTCAATATTCCGCGCCTGTGAATGTTATACAACGCTAAGCAGGCTATCTGAGATTGATAGAGCAAAAGGATATCTAGCTATGTGAGTAAAGTACAAATGAATAATTTGTACCAATGCAATATTCATGGAGCCATTCTTTTAGCGAGACCAAAGTTACCAAGTACAGCAAACCTGCGTGTCAACTGTCCCATTGTACGTGACAAGCAGTGAGGATGTGTTTTTGGCAGTTGTTTCATTGTGACTTCTCAATATAGCAGCTGGAGAGTTGGAGATGGTATTTTTAGTTCACTCAGAAGTGTTCTTATACCGCTTTGTTTTTGCGTCAAATGTGTTTCTCGTGAAGTCTGGCCTGCGCTGGCCACGTCTGGGATGCCTCGGCTGTGACAGATCCTGACAGATCTTCTGTTCTGAGGCTCCTCCCTACTGCAGACTGAGAGAGGGGCCAGATCACCTATTCTTTAGTTAGGTTGCTTTTGATATGGTTTAAGAATATCTTACCGTTAACTTGTTTCATTCGTATTTGAATTCCTGTTTCCATGTCTTTCAGTGTATCCTCAACCAAATTGCTTCTCGACATTCAAAGCTTCTCAAAGTGACCTGTATCGAGAAACTCTGTTTGGTCTCCCTCGGTGACGTTTGTCTTTGTCCCCACAGTGCTGGCTACCGTGCATGGTACAAACCTAAAGACCAAGTAGCTGCAGGATGAAAACATGGCCGCGCCCCTTATCCCACCGCCAGGACCTGCCAGCTTTAAGAAGTTCACCTTGGAATCTCTGGACCACCTCGAGCTGCGAATCAACGAGGAGAAGAACAAGAAGCCGCCCAAGCAGGACAGCAGCTACCGCGACGACGATGACGAGAACAAGCCCAAGCCCAACAGTGACCTGGAGGCTGGGCGGAGCCTGCCCTACATCTACGGGGACATCCCTAAGGGAATGGTGGCGGTACCAATGGAGGACTTGGACCCCTTCTACCTGACTACTCAGAAAGTGAGTGTCAACGTTGCCCTCACCCCCTTCTCCTTTTAGAGGCCTGTACTTCAGATGAGCTACAGCCCTCACTGTCTCCTAATACATTTAAGCTTTTAGACAAAGTGGTGTTTGATGTGAATTGGCATTGTACTAGAACTGAGCCATTCCTGCCTTCCAGGTAAGTGACTGTAAAGTGACTGTAATTTGAGAAAATGACTTCTAAATGACTCGGCAAAGTCATTATTCAGTTAAACATGGCTTGGTGGTTTTGAAAGTTAAGCATAGTCTTATATTGGCATACTTGTGACAACCTTATGATACACTAAACAATTTCTCCTTGAAATATCATGAGGCGAGTCAGTGTGCGCTGAGGTCAGTCCACTTGGCCCACAAAAAAGCCCAGAATTTCTTTCACTAGAATAGTGTGTAAAGTGATTAAAAAATCTATATTTATCGACAGCTCAGTCATCATTCTGCTCTCTGTCTGCCTCAATCCTGATTAGGTTAGGAAATGCAGTGTTTGTCTCCTCCAAGGCCAGGATTGTGCTTGAGTTGTGGAGAGGGACGTCCCTTCAATTGGCTTGCAGGGCTTTAGGGAAAAGGTCAACAGTAGACACGCTCTTGTTCCAGATGACAGACTTTTCTAATTGTCTCCAAAATTAATCCTGCAGAAAAAAAAGGCAGCTGCCGTAAATGGCACCCGGCGTTTTAAAGGAGACGTGCGTTCGTTTCACTGTGGGCTTGTTTCGTGCGAACGTTCTGGAATGCACGTCGTGACGGCACTTGTCAATAGGAGAGACCTTGACGAGGAGTTCACCCGTTCGCGTCAGGGTTCAGCTGCGAGCCAAAGACACAACTCCGAAAACCTTATTTCAGAGATGTAACCTAGCTGTTGAAACACATCCACATTTTTTTAGGCAGGGAAGTCTATTTACATTTACATTTAGTCATTTAGCAGACGCTCTTATCCAGAGCGACTTACAGTAAGTACAGGGACATTCCCCCGAGGCAAGTAGGGTGAAGTGCCTTGCCCAAGGACACAACATAATTTTGCACAGCCGGGAATCGAACCAGCGACCTTCTGATTACTAGCCCGATTCCCTAACCGCTCAGCCACCTGACTCCCCTATTTAAGTAATCCCTCAAGAAGACTACAGTATGCATCATAAACAAGATGAGACATTCCGTTCAAAACAAGATAGACATGGGAGAGATCTGAGTCAGACTCATTGGAAATAAATGGCATTAAAGCTAACTGACAAAAGTCCACACTGCTGTATTCCACAGCATGAATAAATACATATATTATAATATAGTTGAAACCTTTTAAAACGAACATGTTGCACATTTCTGCTTCCGGTCACCATGTCTGACCTGTGAGCTATGCTATGACAGATGCAAGGTACCTCCTCCACCCTCTCAAGATGGCTTCCCTTTGTTCACCATGATGACAGACAACTTCTGTAGGCAAGGTCAAACATAATACTTGGACATATTGTGGACAATGACAGGACTGTTTGCTTTTCTGTCATTCTATTCTCAGTGTGTGTGTATGTGAGTGTGTGTGTGTGTGTGCAGCCTCTTACCTTCTCTCTATCTCTCTAAGTACTGCATGCTGGTGGTTATGTAACAAACCAGTTCAGTGCACAGGAAAGAAAATTAGATTCTCCTGATGCAAAGTGAAAACAGGGTTGGGATAGGGTAGGACTCTCCCCTTTACTCACCTCTGCATATTTCATTGTATCACCCCTTCTTTCTCTCTCTCTCTCTCTCTCTCTCTCTCTCTCTCTCTCTCTCTCTCTCTCTCTCTCTCTCTCTCTCTCTCTCTCTCTCTCTCACTCTCTCTTTCTCTCTCTCTCTCTCTCTCTCTCTCTCTCTCTCTCTCTCTCTCTCTCTCTCTCTCTCTCTCTCTCTCTCTCTCTCTCTCTTTCTCTCACAGTCTCGCTAACCCCACCTTGTATCAACACACCCTCACACCGTCCAGTGAGACAGGGAAACCTGGGCAATGTCCTCATCCCTGTGCCAAACGGGCGGGACCTCGAGGCTCTGATTCCTGTCCGTCTCTGATCATAACGAGGCGGTTACTGCTGGAGGGGTGGAGGTGCTGGGGGATGGAAGTGAGACAAACATGAAGACCTCTCAAGCTTGTGGCTGCACCTCAGACACTGCAGGCCTTGCTTGTGTCTGCACATGGCGGGGGAGGGAAGTGGGTGGCTCAGTGTCTTGTTAAATGGGCAGGAGGCCATTTGCTCATTGGTCTGTTCCCCTGACAGGCGGCAGGGTCATAAATCCTCAGCGGTGGCTCTCTTTTGAAAAAGCTCCAAGGCTGAGACAGAGGGGCCGCCCGGGGGGGCTGATGACGCAATAGCACCCCTCCCACCTCCACCACCCACCCCTCCCACCTCCACCCACCCACACTGGGGCCTCCCTTGGGCCAGCCAGTGAGGCTGTGCTCATCTAAAAATAAGGGCCAGGTCAAGGAAGGCTGGGCTGGGCTGGGCCGGGCTGGTAGGAAAGGCTGGGTGTGGGACACTTGACAATAGCCAGTGTCTTTACGAGGCCGGGAGGAGAGGGGGAGAGATTAGGTGAGGACAGGGGCGAAATGAGACGTGTGCAAGGATGCGTGAGCAGCCTCACTCCGCTCTCCCCGATGCAGCCAAGCTCACGTCATTGGCTGTGAAGAGGAACCTTCAAGGTGCACTCATGAGCAGCGTCCAAAACACCGCACGGGCGTCGCGTGAACCCCTCGATCGGGTTTCCAAAATGTCCAAGAAAGCGCACTTTCACTTCCCCTTCACACTGTCACGTTTTTGATAGAGACATTAGGTAATCATTTTGTGGCTTCTGAAAACATGAAATAGGTCGTTCTGTCAGCGGGCCTGGGCTGAGAAGAGTTCCTAATGTATACAGCGGGAATCGTGGCCTGAAATGGTGGGATTTAGGAGGCGAGGATGAAAACAAAGACAGCAGGACTGGCTGGTCCAGCGCATGGGGGTGGACGGCCGCGGCGAGATGCGAGGATGCAGGCAGCGAAGTTGAAAGCAAAGGCTGCTGCTGGCTGCTCAGCCCTGCCTGGTGACTTGAGATTCCCTCCGTATTCAGCTGCTTCCACTGCTGTCTCCCACCCATCCCCCTCCTCCTCACTGTCTCTCCCTCTCCTCCTCCTCCTCCGCTCTCCCTCCGCCCTGCTTGTCTCCAGTCTTCTGGTGCTGCAGTCGCTCCGAGTCCTCCCGCCCGGCTGTCTGTCTGTCTGCCTGCCTGCCTGCCTCGCTACTCTGGATTATGAAATTTTCAGTAGCTTTGCAGCAGTTTAGTCATGCGTTACAGGAAGACCACTGCATGCATCGCAGGCGCGCGCACGCTTGTCCGCAAGCGTGTCAGGAGAAGACATCGTGTGCGTGTGTTGTGAGTGTGCATGCATCGGAGGATTCGGCTGTTGTCACTCGGTTCTGTGTGTGTGTGT
The DNA here is from genome assembly GCF_038355195.1 of Osmerus mordax. Taxonomy (NCBI): domain Eukaryota; kingdom Metazoa; phylum Chordata; class Actinopteri; order Osmeriformes; family Osmeridae; genus Osmerus; species Osmerus mordax. The sequence continues at coordinate 6,218,829 of NC_090056.1, read as the reverse complement.
GTGTGCGGATCATGCATATGCACACAGCGTGGGTCTGTGTGTGCATAGCAGCTCCGCTCTACTGAAATGTCATGCTGGCATTCTTGGCCCCTCTAAATGGCAACTGGGGCATTTCCAACTGTCTCCCACTGAGGCTGACCATATAGCCTGGCTATACTGATGGCAGGGAATGCTCAGTGTAAGATAGATTGTCTATTCACAGACCCACTGGTCTGACCCGCACTGTGCCATAGCTCGTTCAAATGAAGCACGCGTTATCTAATCAGTGCTCAACCTAATTCAACTCTCGCCATTACTGTACTCAGCGACATTTGTCAAATGAAATCAGGTCAGGTGACCGAAAAGCAAGCACACAAAATTAATGGTAAATTCCTTTGGGATTGCTGGCTTTCCTGAGATGAGATTGTCTTAGCTTTAGATGTGTGTTGTCAGGTGTTATTTCCATTCAGCTAATGAGACACCATCCTATCATTATGTGCTATGGAAACCGTACAGGAAGTTTTACACAAACAATCGTGCATGCAAGAGCATGTCGGAGGATGAGCAAGATGTGTTCCTGCCTGGCAGACATACGGTGCCTTTCCTGTTCCATGAAGCACTCGACGAGCAGCCCAGTTTGAGGGTCTCCCCCTGGGGTCCAGGGCACTCTCACCACTCCCCTCCTCTCCCTCTCTCTCTTCCTCCTCTCTCTGTCTCACTCCCTCCTCCCCCCCCCCCTCTCCCTCCTCCTCTCTCTGTCTCTCTCTAGGTCTTTCTAGGTCTCTCACTCGCTCTCTCTTTATCTCTCTAGCCATCCCTCTCTCTTTCTCTCTGTAGCTGTCTCACTCGCTCTAGCTTTCTCTCTCATCTCTATCTCTATGTCTGTCTCTCCTCACCACTGTTTCCCTTTCTCTCTCCTGCTCTCTCCCCCTCTATCTCCTCGCCACACCCCTCCTCTCCCTCTGTTATCTCTTTCTCTCCGTCCTCTCTCTTCGATTTTCAGCAGTCTCCGGGCCTTAAGCACTGTGGACCGGTGGCTCTGCAGGGCTTAATGCAAGGAGGGCTGCCTTGTTAAAAGCACAAGGGTACATATCACTTTTGAAAATGCACACACACAGTCTCATTAAAGTTTCATGCAAATCCCCATGTTTTATTGAAACAATTATGAGGCTATCCGCTGAAAGGGTCTTGCCAGTCTCTCTCGGTCTCAGCTTAACTTCCATCAAAACCACCACAGCCATGTTTGATGCAGGCGAACACTAGCACAGGACGTTTCAGCACTGCATTTCCTGTCATTGAGGAAGGGGCATTGTGATTGGTGGAGGTTGAGCTGTGTTATCCACCTCCATTTTCAGAATGTTGCATAGATATGCTTCAGAGTGCAGAAATTGAAATGATTTACTATGGATGTTTAGATTTTTTGAAGGCTAATTTGAAATGTCCTTAGGCTGTATCACCCAGCCAGTGGCTTCTGTACACGTATTCTTATTGTGAAGATCTACAAAATGTCACTTGTCATTTTGCTTGTTTAACTTCTTTCTCTTTCTCTCTTTTCCCCTTTCTTTCTCCACAGACATTTATAGTGCTAAATAGAGGGAAGACAATCTTCCGCTTTAGTGCCAATCCTGCCTTGTACTTCATCAGCCCTTTTAATATATTTAGGCGAATCGCTATAAAAATTTTGATACATTCATATCCTTTTCAATTGGGTCTTTAGAGAACCGTGTTTCCTGTGTTGTGTCATGTGACAACCTTTCCTCTGTCCCTGCTGCTGTTGGTGTTTGTGACTTTCTGCCTGAGTGGATGAGACATTCTGTTACGGTCCAGGGCCGGGGTCTGAAAACTGCACGCATCAGCTGCACGGTTGGGAAAACTCACGTCCTACTACGCATCATACAGTACCGCATGCCATTCATATGGAACAACATGTACGTACTGTAATCAGCAGTATGTAATGTGTATATGATGTGCAACATACAGTATATAGCCTCCAGTGAGGTGCCCGTACTATTACTTGGAAATCCCTACCACAGTACATGTTAAGTCTGAATGCTTTTGGAGGTTATTACCTCCAATCTCTAGAAGACAATTAAAAATGAGCTGGATTAGAAGAGCGCCTCTCTCTAGTAGAGCAGACTGCCGAAGCAGGGACAGGGAGTAGAGATTGATATCTCTTACTGTGTTGAGGGGGCCGACTGGGATCTGGGATAGGGATGACGCTGCTTTGACTGCTACGAGGGAAGTCTTTCCCCAATAATAGGTCAGCTGATATTCCGTCATTGATTAAAGGAGACACAGAGAATCGATTCTGAAATGGAGACTGGCTTTTAACAGGCTCCAGCCATGCCACAGTCTTACATGTCTGACCCACCATCCACTGACCACAAGGAGATAATAATAATGATAATACTTCAGAGTAGGGTGATAGGGTGATACTAATCTGCCAGAGTGGGGGTAAATCCCACCTGGAATTGGGATTATGTCACCAGGCCCCCCATCAGGCCCCCAACAACACCAGGCCCCCAACAACACCAGGCCCCCAACAACACCAGGCCCCCAACAACACCAGGCCCCCAACAACACCAGGCCCCCAGCAACACCAGGCCCCCAACAACACCAGGCCCCCAACAACACCAGGCCCCCAACAACACCAGGCCCCCAACAACACCAGGCCCCCAACAACACCATTTATATTTACATTTAGTCATTTAGCTAACGCTCTTATCCAGAGCGACTTACAGTAAGTACAGGGACATTCCCCCGAGGCAAATAGGGTGAAGTGCCTTGCCCAGGACACAACGTCAGTTGGCATGACCGGGAATTGAACTGGCAACCTTCGGATTACTAGCCCGATTCCCTCACCGCTCAGCCACCTGACTCCCACCAGGCCCCCAGCAACACCAGGCCCCCAGCAACACAAGGCTAGCCTGGAGCAGCAGCTGTATCTCCTGACCATAAGTTCTAATGCTGTGGGTTGGATTTAACCTTAAACTGAACATTGTTCAGTGTTTAAATGGCTATATAGCCTTGGAAAGTACATCCCAACATTGGTCAAGATGACATTGAGAGCTTCCTCTCAATGCCAATGCGTTCTATAGGTTTTGATCAATATTTCATGGGAAGCATAAATGGCTTTGTGAGGGAGCCATTATGACCAGTAGACAAGCTTAACAAACTGTAAAACCTCACTGTACTGTAAGTGCAGCATGCAGTTTTCAGACTCTTCCCGCCAGAGAGCTGTATAGTTGATTTCATATAAAAGTCTAGTCTGTGTGTGTGTTATGTGAACTGTCCTTTTTGTTTCATTCTATAATCCTTTTCCTTACTTGCCACATTCTCCTTAACTCACTTCCCTACTCTTTTCAGCATGATCATTATGTGTACTATTTTGACCAACTGTATATTCATGACTTTTAGTGATCCTCCTGAGTGGTCCAAACAAGTAGAGTAAGTACACACTTACAGCTCTTTACTTCTGTAGGATCAGTGCATGTCCAAACGGTCTCTTAGGATCACACTTTCCAATGAATCCAGCATCACACCTGACACCCACTACAGACCATATTGTTCTTCGAATGAAATTGATAAAATCCGGTGACAATAACTTGACAATATTTACAACTTACCGTTCTTGTCTTTTAGGTACACCTTCACAGGAATTTATACGTTTGAATCTCTTGTAAAAATCGTGGCTCGAGGATTCTGTATAGACGGGTTTACATTCCTAAGGGACCCATGGAACTGGCTGGATTTCATGGTGATTTCTATGGCGTAAGTATCACTACTTTCTCTCCAAACGTCTAGGAACCATTTCTAGTTTAATCTTTGCTTTAAGTTGACTAGTTGACATCATGTAAATATGATGTTGGTGATGAAGAAAGTGTTTTGTCTGTATTTTCATAAACGGAGTGACTAAGTTCAGTTGAGTTCTGGATTATCAGTATTATTATTATTATATTATTATTATTATTATTATTATTAAGTATTATCAATCTGCAGATTGGGAGAGAAAACCAGACCCCTGACAATAACTGACAACACAACACCAGGCTTAGGTCTCAATCAGGTCTCTCTCAGCTCTGAAAGCCGGAGGACCATCTTTTATAGGGCACAAGAATGTAAACATAGATAGTGACAGTCAAGCAGTTATGACGTTACAACAGTCTGACACATAGACACAATCTACTCTTATTAATAGCAAGCTTACATGAGAACATGCTAACTAGTATCCAATGACTAGTTCTATTGATTACTGAATAATGTAAGCACACAGGAAATCCCAATTTCTTCCACAGTGGCTGTTAATGAAAATTACTAAATGTTAAAGTTTGATTGCTTCGGTCTCAATGTCTCTCAATCTGTTTCTCCACCTCTCTGGGATCCAAGACTTCCCTTGCCCTCCTCACTGTCTTTTTTCTATTGAAGGGTTCCAGACTGGTCACAGTTTCTCTCTGTCTCTCTCTCTCTCTCTCTCTCTCTCTCTCTCTCCTCTCTCTCTCTCTCTCTCTCTCTCGCTGCTTTTCTTTGACCTTTATCTCTCCCTTGCTCCAATAAAGACTTTAGATTAAGGTTATACCGTGCCTTAAAACTTTTGTATTCATTGTAGGTCTGATGGTTTAGTAAGAAGGACTGCCTTTATGGAAGACATCCTAGCATTTCATACAGAGTATCACTGAATTAAGAAATTATATATCTATATAATTTCTTTAAGTGCCGGCACAGCACTCTCAATTGGGCTTTGTTTACAAGAAGGGTTCAATACAAAGCAAATGTTTCATGCAAGTTGTTTCGACTATGTAAATAACGAGAGTCCATAACTTTTGGTTTGATCCTGCAGGTATATAACAGAGTTTGTAAACCTAGGCAATGTCTCAGCTCTGCGCACGTTCAGAGTGTTGAGGGCATTGAAAACTATTTCTGTAATTCCAGGTAAGACAGGATGGGGGGCTGGGGGCGGGGGGTCGATGTTAGGTGTGTGTGTTTTTCTTTCCTTTCCTCCTCCCCCTCCTCCTCCCCCTCCTCAGTGGACCAGCTCTGTGGCGTCTCCTCCTGGTCGGTGGTGATGGTGTTGTGATCTTGCGTGTGTGGTTTTGTCATTGGTGTCTGTTTGTGTGTGATCCTTCCCCTATTTCAGATATATAACAGAGTTTGTGGACCTGGGCAATGTATCTGCGCTGAGAACATTCAGAGTTCTCCGAGCATTGAAAACTATCTCTGTCATTCCAGGTGAGACTCAGTTTAAACACTAAGGCTGATCCTCTCACCTTTTTTTTTCTACTCACTACTCTTATGATTTCTAAGCAACGGCAAAAAAAGGAGAATTGGAGATAACCATTTATTTTTTATTTTTTTCCCTCCAAAATTATCAAAAATGGTACTAATACATTTTTGATAGGCTTTGCAGTCTACTCCAGGGCCCTCTCTAAAGTGTCTGCACTCTCTTCTGCCCCAGTAGAACACTCTTGGTGGAGGGGGCTAGCTTCACAGGCAGCTGAAACACTGATAACCCCTCCCTCCAGTAGGATTAGCCTTTGCAACAGGCGAAAGAAAAAGACACTTGAAGCTTGGTAAAGCATTACTCTCCAGGACAGACATAACAAGTGGAAAGAACATGGAAATCTTCTTCCGTCAACTGTATTGTAAGACTAGCTTTATAAAATATAGCTTTATAAAAATATAAAAGAAAGGCTTTAACTTTTCCTTTGTGCTTTTTTAGTCTGTGGTCTTACCCTGATAAGAGTAGTCCATCCACAGAATTGAACTACGCCTCAATACTTTGGCAGGGTTTATGGAAGATAAGGATGATTATTTGTGATTGAATTGGAAAAAAGGAGATCAATTGAATACCTCACATTCCTATCCCAACCCACGTCTCACAGTGAAGGGATGAAATTTGTCTATTTTGGGAAAAGAAATAGGTTTAGATGAAATGACAGCTCTCTAAGTGAGATCCCACTTCATCTAGACATTATTTATGTATGAAGACTGCCAAGCCTAGTTTGTGGACATATCTTACGCTGCATGATGCTTCTGAGTCACTTGCTTTATAATATTAGCCTAATAAGAGCTTGGCTGAAAAAAATGGCATTGGAAGTTTAATTTGCCCATTTTTGTTACGTAATTATTATGGATTCTTTTTTTTTTCCTCTTCAAAATCGACTTCAGTTATATTGAACAGAAAGCAAGCCGACAGTCCTGAGATGGGGGATGGTGAGATGGGAGGAGTGAAGGGAGAGAGTGAAGGGCCTCTATAAGCCTGTTGAGCAACACTGACTCAGCACATGTGTCTCATGATAGAGCACGGCCTGCTGTTCAGGAAGAAAAGCAAGGGGAGGAAACATTGACCGACCGTTTGAAAGGCAACCTGTCCACAACTGTTGAGCTGTTGAACACTCTCCTGTGGTGCGAGCAGATGTAAAAAAGAAAAAAAGTACAAAAAACCTTTGGCTATGACAGGTTTCGTCCAGTTTATTGATTTCCTATAGGACCCAGTCTCTACTATGATGTATCGGTGATAATGTTTATTCTGACATGCCCAGTAGTCCTGAAATGATACTCAGACTTATTTTATTGTATGCTTTTCTAGCATCTCATAGATTGAGTCTGGATTTGGCTGATCCTGATTTAGTGAGGTCTGCCTGGACAGAAGTGAAATACATCTATCATAACACATGGATCCGACTCTATGATACAGTTTAACACAGACACTGTGTAAAGCCATTAGAGAGGGTATGTTTGGGCGTGCAAGCAGAGCGTCAGGGGTTTCGTATTGGGCTAAGAGAGACAAATCGTACCGATAGAGACCAATCCGGCAGGCTCAGGTGGAACGGACTTCCTGGTTTGTTCCTTGAGTTCTTCTGTGTTCAGTGGACCCCGTTGCCACACAATGAGTGCTGCCAGAGGATGTCTCTGTCCCCAAGGTAAAAGGATTTCGTCTTCAGTTAAGAAATGGGCCAAACTACACGTTTGGGGGTTAAGGGGGGGAGTCAGTACTTTACCCCGACGACACAATGTTCTTGACAGTTCAAGAAAGTGCCCCCTCCCCCCCAGTTGGCGCTGGCATTGAACTGTATCTGTTCAGCCTTGGAGTTTAAATGCCCTGCATGCGGTTTCTCCCCCTCCCCTCCCCCTGCCCGTGCCTCTCTTCCTCTCTCATGCCCCCCCCCCCCCCCCTCGTTGTGACGCTGTGCTTTCTATCTATCTTTCTTTGTTTCCTCTCACTGTTCTACAGTCCTCCCCTTCTTCCTGGTCTATTCATCTGTCACTGGCAGAGCCGTTCAGATTCCTCAAGCTCTAGCATATTTCCATTAATGCTCTAATTTGGCCATATCCTCTTTATACCTTAATGAGACTATACTGCCAGTGTCTGGATAGGTTGGACAAGATGGGAACGGCTCTTGAATATTTCTCTGTTGATTTTGTATCTAGATTTTATTTTTTGTTCTGTTGTACGTTATGTTTTGCTGTTCGGTTTTGTAACACATATGAACGAGGAAGTGCAAATTAGATTGGAATTTGTCCTTGTTTGGTCAGAACGATTGTTACTTAACTCTCCAATAAACTGTATAGATTCCAGATAGATTATCAATATAGTCTGTGAAAATAAAATAAATGTTTTGCCAGTTTCAGACACCTAGATAAAATGTCTCTTGAGCCTACATGAGAGTGAGATATATGATTGCGTTAGGACCCTTAACAATCCTTTTGACATCTCCAGCATCGACACCGTCTGCAACACATCCATGGTTTGTGTATGTCTGTGTGCGTGTGTGTGTTCCCGTGTGTGTGTATCTGCGTGCGTTTGCGTGTGTGCCTCGCTCTTGTTGTCCAGGCCTGAAGACCATCGTGGGAGCCCTGATCCAGTCAGTGAAGAAGCTCTCCGATGTGATGATCCTCACCGTCTTCTGCCTCAGTGTGTTCGCCCTCATTGGCCTCCAGCTCTTCATGGGCAACCTGCGCCACAAGTGTGTGATCTGGCCAATCAACGCCACCGAGAACTACCTGGCCAACGGCAGCAAGGGCTTCGACTGGACCGAGTACATCAATAACGACAGTGAGTGGTCAGCCTGGCCGGGCACGCGTACACAGCCATCTGCTACCCCCCCTGACCAGTTGGCACTGCCCTGAACGGGCATGTGATTCACCCTACCTGTAGGAACAGTATATCCAGTTTGGATGAATTGAATTGACAATGCATCGGCAAACTTGACAGTTAGAGATCAAGCTAGTGCAAACAGTCACCACAGATCTGGGGAGCTGTTATCACAGAGACATTTTAAAACTTGTTGATGACTCATTGCCGTCAATGCATAACTATATATATATATATATATATATAAATATATCTATTTTTTCCCCTCAATAGCAAATTTCTACTTCCTGCCTGGTCAGCTGGATGCTCTGCTGTGCGGTAACAGCTCTGACTCTGGGTGAGTGTGTGTCTGCTGCAGCGGTCTGGCCCGGACCCTGTCAGCTCTCCTTTGTCAGCTCAAACTCCCAGAGCCGGGTTTGTTATTGGTCTTCACGCTTTGTGACCCCCTTCTATATCTCTCCCATCCTGTCCTGCCCCCCCCCCCCTCCCCTCTCTCCAGCCGCTGCCCAGAGGGCTACACTTGCATGAAAGCTGGGAGGAATCCAAACTACGGCTACACCAGCTTCGACAGTTTCGGCTGGGCCTTCCTAGCTCTCTTCCGGCTCATGACACAGGACTTCTGGGAGAACCTCTACATGCTGGTGAGACTGTCTGCACCGCCACCTGTGTACCAACCAAGCCCTAAACCTAACAACCAGCCCAACCCTAACAACCAGCCCAACCCTAACAACCACCCCAACCCTAACAACCAGCCCAAAACCCCTAACAACCAGTCCAACCCTAACAACCACCCCAACCCTAACAACCTAGCCCTAACCCTAACAACCCCGTCCTAACAACCCAGAAGCAAGTTGTCGATGACAATGTTTTTTTTCCCCAAACATAAGATTGCCAATTTAGTCGTTTAAGACTTCAAGACATCAAGATAACAGGATATTTCAGAGCTCCCCCTCCTCATCACTGGGCTGCTAGAGCCAGAGGGAGGGGTGAGCAGTAGTGAGGAGTGGAGACACACTCCATCTACCTCAGACAGAGGGACTCCCCCCTGCAGATGAGACAAGACTAGGCTTCCTGTCAGCAGATTAACGACCCCTCCCACCTCCGTCACCAGTCACCCTCTCCAAGGCTCATCTCCATCCACAGGCAGGCTGACGTGCCGCAGCCCAGAAGACAGAAAGGCCTTTGTAATGTTGGAAACACTTAGGCCTTCCTGCCTTCCTCCACACACACACGAACGGGGAGGAAGTATTAAATATTTACCTGAGCATTGCACTATGGGTAATCAGGGAGACAGGACTCTCATATGGGACTTTCAGAGGCAGTAGTAGCAAATATTTTTTTGCTCACTTTAGATCATAGTCCAAAGAAATTCTTTCAATATTGCATGCAAAGTCATGGGCAATTTGCAAGTTGATTCTAATCACGTCCTTTTTTGTCTTTGGTCAGTAGACAAACTGTTTGTGTTTGACAGCCATTTAGCTAGCCATCCTGAGTCGATGACTGTAGATGTGGCGTTACAGTTTCCTTATCGATGTAGAAAAGAGTGCATGTGTACACTTTCTCCTCAAGCACAAGCCTTGAAGATTCACCCAGGGTATATTTGCGATGGCACCCCCTGTTTGGTGTTTGTCATAGGGGTCAAGGAAACAATGGTTTGGACTGTCAGCCCCCCCCCCCCCCCCATCACACACACCACCATCTCTTTGCTGGATATGCCGCAGTGTGTTGTGTGTGCTGTGTGTACTGTGTGATACTCTTCCCCAGCGCTGCATGTAAACTGCATTCATAATTGATGTGTAGAGGAATTGCCACTGCCACATCCCAGGAAGTCTTTCCTTGCTTTCCTCTCTGCTCCCCACAGACAACCTCCCCCTGCGCTGAGAGGAGCGTGGGGGGGGGGGGGGGGGGGCAGGGGGAGTCGATCAGAGGTCTTCATTTTAACGTTTGGCTGGTTGTTGACGACTCTTTGCGAAGGCCGACTGAGGGAGAATGAAAGTAACTCACGTTACAGGATAAAACTCTGTAATATAGTTAATACATCAGGTTTTGGAAATGGACGTAGCATTACCATATGATGGAGATTTTCATTTTGATAGAACATTTCCACAAAATGAAAATCTCCATCATAAGGTAATGGTACGTCCATTTTCAGACGCACACTTTCTCCATGAGAGGATTGGATAGTCCCCACCCATTGTAAATAGATGCCTGGCTGGTGTGTATGTGTGAGTACACCTACTGAAAGTAGGTCAAATTGCAGATCTGAAGGCTTCATTTGATGAAGGAGGCAAAGTTGGGTCCATGCTGAGCACCTGAGGAAATGCAGGGAGATATTTATGGTGCACTGCAAGAATAGTTTGTCAAACCAGAATGACACATTTAGATATTTCACTGTGTGAATGCCATGGATATGGAATATTCAGTTTGTTGTTTTGCTAATACAGGCCAAATCCAATATAGATGTCCTCCATTTTAAGTACAAGGGCTTTGCAGTGTACACGTACTAAACCATGTAGATCTACAATAATAAGGTGGTTTAGGTTAGTTAGGGAATCTAAGATAGCCATTCATACAAGTCCCTTCATGCTTTTCATCTCTCTCTCTCTCTCTCTCTCTCTCTCTCTCTCTCTCTCTCTCTCTCTCTCTCTCTCTCTCTCTCTCTCTCTCTCTCTCTCTCTCTCTCTCTCTCTCTCTGTCTCTCTCTCCCCTTCTTCCTTCCCTCTCCCTCCACATTCCAGACGTTGAGGGCGGCAGGGAAGACCTACATGATCTTCTTCGTGCTGGTGATCTTCGTGGGTTCCTTCTACCTGGTGAACCTGATCCTGGCTGTGGTGGCCATGGCGTACGAGGAGCAGAACCAGGCCACCATGGAGGAGGCTGAGCAGAAGGAGGCCGAGTTCAAGGCCATGCTGGAGCAGCTGAAGAGACAGCAGGAGGATGCCCAGGTCAGTGTGTGTGTGTGTGTGTGTAGGGGTGGATGGGGGGAAGGGTTGTAGTCCATTTATCTCTTCACACAGTTTTTTCTTTCTTTCACCGCGTGTGGGTAAGGTCATTAGATATTGTGTGTGTGGCTCGATCCCTGTGGAAGGTGAGTCGGGTCGCCGAGTCATCAGTCCTGACCTGTTCTCCCCCTCCTCCTCTGGGTGTCGTGTGGATACTGCAGGCCAACAACATGGCCACCTCGGCGGGCACCGTGTCAGAGGACGGGGGTGGTGGACGACGGCGATGGCCACATGTCCTGCAGCTCCTCTGAGATGTCCAAGCTGAGCTCAAAGAGCGCCAAGGAGCGCCGCAACCGCAAGAAGAAGTGGCGCCAGAAGGAGCAGTCGCGCGGCGAGGAGAAAGGCGACAGCGAGAAGTTCGTCAAGTCCGAGTCGGACGACGGCAGCTCCGAGTCGGACGACGGCAGCAAGAGAAGCCGCTTCCATTTCCCCGACAACCGCTTAGGCCGCAAGTCTTCCATTATCAACCAGGTGAGGACCAGCGGGTCACATGATCACTCTGGGGGAAGTCTAAGCCACAGATACAAATTATTTCCGTTGAAAACATGAAACAAAATACTATAAAACATTCTCTCAATGGAAATTTTAACTTCATTTTCCTGTGTTCTACGAACTATATTCCATCTGGTTGTTGAACACAGATCAAGCTGATTAAATACCCCAGACGTACATAAACTGTATTGCAGCATTTGAAGGAAACCCAAAAACTTAGATGTTTTTTTAATTTGGGCCTTGAGCGTTAAACTCGGTCAAACCCGAGCTCAGAAGCATCACCTTGTTGGAGCCGGGCGGTGGCGATGGGGCCGTGTTTGTCGTGGCTAAAGATACAGCAGCGTGCATCCGTGGCCTGAATTATTAAGTGTGCAGACATGAATGTTTCAGTGGGAGCAGCCAACCAGCTGCGTTTAGCCCTTTTTCCTTTTTCGCCGCGTATTTTCATAACCGTCCAAAACAGAACCTAGGAACTTATCCCCTCCAGGTCTGGGTGGGAGTGTGTGTGTGTGTGTGTGTGGGGGGGGGGGGGGGGAATTAATGGTTGGAGAGAATTTTCTGACAACAAATAAGACTTTACACCATTGCAAGTAATCAAAAACTCCTAATACTTCTGCTCCCATGCAGAACTCTCACAAAAGGACTTGTTTTTGTCACTGATAATGGCCATTGTGGTATCATGTCACTGTAAACAGTGTTGTGCTGATACCATGGGTCTCTTCCACAACCACTGTAAGCACTGCCAGGCCAGTGACCTCAAATGAATCCGCTCAGCAGATTTAGGAGACACGACTGTAGGAGAAGAATCAATCCGAGGATTCGTCCAGGTGGGTTGTGTTCTGGACGTATTGTTTCCTCTGGTGCGTGTAGTGCTCAGCTGTGTTGCCTGTGTCTCATGTGTGACCTTGCTGGTCCAGGATATGACTGACCCAATTATGATTTTTTTTTTTTTTCTCCTGTGTTTATTAAGTCACATGACCACTTCCCATTAGGATCCTTTCTCCCTTAGGGATACAGGGATATATGGCCCCCCTCCCCACGAGAAATATCCCAGATGTTGCCTTTCACACTGACCTCCAGGGTCTGGAGACGAGAGAGGAGGAGGACGACGACAGGGCAATCAATGCCTGGGTTTTACACAAGCTGGCTTGCGATATCCATCTTACTCACCTTCCCCTGTCACTGCCCCCCCCCCCCCGCTCCCCCCCCGCCCCCCCCCCCCCCCCCCCCGCCCCCCAACAGTCTCTCCTCAGCATCCCCGGGTCGCCCTTCCTGTCGCGGCACAACAGCAAGAGCAGCATCTTCAGCTTCAAGGGCCGCTCCAAGGACGTGGGCTCGGAGAACGAGTTCGCCGACGACGAGCACAGCACGGTGGAGGAGTGCGAGGAGAGGCGCGGCTCGCTGTTCAGCCCGTACCGCCGCAGCAGCTACACGGGCTACCACCACGGCAAGAGGAACAGCACGGTGGACTGCAACGGCGTGGTGTCGCTAATCGGGCCCGGCTCCGGCGGACGCCTTCTGCCTGAGGTGAAAATAGATAAGGCAGCTTCTGACGACAGTGTAAGGAAGTCAATAAGTAGACCACGCCCCCCCCCCCACCCACCTACCGTCTAGGCATGGCCCCCTGCTCCCTCTTTTAGTCTCTCAGTTTTCCCACTTTCCGTTGTTGCAAGTCTGTGTCTATCTTTGCTGAGAGTCGCCCCCCCTTCCCCCAGAGTGTATGCTGCCCTCCGACACTAGTCACAGGGAATTTATCCAACAGTTTTACATTTAACTCCTAAAACGGTTCTTTTGTCTGGGTCTTTCAGTGGCTTCCAGCCAAATTTTTCATATAACTATGCCCAGCGTGTGATTACAGTCATCCATCATCCATTCACTTAAAAAAAAACGTCCTTCATTCCAGGATTTTCAATACATCATTTTGATAACGTATTCAGCTGGCAGACTCACAGTTTGTTTGTTTTCATCGGAAAATAACCAGACTTCTGTAGACAGTAGTGATGGGAAGTTTGGATCATTTTACTGATTCGGTTCTTTGAATCTCGTTCAGTAAAATGAACGAATCTTTTTTCGAGTCATTCGTTCATTTCAACGGGGGGGGGGGGGGGGGTTATCCGTCCACTGCAAACACGTATCATATTCTCATGTAGGTTAGTGCATGACATGTGCACCAGCAGATACTATTTTAAAATAATTTTTTGCATTCAAATAATGTATCATGACAGTTTGTATGAGTTGGTCATTTATTATCACACTAGCATTTAATTATCACGGCAAACAATTTCACTGCACTAAACTGTGTGTAAATAACAAAACCAGTCAGTATGATGACTTTAGCGAATATCATTCACGTCTTACTAAAACAGCGGCCACGCGAAAGGGAATGGGGAAACTGTTTCCTCTACTAAAAAATACAATGCGGGTCACGTGAAAAAAGGATCCAAAGACTCGTAGAAAGACCGAGTCGGGAAATGAACGAATCGTTCCCTCTAGCGTTTCCGCTAGCTACCACTACAGAGCCTATGCAGGTCACGTAAAAAATACAATGCGGGTCACGTGAAAAAAGGATCCAAAGACTCGTAGAAAGACCGAGTCGGGAAATGAACGAATCGTTCCCTCTAGCGTTTCCGCTAGCTACCACTACAGAGCCTATGCAGGTCACGTGAAAAATTATCCAAAGACTCGTACCCGAAGACCGAGTCGGGAAATGAACGAATCATTTCTGTTTACTTGGACGAGCCTATGCAACAGTCCCGATGCGCGGCCACGAGAAAATTAACGAATAACTCTTTGAGAGGACTCGTTACTCCCGAGTCCTTGTAAGGATTCGTTCAAAATGAACGAATCGTTCACGAACGACACATCACTAGTAGACAGAAGTCTGGATAGGTCCGTATCTTACATCCAACATGTCTGTAGTGATAACACAGAACTCGGAGAAGAGAAGGTTCCTTTGTGGAAGGAGAATGTAGAGCAGGAAGGCAAACAGGGAAGAAGGCCAGTCAGGCTGTCAAGGAGACAGACAAGCAGGCCAGGTGTGAGGCGGGCTATCAGGGAGATGCAGGCTTTGGGTGATAGGATGAAAGAGGAGGGTCTAACTGCTCTACAGCTTCACTCTCCCCCTGTCATTGTCCTGTTCATTCATTACCCTGTATCGTCCACCATCTCATCTCTTACTGATGTTAAAGGTTTCGAGCCGAGCTAACCAACTCAGTACTTTCCCTAAACTAACCAACATACTGTGAACTAAATTCTTTGTCTAGTGCTACTTAGCATGATAGGGCTTCGACAGCCTAATCCTATAACAAGTCCTGGATTTTTTTTGCAGGCATGATAAAAACTAATGGCTATGGTGTCTATACTTTCCTCTCCTCTCCTTGACTTTGAGCATGCAGACGCATGATTACTTGAACAATCTCGACTAATCGTCCCCCGTACAATCGCCTACAATGCTGCGACACAACGGTCGCCATGGGTAATTAGGTCCTAGTTCCGATGTGTAGTTGAAAATTACAGGTAGAATCATTTTCTTAAGAGAACTTTAGTCTCTGTCATTGCATGACAACACTGCATATTTAAAGTCATCTCCGCACCATGTCTGAATATTCTAGTACCCCTAATATGATCATGATAACTTAATGAACGTGCATCAATCTAGGGTCAAATATTCCTCTTCCACTGCGCTCACATTGGCTGAGACCTGCATGCTTCTGCAACACAAATATCTCGGCATATAAGATCAGCATTGATATGATGAAGATCATTGAATGACCAATACCCTTGACTACCCTCATAAAAATATCCCTCCGCCCTTTAAAAACCCCATCACCCTGTGGCGCACTTCCCTCCGCCGGCCAGCGGTGGCGCCGCAGCCCTGCCGGATGGTGTTCACGTCTCTCTCCGTCGGTGCTTGACCCTTCCTCTCCTCCTGACAGCCCACTACTGAGGTTGAGGTGAAGAAGAAGCTGTCGGGCTCCCTGATGGTGTCTGTGGACCAGCTCAATACCTCCTTTGGGCGGAAAGAGCGGGCCAACAGTGTCATGAGCGTCATCACCAACACACTAGTGGAGGGTACTGCCAACTTCCTTTTCCCTAGCTAGCTAGCTAGCGCCATGCTACGCTGCCTCCTGCGCCAATGTCTTCTTCTCATTGGTTAAGCAGAGTGACGTATGCCTATATCCTGCTTATTGGCCTCGCATATCATTATGTTTGCTAGATACATGCACACGATACACATATGACACCGAGACGTAGATAGAAATTGTTTGATTTTGGGGTTGGAGAAGTGGCCCTTGCGTTTGGTTTTAACATCTCCCCCCCCCCCACACTATATCCACCAGAACTGGAGGAATCCCAGCGTAAGTGTCCGCCATGTTGGTATAAGTTTGCCAACACCTTCCTCATATGGGGGTGCTGTCCCACCTGGCTGAAGATCAAGGAGATCGTCAACCTGATCGTCATGGACCCCTTTGTGGACCTGGCCATCACCATCTGCATCGTGCTCAACACCCTGTTCATGGCCATGGAGCACTACCCCATGACCCCCCAATTTGAGGGGGTGCTGTCGGTGGGCAACCTGGTGAGGATTCGTGTGTGTGGTTGTGGTATGGTGTGTGTCCATGAATGAGTGAGGGTGGGGGGTGTGTGTGTGTGTTTTATCCTATCAGTACATCCATAGTGTGGTGCTACAAATCAACCGTTTGTCATTGGCTGGTATTCTGTTCTGTATTGTGAGGGTCGTGTTGTCTGTTGTGAGACCTTTTCTCCTTTCATCTGCCAAGAGGGAGGCGTTATGTTTGTATTGATAATTGGCACGTCTTTCATGGTCGTTTCAAAGCTAAATGAAAACCTTCTCCGAACCCCCCACTGTTCGCTTGTGTTCCAGCCTCCTTCTCTTCCAGGGGCCCTTTGGATTGTTCTTCTCTTGCTCTCTTTCCCACTTGCTCGGTCTCTGTCTGTCAAACTACACGCGCAGGCACACACTCCCTCTCCCTCTCCCTCTCCCTCTCCCTCTCCCTCTCCCTCTCCCTCTCCCTCTCCCTCTCCCTCTCCCTCTCCCTCTCCCTCTCCCTCTCCCTCTCTCTCTCTCTCTCTCTCTCTCTCTCTCTCTCTCTCCACCCCCCCCCTTTCCTCCCTGACACTCGCTTGCACATTCCCTCACACACAAACGACGTAATGCGTAATCGAGATACTGCCTATTTTACTGTCTCCCTCTCCTCCTCCTCTACCTCTCTCCCTCCCTCCCTCTCCCCCTCCCTCTCTCTCTCCACTTTCCTGGTTGAGCTGTAGCTCTGGGCCCAGGCTTCCTGTGCCTGGCTGACTGGTGGGAGGCCTGCATTAATATTTCATGGGGCCTGATCGATGAGCAGTGCTAAAATGGTGCCTGAATCACAGCTCTGAAAAGCCTTGACCTGGACCTACAGGGGCTGTTCAAAACGAGGTTCTAGCACATTCTAGATAGCTAACAGTGTTATCAAGGAATGTTATTATGTCACTCTTGTGGGGGTTGTGAAAAATGTCTGTCTCCACTGGAACAACGTGACTATCAGTTCAGGTTCTGGGTTTCTAAGTGTTAGACTACCAGGTGACTGAAGAGAGTGACGCACACATTGACAAGAATAATGACTGTTGAAACACACATTGGTAGCAGCAAAGTGTCCCTGAGGCACGAAGGTCAGAGGACTGAATCTGTAGAGAGTAGAGAAAACTAAGACGACATACAGCCAAATCAGGTGAATACTGCAATATGGACACGTCAGCCCCAGAGTTTTACGAAAGCCGACATTCTCAGGAATCCTAGAAGATAGACCTGGAAGGTCAAGTGCGAACCCAGGCCACAGCCCTCGTCTCCACCCAGCATCTAGAGGGCTGCTCAGCCTACAGAATGTATTCTAGACCTGTCCACTGCCACTGCAGCAATTGGGTTATACAGGACTCTCATTGATACACAATATTGATTACAGTAGGAACACATAGCATAATGAATGAGCAATGAGAATACATGAACAAAATAGTCTCCCATGTATTTGGCCATAATGACAAATGCATGTGTATATGTTAGATGTAATTTAAATTGATATTAGATACTGGCTAATGATCAAGGTGTTGTACTCGTGCATTTGGGTCCTACCCCACCTCACACCGTGACAGAAGGACAAGACCACAAATGGACCCGGCAGAGAGTTTTCTCAACCCTTTCCTAGGGACCCGCCTAGCCTTGGATGGACCCCGAAGCCTGCAGAGGAAGACCAAGACCTGGCTCCTACCCCGGCTCCAGCCCCAACCCCGACTCCAGCTTCTGTCCTGCCCTGTGCCCCAGCCTCGTTCCTGCCCTGTACCCCAGCCTCGTTCCTGCACTGTGCCCCAGCCTCGTTCCTGCACTGTGCCCCAGCCTCGTTCCTGCCCTGTGCCCCAGCCTCAGTCCTGCCCTGTGCCCCAGCCTCGTTCCTGCCCTGTGCCCCAGCCTCGGTCCTGCCCTGTACCCCAGCCTCGTTCCTGCCCTGTGCCCCAGCTTGAGTCGTGCCCTGTGCCCCAGCCTCGTTCCTGCCCTGTGCCCCAGCCTCGTTCCTGCCCTGTGCCCCAGCTTGAGTCGTGCCCTGTGCCCCAGCCTCGGTCCTGCCCTTTGCCCCAGCCTCGGTCCAGCCCTGTGCCCCGGCCACCGCCTCCTCCGCCGGAGGACTTCTGGCCGCCTCTTCCTCCGCCCGAGGACTTCTGGCTGCCGCCTGCCACATTGCCCGCGCTCCCAGGCGCCCCCTCGTCCGCGCTCCCAGGCGCCTCCTCGTCCGCGCTCCCAGGCGCCTCCTGTCCCCTGTGCCTGTCCCCTGTGCCCGTCCTGCCCCCGGGTGGTTCCCCGGACCTGCTCCAGCCTCCGGGTCGATCCCCGGACCTGCCCCGACCCTCTGCCCTGCCTCCGGGTCGATCCCGGACCTGCCCCGACCCTCTGCCCTGCCTCCAGGTCGTCCTACGGACCTAATCCGACCCCCTGCCCTGCCTTGTGGAACGTCGGGTGACGTCCCTTGAGAGGGGGGTTCTGTCACGGCCCCAGCTGTGCCCCCCTGTTGTTTTTGGTTTTGCCCTGTCCTAGTGTTTCCCTGTCATTGTCTTCACCTGTCTAGTTAGCTTCATTGTGTCCACCTGTGTGTCGTTTGGTTCTGTGTATTTAGGTTTCTGTTTTGTGTCCAGTCTTTGTCTTGTCCTTACTACCCATGTCCCTGTGAGTACCCTATCTGTTCCCCGTTTTGACATTAAAACCCCTTCTGTTCTACAATGCCTACCAACTCTTGTGCATTTGGGTCCTACCCCACCTCACACCGTGACAAGTAACACGCTTTACATCAGGGAGGGAGTTCCAGGATGACCTTGATGTATGAGTCATCTCTCCAGAGCTGGTTACACACACACACACTTACACACGCTCTCACACACACACTCACACACGCACACACACACACACTGGCGCACACTCACACACACACACACGAGGGCACCTTCCGCCCTCACACCTTGGTCTATGAACACTCATAGTGTCAACGCAGTGATTAAAGACGACCTTTAGTAATTCATTAGAGCTGTAGTTTCCTCGTCGACCACAGACGAGACCCTCGCCAGTACGAGACAGTGGCACATTTCCCTCGCGCGCGCCGGCAACAACCCCACTGTCACCATTATTGATTGAAGTCACGGGCAACTTTATTTCAATTACGTCTGGAACAGCTTAAGCGTTGGATTGAGGGAGATTGCCCAACGTGGGTCCTGTTCGCACAGTGTCCCTCTCAGGGCACCTCGGTTCATGCTCATGTTCCTCTCGCCAGGTGTTCACTGGAATCTTTGCCGTGGAGATGTTCGCCAAGCTGGTGGCCATGGACCCCTACTACTACTTCCAGGAAGGCTGGAACTGCTTCGATGGCTTCATCGTGACCTTGAGCTTGGTGGAGCTGGCGCTGGCCGATGTGGAGGGACTGTCCGTGCTGCGCTCCTTCCGTTTGGTAAACGAGCCCTCCTGTTTCCTACGACGATGCTTTGTATGAGACACGCTAATGTGTGAATGCGTTCACTGGTTGAACGGTAACTCAGTTTCTGTTGTGGTGATGATACATCTCTTTAGGGGAAGCAGGAACAGCGACTGATAGTTGCTTCTGTATGCTGTATGTCTGGGCTAAAGGTTATCAGCACAGCGATACCTGCTCAACGACTGTGGCTTCAATCACACTTGTCTTTTTCTTGCTCACTGCCCCAGTAGATAACCTGTGCTGTCCTCTGTTTTCTTCTCTCATCTCCTGTCATAACCCCCCCTTTCCCACAAACATACCCACACACACACTCTCTAACCTTCAAACACACACTCTCTCAATTTCTCTCTCTCTCTCTCTCTCTCTCTCTCTCTCTCTCTCTCTCTCTCTCTCTCTCTCTCTCTCCCTGTCTCCCTCTCTCCCTGTCTCTCTCTTTTTCCTGCTATATCTTTGGTGTGTGCCACGCCCAGCTGAGAGTGTTCAAGCTAGCTAAGTCGTGGCCCACCCTCAACATGCTGATCAAGATCATCGGGAACTCCGTGGGCGCCCTGGGGAACCTGACCCTGGTGCTGGCCATCATCGTGTTCATCTTCGCCGTGGTGGGCATGCAGCTGTTTGGAAAGAGCTACAAGGACTGCGTGTGTAAGATCGCCAGGGACTGCGAGCTGCCGCGCTGGCACATGAACGACTTCTTCCACTCGTTCCTGATCGTGTTCCGGGTGCTGTGCGGGGAGTGGATCGAGACCATGTGGGACTGCATGGAGGTGGCCGGCCAGGGCATGTGTCTGATCGTGTTCATGATGGTCATGGTCATCGGTAACCTGGTGGTGAGTTTGGAGATGTGGAGGGATATGGTGTCTGATTCTGGGTTTAGCATGAAGGGGGGAGATTGGGAGAAGACAGAGAGCGAGAGAAAGAAAAAGAAAGAAACAAATAAATATAGAGAGAGGTCACATTGTACTGGTCAAAGACCTGAGATAACTATGGATTATTTATCGCCGGGGTCCTGTGAAGAGTGTTAAAGTCCTCTCACGGGAGGTCATGTGACGAGGTGGGGGTCACAGCGCGTGTGTCTTCCGCCCTCTCCAGGTGCTGAACCTGTTCCTTGCCTTGTTGCTGAGCTCGTTCAGCGCAGACAACCTGGCGGCCACCGATGACGACGGCGAGCTCAACAACCTCCAGATCTCCGTGATCCGCATCAAGAAAGGCATCGCCTGGGGCAAGATCAAGGCGCGCGTGCTGATGGCCAGCGTCCTGCGCAAGCCTCCCATGGAGGACGAACAGAAGCCCCTGGACGACATGTACAACAAGAAGCTCAACTGCATCGCCAACCACACGGGCGCGGACATCAACCGCGACCTGGACTACACCAAGAACGGCAACGGCACCACCAGCGGCATCGGTAGCAGCGTGGGCAAATACATGATCGACGAGGACCACATGTCCTTCATCCACAACCCCAACCTGACCGTGTGCGTGCCCATCGCCGTGGGGGAGTCCGACTTTGAGAACCTCAACACGGAGGACTTCAGCAGCGAGTCGGAGAACGAGAACAGCAAGGAGGTGCGTACCGGGGGGGGGACGTTTAAAAGTCGGGTGTTTAACAGGTGGTCGCTTGACTCTGCCTCGGTTTTACTCTCACTTCGCCAAATGCTTGGGGCGGTAGTTACGTTTCTTTCATCTTTACGTATATAGGCAAAGCAGAATATAAGGCTGAGCTTATTGTATATGTATATTGCATGCGTGCTGTCATTGCAAGGTCCTACCCCATTGTTGCTGCGGTTCCCATCTCCCTCACCATGCAGTGGACAGGGGTGTTGCTCTCCTTGTGCTGCCCTCCATCTCCCTCCAAAGCCCTGATGTAAACTCCATTACTCAGCGCCCTCATCCAACATCATTCGGCCTGGAAGATGGAATGGATATGTGCTGACCTGTGGCTTTCTCCCAACGATAGCAAATGCATTAAGGACGGGCAGAATGGATGGCTCTGCCATCCGATAGCACCCCTCCACCCAAAGCACAGAGCCAATCTCAGTTGTTACTGATTTGAATGTGCTATTTATCTCTGAGTCTCCATTTCAGTTTCACATTCACTCTCAGATGCTGTGGATAAGTGCAGTAGATGTGTAAATCGTTTAGGAAGGGTAATTTATGGCTTCAGTACAAACTGCAAATGTGGACTTTTCGACAGGCCTGCAAACGCCTTTGTAAGCAGAGATTTGCTAAAACGTTTTAACAAATCGAAGCAACAAAGTGTTTGCAGACCTGTCCAAAGTCTATATTTGGTTTCTTATATACTACAACAATACGTGGGAAAATCCCAAATCAAACACGACGAATCTGGAGCAGACACCATGTTGTCAAGGTCAATTGCTACATCTTCAAGGCAACCACTTGTTGCTAGGTCCGTAAAAAACGATTGCAGACATCTGCGAACTTTCAGAAGTTTGCAAACCTTTTTGCGGACTTCTGAGACCTTCTCTTGACCAATAAGCGTATTGGTCTAATTATGGCTGCCCGCAATGTTTGGGGCTATCTCGTTGTTATGATCAGTTACCTATGCACTTTTGTAAAGCTCTCTCTTGGAAGTCGCTTTGGATAAAAGTGTCTGCTAAATGCATAAATGTAAATGTAAATATAATAATAGTATATAAGAAACTGTATTGTCTCCATGGTAATGTGCATTTGCTGGCCGGTTTCATACCCTGGCTGGGTTATTTAGATGCCTCATCTGAACACAGATGCACTAACTAGGTCCGCATGGACATCAGCTCTGCGGTGTGGGCTAGTACTGTGTGTTCTCCTCACCCACTGGAGTCCTGGGGGATTCCAAAGGCCCTGGGGACAGTGCAGCCTCAGGACGGCCGATGTGAGTAAACATGCGTTTGTGTGCGTTTGTCTGTGTTTGTCTGTGTGTGTGTGCGTGTGTGCGTGTGCGTGTGTGCATGTGCAGCTGGATGACACCAGCTCGTCAGAGGGCAGCACCATTGACATCAAGCCAGACGTGGTGGAGGAGGTGGTGGTGGAGACGGTGGAGGAGTATCTGGACCCCGACGCCTGCTGGACAGATGGTAGGGTGGAGCCCCCACCCCGACACACACACACACACACACACACACCCTCAATACGCCGGTCTATTGGCCTCAATGACTGTTCCTCATTCCGAGTGCATTTATGTACTGTGATGCCCGCGCCTTTTGCCTGCCAGGTTGCATTGCCAAGTACAAGTGCTGTGACGTGCCCATCACCCACGGCTGGGGGAAGCACTGGTGGTTCTTGAGGAAGACGTGTTACCTGATCGTGGAGCACAACTGGTTTGAGACCCTCATCATCTTCATGATCCTGCTGAGCAGCGGCGCGCTGGTGAGGAGGGACGCACACAGACGCTCGTACCGCACACTCTGCATTCTGCGCCGGCAACAAAA
The DNA here is from genome assembly GCF_038355195.1 of Osmerus mordax. NCBI lineage: Eukaryota > Metazoa > Chordata > Actinopteri > Osmeriformes > Osmeridae > Osmerus > Osmerus mordax. Next base: position 6,195,830 of record NC_090056.1, on the reverse strand, counting down.
CACCAGAGCCTAAAATGTACAATTTCGGGATAAAAAAACTGCAGGATTCGGCGTGGGGTCACCAGTAACCATCAAATAATGTTTTGCACACAAGCAACAGGGGGGTTTAGATTGAGACATGACTCGAAAATCGGCAGAGGAGGCCCGTTGCCGCGGTGTCTGGGGCGGGGGTTGATGCGAGCCAGAACAAGATGGGGCTGAGCTGCACCAGGCCGGGGGACCGGCGGGGAGGGGCCACGGGCGTGATTAATGGACTGTACCATTTATTAGATAGGGGATCTATTTCTGGTGCCAGGAGGCCCGATGCTCTCAAGCATGTCAAATGATACTAAAATAAGAGCAGTGCACAGCGCTGGGAAGACGGGGGGAGGTATACTCCACACAGGCGCTTTTATCCCCCTTTGTTCCCCTCCCCCAATCCCAAACTGTGAATGATTGTTAGTGATCGGTCATGCCCCCCCCCCCCCCCCCCCCCCGCACCCCCCCAACTCCTCTGCTGTTGTCTCCTCCTCCAGGCCTTTGAGGATGTGTACATTGAGCAGAGGAAGACCATCCGGATCATCCTGGAGTATGCAGACAGGGTCTTCACCTACATCTTCATCCTGGAGATGCTGCTCAAATGGGTGGCCTATGGCTTTGTTAAGTACTTCACCAACGCCTGGTGCTGGCTCGACTTCTTCATTGTGGATGTAAGTTCACCTTCCTGAATACTGAACGTTCACGTGTTGGCCAGGGTAGGAGGCTAGGATAGGAGGCTAGGGTAGGAGGCTAGGGTAGGAGGCTAGGGTAGGAGGCCAGGGTAGGAGGCTAGGGTAGGAGGCCAGGGTAGGAGGCCAGGGTAGGAGGCTAGGGTAGGAGGCTAGGGTAGGACAGTAAGTGGTCCTCAATCACACCCTGTTACGGGCATTGGGGGCAGCAGTAGTGATGTATCATAGAGAAACAAATACAGACCAAGCAAAAAATATATTAATAATAATAAAAATATTAAATATAGAATGAATTACCAGAAAATGAAAATGATTACCAGAAAAATAATTATTGTTTATTATGACTTATACTACATGAACGTTTTACTATACAGTTTTATTTTATATATGCATTTTTATACTATAAATCATACATTACATGTATAGAGTTTTTTTTATGTTGAGTGAAGTATGATTTCTGTTAAATCACAAAGTAATGAGTAACATTCCATATAATTTTTTCACCCCCGTAGAATAAAGTAGATGCCCTTGTTGCTGACCAGGGTGTGGTTATGTTGCTAGGGAAGAGATAGAATAGAAAAATTATTGAGAACTTTCATGGCATATAAAGGGTGAGAGGCATATTTACACACTATGATCAGTGGTATTTTTGCAGTCTTATTGTCCTAATAGTCATTTAAGATGACATGGCATAAACTACACAGACCACCTATACAGTACATCTGTATGCCTGTCACCTTTTAGATCTCCATGAAGCAACAATATCTCCCTGTGTTTACTTGGGTTCCTGTCAGTCCTGAGACGCTTGAATATAAAAGGGGATTCTCTGCTTGCAAATCTGGAGTTTTATTTTATTTTATTCATTTTTTACCATTGGTGTTCAAACAAGCAAGGAATTGTGTTGTCTGTTTCCCTTAATGCGCAAATGGAGACCAATTCTAAACAAGACAAAAGATTCAAATGTCAATACTCTGATATTGTAATACAAATATCATCACAAATTAGAATCAGCCAATCAATAATCCAGTTTATTGATCTGTATATTCAAGCCGTGCTCACCCCAACAACAGGATCTTTGTTAAAGTTGTGTCCTTGTCTGAAGTGTCCAATGCTGTCTTTAACTTGCTAACTGTTTACTATGTGTCTCAGTCTCCCTGTATCTCTCTGTGTAGCTCTCACTCTCTGCTCCTTCTGTGAGGTAACTTTGAAAATCTTGGAACGGGTGGAAATTCTTCATCCCATACTTTGACTCATTCATATTTGGGTTTTGGAATACATTTCATTAAAGACATTTGAGAATGTGAAAGACTAAATTAATAATTTTACACTTTATAAGGGCACTGAAATTATTACGGCCCAGTACAATGTCAATGGATGGACGAAGAATCTCCCAATGTTCTGACATTCACTTTGAACTAACCAACTCTCTACAGAATATAACACATCACACATCTAATATGTGAAAGAAAAACTGCTAAAATACCTGAAGTGGGCCAGATGATAGAGTAATCAACCTTAATCAACCCTTTTTTTTCTACGTATACAGTAGCATCTAAAACTGATGAGTAAACACACTTCAATTATAATTTTACACAATGACAGTGACAGTTAATACTGGCAGTCATTATGACCACACATCACACATACACCGTGGACACACAGATCCATGTCTTCACCAATATGCATTTGGCTCCAGCTCTTGATGCGTGTGAAATGGAATTAAGAGAATACGGACACTGATATAAGGATGTTATGGAAGACACTCCACCCTCAGTATTGATTCTGCCAAAGACAAATCACATTATAGTTTCAAAATTACCGTCTCCCCCTCACTCCTCCCCCATGGACTGACTGCATTGTAGCCCGCACCCCTCACCTCCCAACAACGCTTCGGGCCTCCTCCAGAGCCAGGGATTGTGATGATAACCACAGTGTGCTGTTGTGACCTAACACTTGGGGAAAAAACAGGACTCTACGTTTCCCCAAGCATTTGTTACCCAAATGACCCCTCATCCCCCATCCCCCTACCCCACCCCCACCCCTTTCCCCATCCTCCACCAGTTCCCCCTTAAAGTCTCCATCCTCCTTCTACCCCAGGAATGTTTGACATTGTGCTGAAATGTAATGATGGTGGGGACAGGCGGCCGGCGGTAAGTTGGGTCCTGACTAGTGGTCTCCCCCTTTAAAAGCTGCTGTCATTCTGCGTCTGGGTGGTGTGTTGGCCTGGGCCTCTGGCCTCCTGTGTCGTTGGTTATGATAACCATGTCTGTGGGCTCACAAGGGGGACACCATCATTAGCATGTATTACTTTTGAGTGTGTGTGCACTTCTGTGTGTGTGTGTGTGTTTCATATACCTTTTGTGTTTCGATATCTCATGTTTTGGTTATCTTTTCATTTGCCGCCTTTTCAATGTCACTATAATATTGTTATTAGAAGTCAGCCAGAGAGATAATATAGAAAAACTTATCAGGAATCGGAAGTACTTTATCTTCAATACATGTTAATGAATTCATTCATGTTTCTCAGAGAAAAAAAGATATATACTGTATAGAAAAAACTAAATAGTGTAGCACATGGTAGCATTGTATATGGATAAATATATATACAATCCTTTCCTTACAATTCCTCGTAATGATACTATTGTCGAGAGGAAGTGGATTCATCCTCCATCGGACATTTTCCTTTAGACGTTTTACCATTGTTTTGTTTTTGTTGTTCCTTTGGTTTTTAGTCGTGTTGTCTTTTCTGTTTCTGTTCTGTTTTGCCGCCATCATGGGATCACAGCCCCAGATGTCACTGGCCTTGCCTTGCAGTGAAGGGGCCGCCAGGACGCTGAGGTCACCCACACGGCTGGCCCGCTGTGGGGGGGGGGCCACGCTTCCTTTGAAGGGGGGGCACTCCAAGGGGTCAGGCTGAAGGTGACAATTACCCCACATACTGAACTGTAGATGAAGGCAAAATCTTCATTCACTTGTTGTAATACTCGCCATTGTGTGTGGAGTGGCTTGCCAGAAGTGAGCTGTTTTCAACACAGGGCCTACTGTTTCGTAGTTGGGAACGTCCGTGTCCATGTTGATTTGCGTTTTGGCAAGTCATCTGTAAAGATCATGGATAGCAAGCTAGAAATGTACAGCAGGACCACAATAGCATGCTCCAGACCAACTAATGGTCTTTGTCCAATACTTTCCCTCTCTGGTTACGTCCAACTCAGACAGAGTCCCATCTCGAACTGTTGTGATAATGCTCACCATTATCACAGTAAGAATGTCCGTCAGAATGAAGATTTTGCCTTTGTTAGAAATCCCCCCTCTGTGACTCTGGTCAGCTTTGGATGTTGTGAACTTTTGGCGGTGAGTTTGACCGGTTGTGTCGGTGTTGGAGGTGCCTTCAAATGTGTTCACTGTTAAATATACACTTTCTCAAGAAACTGGTGCTTTCTCACCCCAGGTCTCGCTTCGTACAGTATAAAACATGGCTGTTAAGGAAGAGATGCATACCTCATAGATTGACTTAGAGCCTGTTAGACAGGTTTAGCCCGAGAGAAATTACACAATAATGGCTCTGGATGAATATTATCGCGATAACGCTCCCAAGCCAATCACATTCTAGCATGGACTGAAGTTTGCCCCATCCTGAATCCTTACTCTACTCTGATAAAAGCTCCCCCCCCTCCCCTCTTAGGAGCCTCTAATGACTGGTCTTGTCTGGTTTGTGGCAGACAGTTTCCTGCACTCACACCCTCTCCCTCCTTGCATCTCCTAAGTACATCATAAGTACATCTTATTGACCACTCTCCTCATCCTCCATTTCCTTCTTTGTTAACGACTCTTGACTATATGTCAAGTAGCTTAGCTCAGCTGGATGTTCCTGTTCCCAAGGTGCTGCACACATGATGTCAAACGATGTTCTTGAGGGACATTGAAAACACTCAAATCTACTTCTTGAAGCCTCAGGAAGCTGAGAGCATTAGACGGCAGCAGCCGCTGTTAAAGTACAGGACGCATCAGTTTCTTTGAGGGGGTGTGGTGTAACTTCGTGTCATTATACTGTTACTCTACTGTCCAATTCTACTGTTACATTGCTGTGCGTCATTCTACTATGATTCGACTGTGTGCCATTCCGTCCTTTCAGTGCCGTCCAGTGCTAATGACCAGCCGGTCTTCCCTTTAACCCTCATCCCCTCTTCTGTGTGTGGTTCATGTGACTGTGGCTCTCCTTGGTTTACTTTGTGAATACCTGAATGTGTGTCAAATGATCCAAAAGACGTTGGCTGAAATGACGCACATGTATATGCTTACCTGTATTCTTTCTCTTAGGTTCCGTTAGTTTTTCTGTCTTAAATTGTATGGGATTTTATGCCCCAGCCCGAGAGCGACATGGAGAGACAATGTTAGAGGGGCAAGGGTAAGGCTCTCAAGTCTGTTGGGTTTCTATGAATTTCTACAGGGGTAACCTCTTTACCTTCCCTCCCTCCCTCCCTCCCTCGACCCCCCCCACCCCGACCCCTTCGCCTGTATCTATACTAAATCAGTCATGCAGCACACTAGTCTGCCTAATTTTCCCCCTGTTTGAGTCTTATGTCTCTCTCTCTTTCTTTCCCTTTCCTCTCTCTTTTTTTTCTCCTCTCAACCACAAGTTTCTTTGCAGGTACAAAGGACATGTCACGCCTCGTCAACTGCCCTAAAATATCTGAAACAAATCCCTGTGGCCTACTGCTACTAAAATACACGACACACATAAAACCTATACTAAACAATGACCTTCTCTCTCAGTGTATATACATGTATAAATGCAATATTATACATGCATATACATGCATAGATTTATGTGTGTATGTCAAGCAAGTCTCCGCCTATGCCAGGGCCATCTCTTCCCTAGTGAATATTCTCACTTCTAACAGTTTGGAACCTCTTTTGCTTCTCTGTTTTTGTGTAGGTGTCTATAGTCAGCCTTGTAGCTAATGCGCTGGGCTACTCCGATCTAGGGCCCATTAAATCACTCAGGACACTAAGGGCCTTGAGACCCCTCAGAGCCTTGTCACGTTTTGAAGGGATGAGGGTAAGAGCCAAAGCTAAGCAGCTGATCCTTCCGCATGCCCATTCAACAGTTAAAGCATGCTAGAAACTGATCAAAAAGAATCAAACTTTATGAGAGAACAAAAAAACATACAAAAATCATATTGGGGGGAATTTCAAGACCAGTTACTAAAGACAGGAAGTCACCTTTCCATGTACACAAATCCATTTACTTTCTACGTGAAAAAAAACCCAAGTCATGATGCAGCTATAGTAAATGCTATACTTACCAAAATAAATATTATACTAGATGAAATTGAATCTTTTGTTATGATCCCTATTTGGATTGAGATTTTTTAGAACTCTGTTTGAGAAAAAAAAGAAGAAAACTGTGAAATAGCAGGATATGCCATAAAGCTGCCTCATCACACAAGACTAGAAAATTGCTTATTTCATACTTTTTTTTGGATTGGCTTGATAGATGTTAATGTGAAATTAGTCAAAGCTGTATCAAAAATATGCCAAACAACATGCCATCTCATGGAAAATTTTCAATCAACAATTGGCTGTTCATCTGACCTAATTCTCAACTACTGCTTTTAATCTAGAACTCCCTTCCCTCCACCTGTCCCCCGCTACCCTAACACATACCTACCTACCCAGTTCACCCCATCCCAATACATTTGGCTCAGAGAACAACCAGTGGGAACCAGGGACCCCAATCACCCTCCAACCCCTCCACCCTCCACCCCCCCCCCCCCCCTCGCTCGCCAGTCACAACACAAGCCTGACCTCACAGGATGACTTGGAAACAACCATGTGGAGGAATCTGTTACCATAATAACAATGGAAGCAGCAGTAATACTGCAACTCTTGTTGGCCCAAACCATGAACCATGTTGTCTTCTACTGATTCATTGGTTTCTTCTAAAGCAGCAAGCCTTTGGGCCAAATGGTTTCTCTGGTTGTTTCGGCCATCTTATTTGCGATGTTCTACAAACTGATTGGTCCACATTGTGACTGGTGGGGTAGTGATGGGTTGGGCCTGGTTGTTGTCACCTGTAGTCTCTCCCTCTCTCTCTCCCTCCCTCTCTCTGTCTCTCCCTCTCTCTCTACCCTTGGACTGGTTGCCTTGTCTTCTAGTTTGAGCTTCTCTTCTGTACCACAGTCCCCACTCCCCTCCTCCAGACCCCCTCCATGTGCAGCACTGTGCAGCACTCTGCCTTCCCCCTCTCCCCCTCCTCCTCCTCCACTGCTCACTCCATCTCGGCCCATGTTCCGCTGGGCCAGCCGGCCGTGCGGGTCACCACCGCACTCTCTCCTGCTTGTCCAGGATCCATCTGTATCAGGGACTGAGACAGAAAACCACACACTCACATTGATGTGGGTTTGGGAGGAAAGTATTTGTTAAGCTTCTGCCAGTTACTTCTTTTGACTTTCTTTGGGGTCAAAACTTCCAACGGACTTGTTAAAAACAATTCTAGTCTCGTAGTTTAAATCAAATGAATAATAGTTGACTTGGTATGGACTTATTTGGTCAATGTACAGTACGTAAGCACACAGGCCAGATTTAACATATTTGGTTTGGTTTTTGGTGGATTTTGACCCAAGGCAGAAGCTTAGGAAATATGTGAAGCTGCCATCTCAAGACATTACTGTCACCATGTCATGGCACAACACAGCGCATACTACAGGTCCCACATCCTGTTGCCTTCCACTCCCACAGGAAGGGAAACTGGGAGGCAACACTGGGCCCAGTTGGATCTCTATCAGAGCAGTGGATCGGGAAGGGGGTGGGGGGAGGGGGGAGGGGGGTGGCAGGGGCCATCATGACAGCGTTAGGACAACACTCTCAACCCTTTAGGCAGAGAATGTGTCTCCCCTCTCAATGCCCCAAAAATGACAGACCAGGTGTAGGACATTCCTATTCTTTTCTGAGGATAGTTTTTCAATTTGAAATTCCATTCATACAGAAATTTCCCATTCATATTATTTATCCAGCGGAATAAAAAAATGATGCCGTGGCCAAAACAAGCAGACATCAGAACCTTTAGGCCCTGGATAAGCTTCATGGATGTTCTTATGAATGCAGAAACAAATACCAATGTGGTAGCTGTCAGTTTGTGTACTTTGCGTAGGGATAAGTCTAGACTGGTCTGAACAGTTGTGTCATTTTTGAGGTTTGGTACAGTTATAATGGAACCTCATTGTTGTAGAATGTTTCAGTCCTGTACCAATGCGCCTATGAATGACCACATTCATAGAGTGTATGTGGTATGAAGTGAGGGTGGCCCAGTAATGCAAGTGAACAAAAAATTAATGCAAGAATTTGATCCCGCTGTACCAATTTACTTCCTTTATAATGTCTTTGTTCATCAATTGACTTGTCATTTTGTTTGAAACTGAATGAAAATTGAGGTCAACGCGATAAATAAATGGACAGGGAAGTACGCGAATGGAGAGATGACACCATATGAAAGAGATTCTGGAGAGTTAGAATGTTGAGAACCTTTACATTCCCTCTGCCTTGAGTTTTCTGGCACCTTGGAACGCAGGACGCCAATGCAACTCAACAGCTGGCAGTGCAGCTTAATATAGAACACATTGCACTGCCTAACATGCAATGACTGTGGGCTGTTTTGACTGATTTCTTAAATGCTCTCTCTTATTGCTGCTTTTGGAATTTAATTCGTCCTTTTTTTGCGCAATGCATCCTACGAGAATGACACCGTCACTAGTCCTTATGCCGGTCACACTTAGAACAATACTTTTTTCCCAATTCTGCTTATGAGCTTTGTCCGCAATGACCAAGTAATAAGAATGTTACTGCATTTTTTTGGTTTATTTTCCAACAGACTGCCGACGATCAACAGGATATTGCAAATGATAATGTTTACCACTGGGCCATTGAATATCAACTCTGAGCCCTTTGCTACTGTATATTAAAGATTAGCAGACGACACATTGATATTCCTATTAACAGTGACACCCAGGCACAGGTTTTGCCATATTGGATTCATAGGTCTCGATTCCTGTTTTACAGGATCCATACCGTGCTTACAATATGTTTGTTAGTCACAGCAGCGGTCCCATACACTGATTAGACCTATAAGCAAGCAATGATACGGCCATTATCTCTTTATCTCTCTATCCACACATTTCTCTATCTATTTATTTATTGATTTGAATGGTTCTTGAGATTGCACAACAATGCCATGTAACACGCATGTACTATCTAATTGCCGATGCACATTATGCACTTTTGAAAGCCATTTTCCCTCTTTTGATAAAAAAAGCACATCCCTAGTCTTAAATACCTGGAATTTTTTCAACCTGTCAGTTCTAGCTTAGCTAGAGCCACAGCTAGCGGTCGTTCTCTCAGCAAGTGTACTGCTGTCTGTCCTATGGGACCAGCGGGAGGTGTTCACATGCAGTGCACTATTAGCATCCCAGCACCCAGAAAGATTGAATTTCACATTCATTTTTCTATGGATAATATAAGTATTTGTTTACTGTACATACTGTTTGTGTTCAAAATTGCAATCAAATACATGGCAGTCCATATATTAAACACCTGAATATTTAAAAATGAAGCGTCTAACGCTTTAAGATCACATACAGACCCAAAATGTAAAAAGTAGTACGACGACACCTTTATCAAACTCTGCACATGCTGAGAGAATCCTGCTCCGAGAGCTCAGCGCCACCCCCCCCCTGACGCCCCCCCCCCCGCCCCGCCCCATCCCGTGTCTTGTCTGTATGAGGAGGGAATATGGCTCCACAAATGAGTCTGCGAAAGACATGCATGCTCAGCTGTCTGCCTGAGAGCTGCTGGTCGGCCTGCCTGACACTGTTAGTGAGCGCTCCACCCTGCGCTGAGCTTACTGCCAAATGAGTGTACGGGAGGTGGTCCGGCTAGATGCTAGTAGGGGCTAAACTTTGGATCTAAGGCGGGGAATTGACGAGATTAGAATGCTGTAGTGTTTATTATTCATTGTATGTAACTAACATTTCAAATGTGCTAGTCTGGGAGATGGGTGTATAAAAAATGTGTTAGGCCAAGTGTCAGAGAGTGTTAATTGGGGGAGGGGGGGGGGGGTGTTGTATAGTATAGAGCTGAGGCTGCATACTGGTATTGCGATCGTCCATAGGTCCATTCATCTGCACCATAGCCTGGACTATCAGGAAGACAAAGTGGTGTGTCAGTGCATGTGCTCCTCCCCCCTGGGCCAGCCACGTGCCGGATCAGATCAAAGCGGGATGCGGTAACATTAGTGAAGTCCTAATTAAAACGGGACCGTCACCGCTCTCTCCCTGTACTTTTAAATGCACTGCAGGAGCCCTACACCCAAGGTCACAAATATCCAAACGGCCACAGCTGAATGCGTGATGCCACCTCGACGGAATTCCACTTCTGTGTTTAGAACACACCTTTTTTTCCACACACAAAAGCCACATTTGAGCAGATGCCATAGCAGTATGCAGCAGCGCTCTATAGGCAGGGTTTTGGTGTCACAGGGTTGGCTTCAAGGCTCTCACTCTGTCATGTCCTGTCTTCCCCGGTCTGGTCTAGGTGGTAGTCAACGCCTTGGTGGGTGCCATCCCTTCAATTATGAATGTGTTGCTGGTTTGCCTCATCTTTTGGCTGATTTTCAGTATCATGGGGGTCAACTTGTTTGCGGGCAAGTACTACTACTGTTTTAACGAAACCGCCGAGGCGTACTTTGAACCGGACGTGGTCAACAACAAAACGCAATGCCTGGCCCTCATGGCCGCAAACTATTCTGAGGTCAGGTGGAAGAATGTCAAGATCAACTTTGACAATGTCGGCGCCGGCTACCTTGCCCTGCTCCAAGTGGTGAGAGCGGCCCCTCTTTTCTCTTCCATCCTGTCCTCGTGTCTCTCTCTTCTCTGTCGCTCACCAGCTGTGCTTTTCTCCTCTCACTTGTCCATCCATGTCTTCTCAAAGTGCTCCGAGGCTCTGTTGTGCTTCTATTCATGTCTTTTTCCTCATTGTTGCTTTTTCGGCACTCTTTCCTCATTTCCTTGTTTCTTTCCAAGCTCTTTTGCAGGACACACATCATATTTTGGTTTGGTTTGGGTATCTCTTGCCATAATTTGAACATGATACATTTTCTTTGGGGCTTCCACCCTCGTTAATCTGACTTGTATCTCCCCTTTTTAAAAGGCCACTTTCAAAGGCTGGATGGACATTATGTACGCAGCAGTCGACTCAAGAAGGGTACTATAACATACCGTTGTGTCAGTGATTAAAACAATGTGTTGTGCAGTGTGTGCAAGAGGTAATGACAGCTATTTTAATACCATATGCAATCCTGTCGAATTAGCATGTTGAACTTTTCATCTCTGTTTAGGTGGAAGACCAGCCTATTTATGAAGACAACATCTACATGTACATCTACTTTGTAATCTTCATCATCTTCGGCTCCTTTTTCACCCTCAACCTCTTCATCGGTGTGATCATTGACAACTTCAACCAGCAGAAGAAAAAGATAAATACCCTTTTCTGGCATGCCCTCTCTATGCTAAAATTCTACATTTCAAAGGATGTCTGCTTCGGGTCCTTCTGCCCTTGGTTTTATGCACTGGTAGACTTACCTTAATAAAAAATAGGGGTTGTAACCAAATCTTTGTGTATCCCCTATACTTTGGGGGTCAGGATATCTTCATGACAGAAGAACAGAAGAAATACTACAATGCCATGAAGAAACTGGGTTCCAAAAAACCCCAAAAGCCTATTCCGCGACCACAGGTTTGCCCTCCACTTGCGTCTTCATCACAAACAGTCACAGAAAACATGATCCAAATGGGTCAGTGCTTTGTGTGGCAGCGATGCATTCTAATGGCCGTGTTCTTCTTCTCGTCGTTTCTCCTCGCCAGAACAAGATCCAGGGGATGGTGTTTGACTTTGTGACCCAGCAGGTCTTTGACATCTCCATCATGATCCTCATCTGCCTGAACATGGTCACCATGATGGTGGAGACGGACGACCAGTCGGACGAGACGGAGAACATCCTCTACTGGGTCAACTTCATCTTCATCGTGGCCTTCACCACCGAGTTTGTGCTCAAGCTCTTCGCTCTGCGCCACTACTACTTCACTAATGGCTGGAACATCTTTGATGTGGTGGTCGTCATCCTCTCTGTAGTTGGTAAGTGTCAAGTGTAAAAACATTTCTGTGTTTTAGTTATTTGTTGTATTACTTTGCAGTTTAGAGCTAACTGGACGGCCGATGGTGGGAATCAAGACCTTTAAACCTATTCACAGAAATCCTGTTTTGTTTTATGTGGATTGTGCCTAAATAGTCGGAGTGGGGCTTGGCTATCCACTAACTGTTTATTTTATGCACCCTCAGGTATGTTCCTGGCAGATATCATTGAGAAGTACTTTGTCTCACCGACCCTGTTCAGGGTCATCCGACTGGCACGTATTGGCCGTATCCTACGTTTGATCAAAGGAGCCAAGGGTATCCGAACTTTGCTCTTTGCCCTGATGATGTCACTGCCAGCTCTGTTCAACATCGGGCTCCTGCTGTTCTTGGTCATGTTCATCTTTTCCATCTTCGGCATGTCCAACTTCGGCTACGTCAAACATGGCGCGGGGATCGATGACTTGTATAACTTTGAGACTTTTGGGAACAGCATGATCTGCCTGTTCATGATCACCACGTCTGCTGGCTGGGACGGCCTCCTCCTGCCCATCCTGAACTACCCCCCCGACTGCGACCCGAACTTCGAGAACCCCGGCACCACAGTGAAGGGCGACTGCGGCAACCCCTCGGTGGGCATCTTCTTCTTCGTCATGTACATCATCATCTCCTTCCTCATCGTGGTCAACATGTACATCGCCATCATCCTGGAGAACTTCAGCGTGGCCACGGAGGAGAGCGCCGACCCGCTCAGCGAGGACGACTTTGAGACCTTCTACGAGATCTGGGAGAAGTTTGACCCCACCGCCTCGCAGTTCATCACCTTCGCCAAACTTGGAGACTTTGCCGACACGTTAGAGCACCCGTTGCGCGTGCCCAAGCCCAACACCATAGAGCTGATCGCTATGGACATGCCCATGGTGAGTGGTGACCGTATCCACTGCCTGGACATCCTGTTTGCCTTCACCAAGCGTGTGTTGGGTGACAGCGGCGAGCTGGACATGCTGAGGCAGCAGATGGAGGAGCGCTTTGTGGCGGCCAACCCGTCCAAGGTGTCCTACGAGCCAATCACAACCACCCTCCGCCGCCGGCAAGAGGATGTCTCAGCCAAGAGGATCCAGAACGCCTACCGTGCCCATCTCATCAGGCGCGGTTTTGTGTGCAAGCGGCGGCGAACTTTCACCAACAACAAGCTGGAGAATGGAGGGACCAACCAGGAGAAGAAAGAGAGCACACCTTCCACTGCCTCGCTCCCCTCCTATGACAGTGTGACCAAACCCGACAAGGAAAAACAGGAAGAAATCGAAGGGGGAAGGAAAGAGAAGGACAGAAACCAAAAAGATGAACGGGAATCCAAATGTTAGGGTTCAGTGGCTGTCAAGGTCCAGTAAGACACAACGAGGAGAGACTCTGAGGCCGACCCCCTTCAAATGTACAAAAAGATCATTTGCAAGTAAAAAAACTACAAAACATAAAAAAAATGTTTACAGACTTGAATATGTTCAAGGCAACATGGTTTCTTACTTTGTTGAAGATAACCGAACCAAACAATCAGTTTACCACAGGACTTTGCTGCAATCGTGACCAATTTCTCCAAACGAGAAGGCACCACAAGAAAAAATGACTCAAAAGTGTGCACAGCCAATGGCACACATATTTCCTGTGGACTGTCAGTTGAATGGACAGAGTTTTCTGCTAGATGTTGTAGTTTGGAGAAGCCTTTCTCTGCCACCACCTTGTGTGGACCCCCTGCAGCAAATGTCCATCTCCGTGGAACCCTGCCAGAACCTTCTAGAACTGTCTTAGCAGTCTGAGGGGATTTCCATTCCTTTGAGTTCAGCATACTTATCAAGGAAAACCAAGAATCAACCAAGCAACATTAAATTCAAGGAAATGTCATAGTTAGAGGAAAGAAAAATCCGGAACAGTAGACAAGACAGTAGGCAGTTTCCATGTGCTGAGTATACTTGCATCTTAACATTATTTGAGCAGCAAAAAAAAAAAAAATACTAACATTTTGCCCATGTCACTTAATCCTCTCATCTTCTCTTTGTTATACTGACATTGAAAAATGCATTTTCTACATGGGCTTTCACACTGATTGGGTAGGAGGCATTAAGTCCATGTTTTGGCTGGAGGGGACTTGCTCCGACCGAGTTCCAGATAAATAATAATAATTGTGCTCGTTCAATGCATAGAAATGACCTGCATGAAGGCATGTTTTGATCAGGAATCATGCATGAGTGATCATAGTCCACAAGACACTAATTCTCAGACCACAACAGTGGCTTGACCATAAGCTTGAGACTGTCCACTTGGAAGAAGAATTATCTTGACAGGAAAATCTTGATATATATCATATTGGATATATATATTTATATATATGTGATAGTAAGAATATTGAGGGAATTGAACTGGTATGACTCTACCCATCTCTAATATTGCTTTTCAACTGCCAGACTTATCAAACCTTTAGAGATTAAAGGCAAGCAGAGGATCCAAGCACTCAGAGGCGATTCTCAATTCAAAACCAGTATACATTTTTGCTTCTCTGAGTTTTGTGAGCGGGGCAGTGATTGGGCGATGCTGAGAGCCACATCTTCCATAAACTAGGATGCACATATTTCTTTTTGTTGCAGAACTAGGTCTGTCATTCGAAACCAAATCTGGGGTCTTGTATCTACCTTGGAGTTAACACGTTAGCCCCTGATGGTTAATTCCCCTGCTGGTGGTCTCTGTCATTGTAGCAGTGAGGGCAGACCAAGGTATCCCACCATGGAGACCGAGTGTGGTGGGGGCCAGGAGTGCGAGTGAGTGGACCCGCCCTGACGGCTGTGTTGGTGGACCTGGCCGGGCCGTTATGGGCAAGGTGGGATCCTCACTCACAAGGTCGACCTAAAGCTTCCATCGATTCCTTTCATAGCTGTTCAGCTTCTTTAAAAAAAAATCCTCTGTCAGTTCTCTCTATTAGAGTATTACTCACGTGAGTTATGTGGTGAACAGCGTGTAGCCTTTTCCCAGACCCTTCTGTTGAATTACGATGACCTTCTTATATGGCACTCTGGAAAGAGGGTTCTCAACCGCGAGCATGTGACGATGACCAACCAGAACAATAGATAGAGCGAAGAATGCCCACGAGGACGTAATGAGGCTCTCCCGGCACACGCTAAAACACACCTGGCCGGCCAAAAAAAGGTTTTGGAATGTTAGGAAAAAAAGGTACTTGTTTGATATTTCAGGGAGGCGGAGGGATATTATGGACCAATGTTACTGAAAGCGAGTCGAGCCACTCCCTCCAGAAGGTTCTAGACTGACTGCCATGAAAATAAGAGAGGGATAAGGTTTGGCCAGGGCCGCAGGGAGAGAGAAAATAGGGCCTCTATCTTTGTTCGGAGTGCTGAAAGTCCCATGTGTGTCAGTGTATCATTGCACTTTTTGGGACCTCTTTAACACTGTGCAGTGTTGGACCCAAGCTTGCCCCCATCCTGTCACAAGCTCATCATCCTGCCCCCCCACTCGAGAAGGCTCTTCCGAGTTTGGGAGAAGTTATGTTCTGTTATCGACATCTCAAAGCTTGTCCTGTCGGAAATGGAGATATATCCATAGGCCTCACATCGACATGGATTCATCAGCTAATCATTTCTATCACGACAACTCTGAGGATGCGGCTCAGACGAGAGAGCGGGCCGGAGTCCAGTCTCTCTGTGAGTGGTACTGTAGGCGAGACACAACCTTCTCCTTAGGTGTATCTGCTGGCTTTTTTTTCTACACAGGAAGGATGGTCCTATTTACAAACAGATGCCTGGCCACAATTGGCATCTAAGGACATGCCACAGAAGCCATTGTGGTGTGTTTAACACTGCCTGTACCTGAACCCCCTGTCTGGACAAATACCTGAGGTCTGTTTACATGAGGTCTCAAATTCAGTTTGGCCGCTGCACACTTAAACCAAATACATTCCCAAACAAGAACCACGAGAGCAACTCCAACGCCTGCCGACGTTTCCCATGCTCATCTTGGATGTAATGTTTAGAAGGATGCGTTCACGCTTGGAGGAAGAAAAAAATGAAAACAAATATATGTACAGTGCAGGCTAGGATGTAAATGGCACAATCGCTGAAAAAGAATGAACTTTTTGAGAGAAACTATAAATACTGTATTATATTATTTTATTTTATTGGCATGCTTTGTTGTGTTTTTTTGTAAATACTGAATTTTAAAAAGTTGCTAATAATAATCTAAAATGAATAATAACAATAATATAGAATGGCTTCCAGCTATGCCCTTTGTCACATTTGTTACCTTTTGGATTTTTTGACACTTTTCACTTTGTTGATGGAAATTGAATGAAATATAGATAATATATAATACAAAAGATATATACATGGATACATATATATGTCTATATGTATATACATTATACAGAAGAACACTGTCACATTTGATTTATGTGCAACACGTTCAGTGGATGTCTAAAACTGGTTGGTCCAGCACCATAAGTGTTGAGGAATAGCTCATGTATGATGCAACTGGAGCTGCTTGCAGTGGATTGTAGCCTGATAACAATGAAAGGATTATGCTACCAGCACATTTCTCACTTTCTGCAAAGTTTTCATACCTGTCACCTGCACAGAATATGTACACACACACACAAACACACACATAGAGGCACTGACACAGACACTCAAGCACACACACCAACACACATGCTCCTCACTCAACATATTAAACCAGTAATTTGTCCCAAGTTGGAGTCAGTTGGTGTGGCTGCTTCATCCACTGAATATCACAATCTCCCATGGCCTACCCATACACATCAGTGCCGTTACAGTTACAAACTCTTACCCAACAAGTCTTCTTGCTTTTCATCTATACATTGTTTTCTTTCCTTTTTTTGGGTTCAAGTGTCGTTCCACTCAGTGGCATGTGCCTTTTTCTGCTTTTTCTGTGAATTTGGACGATGATGCCACAACTTCAAATGTTTCCAAACTGTGGAGGGCAGGGGCGAGGGAGGGTGGATTGTTAGGGGGTGTGACGACATGGAGCACAACATAATCAGGGACCTGAGTCTACACAAGTAGTCAGATATACTGCCTGAGGATTGTCTTATACACCCCCCCATTCCATCTAGATATTTAACAGTGCAATGTTAACAAAAAAATGGCTAACTCAAGTGTTCTGTTCTCTGTGCTATATGTGTCACCCACTTGGCTTGTGAAAAAGCAGCTTGCCTTCTATATTTCTGTTCTGTCCATCTGAAATTTATTTTTTTATTGATATTTAATTATGGGACTCATTTTTTAGCATGGTTTATGATAGGCTTTTTTTCTTTTTGCTGAAAAAAAAAAGTGCTTTTCAAACTGTTATCATTTGACACCGTGATAAAAAAGGATATACAGTACAGTATGGTGTGTTGCACAACCACTTGGACTCTTAGTAAGAACTTATGAAAGATTGTCTTCATTTGAGCACGAACCTTTTTATTACCAATAAAGCAGCCTTCCAGTTACATATTGTCCGTGGATTTATTTAAGTAATTCTCTATGTTGCTGTACCTGTGTGACCCGTGTTATCACCTAAACCTATTTCTGTCGCAGTACAACTACAAAGTATTGTTTTAAGCTCACTTTTAATTCAAATGTGCATGAAGTGTTTTCCATTGTCTTTGACATGTTAGTTCCATTTGAATTATTAGAAACGTAATCTGTTATCCCGCTCCCTGTCACAATGTTGCGTGTTTGGGCTGACTGTAGTGCCTTCCTGTAGATGCAAGTGGATTGCAACACATGGCATGAAAAGAGCATGATATAACAGCGCTGCTGGAAGGCAGGCTTTCAAATCTAATAGCTGTATTGAATTTGTAAAAAGCCCCCATAGTAACACCACGCCTCCATCACAACGAGAACATGGACCTCAAACCATTGTGTCATGGAGTCCATCTGTTCACTGATGCTATTTTCTGCGGTCCACTGTGAAGTAGGGGACCCACAGGGATGATATCACAATCCCCCCCGACCACGACCTTACAGCCCTGTGTGAATACATCTGAGCCACCAACACACCATGATATTGATCAGTATGGGTTTTCCGGCATAGCCTGAAAAAGGGAGAGAAAAAAAAAGCATTTTTTAGAAACAAGGAGTTTCTAAAAGAGAATGGCGTGCATTCTCCCAAAACGATATATAGTTGCGTCTCCATGTCCTAAAGAATCATGCACTCTCCCAGTGTGTACTGTAGACTGGAGGCTGCGCTCTCCTTAAGGACCCTCCCATCTCCCCTCCTCCTCTTCCTCCATCTCTCTTTTTTCACCATCACAAAATGTTCTCTCCCCGGCTCTCTCTCTGAGTCACATGGTCCGCTTGTCTTCCTCCCCCCCCCCCCTTCCCCCAGGATTCCTCATCCCCCGCTCTTCCCGCTCTCACGCCCCATCTCCCAGGGGTTGCCACATGGAATGTTTCCCTCCATCTTAGCCATTCGTCCAGAACAATTCCGCATGTGGGTAACCTGGTCCTTATCTTCCGTGGAGCGTCTTCCTCTCCCTCTGCCCTGCGGGATGGCTGTGCGAGTGCAGCAAGGTGGAGAGAGGCAGAGGGAGGGAGAGAGGGAGGGAGCACTGCAGTGCAGATAAATTAATGCAGCAGTGGCGGCTGAGTCAGCAACAGCACCCTCCCAGTTTGGCCCAGTGCCTGCATCAGCCCATCTACAGCACTGGGATGCACACACACACACACACAAAGCACACAACAGACGACGAGACAGGCGCACGTATGTCCGGTATGTTCGCGCAGCACCGCAGCGCCACGCTTTTAAGATGGACGGCGCGTGTTTGAGCGCGTAGCCCGGCGTTGCGCCGCTTCAAAAGGGGAGCTGTCCGTGGTGGTGAGCGTCGGGGCGCGGCGTCCTGTTTCTTCGGGAGCAGGTTGGAGGGGTGTGGGGCGACTAGGGAGGCTCACCGTCCAACCTAATTCATAGACAGCCACACCTACCTCCTGGCCCCCCTTTTTTTTACTCACTCGTTCTCTCTCTTTCTCTCTGTCTCTCTTTCTCTCTGTTTCTCTCTCTCTTCTCGCCCCCTCAATGTTTTAGCTCCCTAGTGTGAACTTTTTTTTCATCATTTCTTATTCTTTTATAAAACAATATGTTTCATACCCAGACCAGTTATTGGTCAGGTATGCCACAATGCCTTTAGGTCCCATATTCTTCTTCTAGAATATCCTTTCCTTCAAAGATCTTTAGTGTTGTTTGCGAACATCGGTCAAATCCCTCCTCATTTCTCAAGGCTCGCATAATCGTTTACCGCCGATTCCTTTTCTGCATCCATCCCCTGCTTCCTGCTGTAGTGGAGCTGGTGACACCATGAAAAGACCGTGCTCAGCTGTCTGCTGGGTCTGGTGTTTTCCTACTACACAGTCTGAGGCGGTAAACCCCAGACTGGGATCTGAGGGGTTCTGTCCTGCACCGCTGCTCCGCCGCCCTCCCCCCCTCCCCCCCTCCCCCCTCCCCCCCTCCCCCTTTTGATCCCTTCCGCCTCCTCCTCCTCCAGCCTCTCTCTCCCCAGAGAGCCGTCCTCCCTGCCGGCCCGGCTGTCCAGGGAAGGACCTGCTCTGGGGAGGGAGCTTTCTCCTTCCCCACAGTGGCCGGCAGGCAGTGGCCCCTCCCCTCCTCCGTATCTGCACCCCTACACTCAACCTCCCTCGCCTACTTTCTCAATGAGCAGCCAGACCCAGACTGAGCGGCCCCACCTCCAACCCACCCACACCCACACACTCCCGCATCCCTCCTTCCAGTTCACCCCCTCCCCCTCTGTCTGAGGCTAAACGAAACTCGATTGATTTGACTCCCCCTATGGGTATTGTCTCTCCTGGTGTTGTGTGAGGCTAAATACTGTACACCAATGCCATCAACATCAATCGTGATTGTGGTTGTGTGAAGAACAGTTTACATTTCTGTGTGATTCCAAAACAGATGTCTTCACTCCCCCACACTGTCTTGGATTTGCAATCCAAAATGTCTGGGATGAGATGTTTTGAAAGTGCGCTTTATGGAGCATGGGCCCCCTCTACTGGTCAGCTGTCAGAATGCTTCTGCTGTTGTCATCCGAATAGGAGTCAATAACCTTAAGCGACTCCTCGATAAATATCAGGGTCCACGTTTATCTTCTGGGCCACAAACACATCCGCTTGGTGTCTGTTGGAGCCGCGTGGAGGGACGGAGAACTGGTTCAATCTCCAACTGAAGAACAGGAAGACACTGAGACAAAAGTTGACCTCCTCTCTCGTATGAACGTTTAGTATGTATTTTAACATACTAAATGTACATTGAGGTTACGTTAACTATCATGTAACTATAGAACAATATTTATATGGCGTACAGTACATATTAGTCAGCATATACTCTGCTGGTTTGGTTAGCCTTCATCTACAGTGTGGCTACAGTCGTTGTACAGAAGTGTCCCTAGTGTCTCTTTCTCTGTGGGTTCGGGGAATAGTTTTCATGCCATATCAATAGACTCACTTCCTGAAATATAATATCAACTAACAATGTGCTGCAATTGCCTGTGATGCTGCCGTAATTAGGATGTCAGTTAGTTACTTCAATGTTAACATGAAGGAGTATGTGGCACAGGTCAAACGAAGATAAATATGATTGCACATCCACATGAATTATCAGTAAAAGTATGAATTCATTAAAATAACAACATTTACTGATCTACATATACTGCAATTGAAGTATCCACTTTATATTGTCTTGCTGTTAGTCAGCCAGTATTTCTTGTGGAAAACCTTTTTGAAGAAGCTGATTCGAACTATGATGCCAGCTTTGACAGTCAGCACTGCTCATCTGGTCGTATCTACCCTGTAATAGAGATATTCAACTTCATACAGTGTCCGGTTCTCGAAATAATCAAGACACACACACAGATACACAAAGATTCCTGTAATTATTGTTAGATTTCCCTCCGACCAGAATCTGGTCAGGAAAATCACAATGGTCTGTTTGATGTGGGGCGGGTTTACGTAATACCATGACTACAGAAGAAGGCCGTTGAGGTATTTTCGATAACAACGCAGATGACGTTCATTGCTCTGATTGGTTGTGTATCTATACAATTCTGTCCAAGAGGCATCTGTTGACAACGCCTCTTGGAAACTGAAAATGGACTGAAAGATTCCAGACTAAAACTGAATGCATTTGAAAATTGGTATGGAGATACCAGGCTAAATGTTACCTATCGCAACTTTAAATTGTACAAAAACAATTTCTGACTTCCCGTTGATATTTCATAAAAATGCTTTCTGGTGAAAGGTTTTGGGTGGGAATAGCCAGGTAACAAATAGTGTCTATAAATTCAGAATGCCCCATGATAAACATTTTGTTTCCTGTATTTTTTAAATGACAAAACACATTTATTTTATTTTGATACATTTATTTGAGGGGTATTTTGTCACAAGACACATTTGGATGTACCTTTGCTCATTTCTCTCTGTGATGTCAGAGTACCTCACAAAGGCACTCATACATCAACAAAAATATTCTTCAAAAGGTTTTAACCACTAGGGGCAAAAAGAGCCAGGATTTACCACCAAATAATCAGAAATAACACTTCAATCAAGACCAGGATTGATGCGTTTAGCCATACATGAGTATTAACCATACATTTGTGTCAAGAAGGTTTTTGGTCTTCATTTAAAAATATTGTTTTAACTCAAAAAAGAGGTTTCTGTGTTTATTTCATCCTTAATTAACATTTTTCTCAATTATTGTACGCGAAGCATACTTCCTATTTTCATCATGCTTAATATACCAACAATTAATCTTACAGTAGTAGTAGTAGGACAGTAGATAAACCAGAAACACTCTAAACACATTTTGTTTTTACCTGGCTCCTTGTAGAAAATTAGAACAGATTCATGTTCATCAATGCTAATTTAAATACAGTTTTGGTCTGCCAGCAGTTCACATAGTTCATAAGTCAATATTTATTGTAATGGAAATCCTATATAATTTAATTATCTATTTTCAGACTTCACTTTCAGGAAGCGTTGTGTAAAGGAGAGCTGGTCACATTGGGGGGGAGAAGGTCCTGGGTCAGGGGGGGGGGGTCCGGGGGCTTCTTACTCTCCCTCAGAGAAGGGATGGTCCTCGAGACATCTGCAGGGCAAAACAAGTCTGTGTACTGAACATCTAAACACACTCATTCACTTGATCACAAATCTGCAATACTCTACGGAACCATAATTCTTTTTAAAATACAACGACTACAGAAAAATATCATTTTAATTAAAATAACTATTCCGGGTGTGACACGCCTGGATTGGAATATTTGACACCTTAAACAAATAAGCCAAAGTTACTCACCCCTCACGTTTACTGGCCAGCCACTGAACAAAATTTTTAGCCTTGATCCTATCCAGGTGACGGGCAAAGTCACTGGTGAATGTCCCATCTGAATGCCTTTTGTCGTTTTTAATGATGTCCTCTCCTTTGTCTACCTCATACATGTGCCACCTGGGAAACATGGGACTGATGAATGGCTTGTACCGGCGTCATGTCATTTATTTTAAATCAAGAACATTTGGGTTTGACTAATTACACTCACAGCTAGTTACTTCAATTGACAGTTCAATGTGAAAATCGAACATTTCCAAGGAACTGTAAGCACCACGACAGAGCTGTACATCACAAGTTCAACAAGTTGATGAGTCATTGAGAGAAATCCTTACCGGCGTGACTGTCTGGTTGTGTCGAGCACCACCATCTCCAGGCTGCCTGGACACAGCAGCAGCAGCAGCAGACACCACACAGGCACACACATCCCTAGACCCAAGTTTTTAAAGCAGAACCCTCTGTGACTCTTTAAATACCACACAGTACATGCCACAGCACTGAAGTTATATAGGAAAATCAACATACAATCAGAAACGCTTGGCGTTTGCCCAACAACCTGCTTTTCTGGTCTCTGTAGGGCACATGCAGCAATAGGAAATCCTGAGCGTGGAAGAGCTTCCCTCAAAGATGCTTTGAGAGGAAAGGTGGGGTGGCCGGGCAAGCTGTTTACGTTTCTGACTGTCCCCATTACTTTATAGAGACTCCAGGTGTGCTGGTGTGACACCAAGGTCACTTCCCACACTGCACTGCAAGGTCCACAACGAGGCGCCGATGGCCCCTGTGCTCATTACGTTGCCGAGGACTGTGACTGGGGTTCTTCAGACCTTCCTCACAGGCCACCAGGTCAGAGTTCTCCATCACTGAACTGACTGCAGGTAGCAGGTGTGCACAAGCATCTTCTGTTCTCTGACGTAAACACGGTGTATCGCTCTCATGCTGGGTTATTAGACATAGAGGGAATGGGAAAGGGTGGAAAATTGGTTTTCTTGTGTGTCATTGTTTTTCACAATCAGTCCAATTGTAACAAGTCAATTTGCCCTCCACGTCGAATGTTATGCTTTACAGCTGATGTAATGTTTTCCTCACAAGTAAATTTCTTCAACTTGTGTGATATCAATTTGACGATTTGAAAATCTTTCAACATTTCGGACGTAGATAGTCAAAGTTAGCACCTATCGTGGCTTTTTGATAAGAGAGAATGTGATTTGCAAATATGAAATCATCCTGTGCGATCTATCCCTTGTCTCTCTTCTTCGTCTGTCCCTCATTAGGCTCCCGGCTCTGACCCCTGGCTCTGACCCCTGGGTTGGGGCCTGTGGTTTCAGTGCTCTGGGGAGGTGAGCACTGGTGCCTGTCACGGGAGGCACCAGACCAACAGGCCATCCAGCCCACAGCAGTAATTGGGTTCTGAGTCAGGCCAGATGCTTTTGGGTTTACCTGCCCCAGTCTGTTGTGTGTCCTGGGTGGTGACCACAAACTTGACAGAGGTGACAAGGTGAACTTGTGCTGTCAATACTCATGTAACACTTACCACCATCCCTCCTGTCCCTGGGTTCAGCACAGTCACCGGTGACTGCATCGGGTCAGTGGGCGCTTGTGTGGGGGTTTTAGGAAACTTTAATTGCAAATGTACGATCATAAATTGATGAGCCATACGTTCGATTCGAAGAGGGCAAATTACTCGGCTAATACACCTCTCGCCAGTTTTCTGTATTGGCGAGAAAGTAAATACGTTCAACTATTTACCGAAATGAGAAATTGCATTCTTATTTTATTTCTATGCCACATGTCGTTCGACCTAAGGTTTCGATAAAGAATTTAACCAAGACTAGGTATTGCATGACTCTTATCTGGATATTTCCTATTCTAACATTGTGGTGAACTTGAAACTCGTTTTTAATTCCACTTTACAGGATCTTTAACCTCAAAACTATGAACAGGAAAATGCATTTCTAAATATTGGCCACCAGGTGTCAGCCCTGCTCTAAGTAAGGCTATCGCCTCAAAACTGTCTTTGGTCTTCTTTCATGCTTTTGTATTCATATAAACTTTTAATCCTTAGAGACCTTAATGGAAATTGGACGCAGTCGCCAAACAATTCATTTTCTAATTAATCAATGAAGTTTAGTCTACCTGAGGGCATGTTCAGTGCCACAGCTTTCAATAGCCATACATTTAATACAAATGTTACCACAGCCAATAAGCCTAAATGTAAAAAGAAAAAATGACAACCATTTTAAATGTTGGATCTTGGGGAAAAAGATTGTCATTCAGGAGTTTTCACTCAGTTTCAGTTTGCTATTCCCTCAAACTGTTCATTTTTGTGAACATACTTGCAACTCTTTATTATTGACGTATAATCCCTCCACGTCGTCTGTGAAAACGTGTAGGCCTTCATGAAGAGTAACATGGCCAGGGACTTTGATGGTCATCTTTGTCCTTGGTTAAAATCATTCGGACAAGTCTGTATAAACACGCAGCGGGTCATTTGGACAGGATCCATTCCCTGGCTTTCACACACACTCTGCTCCTTATGGAACATCTCCTGGGAGCTGGGACGTACATTTGAGTTCATATCTGATCCACATTCTGGCAGCCTAGAGAGGACATGCTCCATCCAGAGAGTTCACAGCTGAGGGTCATCCTCAGAAGACCAGGAACTGCCACTGCTGGAACAGAAACGCAGCCAGCTAGCCTGGGTTAAGCATCAGTGAGTCTTCTATTACACCACACACAGGAGCTCTCCTTGGCTGGTGGAGGGGCTATTTGTTTCCCCATCCCTGCCGTTGCTATTTTCATTTTCTGCATGGCTGCTGAACTGCTCCATTGCACCCCACAGCTCTGATGGTCCGCATACCAGAGTTAAGCGTCACCGATCTGGTGGGCCTTCTCACTGGAGACATACAAGCTTGCCTTATACTTCTATTGCACTGGACATGATGGCTTTGTGTTGGTTTTATTTCTTTAATTAATAATCTGTATTCCATTTCCCTTTAGGTCTGGACGTACATCGTGGTGGAGAGGAGAGTGGAGCAGAATATTGATTCTGCAATGGAAGTTGATCCTACATGAAAGACACTGGGCTCCCCTGTGAGGCGATAACTGTTGGCCATTTCCTTGTTGTGGTTGGAAAGGTACATCTCTGAATCGTGGTTGACAGAAAACATCTTAG